>NC_034183.2:61216639-61542141 GCF_002021735.2 Oncorhynchus kisutch
AGTTTATTACAAATATACCGCATCATACACCAGACAAGGTCCTAACAATGTAATAACAAAGATTCCAGATACCCTTTTTCTTCTTCTTCTGGTAGGAGAACTTCTTCTCAATGGCATTGACCTCCTCAGGGGATATGAAGTGGCGCACGTTGTAGCTGACGCCCACTCGGTTGAGGTGGCCCCTCACATGATTGGCCAGCCCAATGCCGTTGTGGAAGCGATCAGGGCAGTAGGGGCATTTCCTCTCCACGCTCTTCAGGGTCCCTGTTTCCTCATCAATCTCCTCATAATCCTCATCTGATATGCCCTCCTCTAGGAAACGCCGGATATTCTCCTCTTCCTCTTCTTCGTCATGATCATCGTTGTCATCATCATCGTCATTTTCAGCAGCAAAAACCTTGTTACTCTTCTTTTCAAAAGCAACCTTTGTCTCCCCGTCCTCTTCCTCTTCCTTCACGGGCTTCCCTTCTGTAGAGCATGAGGCTGTGAGGCTCTGTTGTTTTAGAGAGGAGTCATCTAGCACAGGAAGGAAAGGGATATAGTATGAGGCTGAGCTGAGACAGCCATTTAGTACACAGTATTATAATAGAGAAGTGTTCAATCCCAGTCCTGGAGAGCCAATGTGCCTCTGGGTTTTTGCTGTGTCAGTAACTGGCTCAAACAATCTTCAACAGCAGATGAGATAACTTTATATCACGTCAATTTACTACGTGCTATAATGGCACATCAAGAATAGGCATCATATACAGAGACCCTTCAGGACAGCGATGGAACAAACACTACAGAGGCCATTCAAACAGACGCAACATGAAGAACACAGTGATAAGATGCAATGAGGTGAAATTAGAAACAGACATCTACTCACCTAGCAACTGAGCCTTTATATTGATTTGGGGAGAGAGCAAGGAAGATAAGGCTGACTATATTGTATTTGGTGAGGGGAGCCATGCATCACTGCATGCCAGGTGGCTACTTCACAACTCAGCCTGTCACTCACCCATCGCCTTGCCTCCCTCCCAACGGCCAAGGTAAGAGAGGAGAGTTTGGGGGTCAAAGCGGTTGGGCTCATTGAGGACAGGGGACAGCGTGTGTCTTAGCTGGGCCTGCTCAGTCAGCCCCAGGCACTCTGCAGGCTAGCTAAGAAAATGAGTTTCAGCTGCATGGCCTGGGCAGGCACTTCCACAGGGCATGGAAGGGAAGCAACGGGCAACCCAGGTTCAGTTATGGGCCAGGCAGGGACTGCTGAGCATTTTCAGTTACGGCCAACCCAGTGACTGATCTGCAGGCTTGTGATATTATGATATTATTTGATAGCACTGTCCAACAGTACACATGAATGAAGCACAAGTTATGCATTCTAGGTGAATATAATTTCAATATTGAAGGACAAATATCACAGGTTACCCAACTATGCAGGTCCAAGTTGAAAATAAAGAGAGAAAATATTGAATTGGAATTCGGAGTAGCCTCAGGAGTCCAAAATATTCTGGACAGTAGAATATTTTAGCTTATGGATATGCATATAGTGTGGCCATTCTCTAGTGCAGTGGTTCCCAACTCCAGTCCACAAGTACCCCCAACAGTACACATGTTTATTGGAGCTCCAGACAAGCACACCTGATTCAACTTGTCAACTAATTATCAGGCCCTTATAAGGTGTTTTTTGTCCGGGGCTACAACAAAAAAAGTGTGCTGTTGGGGGTACATGAGGACTGGAGTTGGGAACCACTGCTCTAGTGTATCAGATCATTAATGATGAAAGGTTTGTCTCAGAATTAGCATGAGAGCAGTTTAATAGGTGAGACTCTAAAGAAAGTCTAAGGTATTGGCTTCTTTCAACTGTATTCGAGAAGGCTTGAGGGGATAGGTTCTGCAGCTTAGTCTCACCTCGGAGGGATCGAGCCCTGGTGAGCGGTTTGGATCCAACAAGTGATTCAGTCTCTTTTTGGTTCATATCGGTTGCCAGGTCAGGGCTCTGGCGCTGTCTTTGTGCATCATCGGTCTCAGGTGGACCGCTGTCCAGTCTGGGATTTGGCCGGAGGAGTTCTGTCCCCGCCTTCCCTCTCCTATTTGCCCTCTTGTTCCCGATGGTCTTAAAGGCTAACTCTCTACGCTGGGGAGCTGTAGCAGTGTTTGATGGTTGGGGCTGTGTGTCACTGTCCTCCATAGCAGAGATCCAACTAGATGAAGACTTACTGGCCTTTGACTGGCTTTGGCCCTCTGGTGGAGAGACAGGCTTAGAAAGCTTATCAGAACATGGTGGAGAGGAAGCATCAATTCTGGACCCTGGACGGTTAATCTCTTCAGGCCCTTCCCCACAGATGGAGGTCTGCGCAGGGTGAGCCACGTGTTGGTGCTCCTTTAGAACAGTTTGACTGGAGGCCTGGAAGGCACACTGATGACAAGTGAGAGAGATGGAGGTCAGGCCAGAGGCAGATCCAGGTGACACAGGCGGCTCCATAGGAGTGAGCTTTGGCTGAAAGCGTGGAGAGGCTCGCTGCAGACCAGTAGGTTTTCTGTTGTGGGTCTTGGCGTGGTTGGCCAATGCCTGTGAGGTGCGTGTACTGAAGTCACACTTGAGGCAGAGATAGCGACGATTGGCTGGGCCTTTGACCTTTGCTTTGACTGGGTTTTTGGCTCGAGCTTTGACTGGGGCCCGGACTGGAACTGGGACTGGATCTGGCTCTGTGAATGGAGCTGGATCTGGCTCTGTGAATGGAGCTGGATCTGGCTCTGTGAATGGAGCTGGATCTGGCTCTGTGAATGGGACTAGAGTTGGAGTCGTGACTGGAGCTACAAATGGTTCTAGGACTGGGCTTGCAGGTTTGGTCACCTTGCTCGGCTCACCCTGCGTAGTCTCTCCTTTCCCACTGTCACTCAGCTTCCCAATCTCCTCCAGGATCTTCTGACGAGACTCCTGGTGTTGTCTGTTGTGGTCCGCCAGAGCCAGCCTGTTTGACAGGTTCCATCCACACTCCACGCACCGAAATCGTGCGCCCTTCACTCCGCGCTCCCTCCTGCCAGCCCCCGGCCTGCTCTGACTGTGCTCTTGCATGTGATCCTGCAGGTAGACCTGCTTCTTGAAGTAAATGCTACATTCCACACATGTGAAAATCTCTTCACCAAGCTCTCCCTCTCCTCCTTCTTCTTCTTCACCACCCTTTTCCTCTTCTACCTTCTCCAGTTCCTCTGTTGCCTTTTCCAAGTCCTCCTTAAAGTCATAGGCCCCTCCACTCACCTTCACTAGCCCCAAGCTCTTTGCTCTTGAGGAAGCACCCCTTGCCTTCATCCCAGCTCCTGTTGATGTGCGTTCCCAGGAGCCCTGGCCAGAGAAGGGCCTGAGCAGGGCCCTTTTCTTCTTCCGACGCTGGATGAAGGTGCAGTGTGCCCAGGGTGCTGGTGGGGGGCTCTCTGTGTCTGAGTCTCCAGGAAAGGTGTACACATCCCGCTCAGGTTCCTTGTCCTTCCCTGTCAGGTCCTCTTCCTCTCTTTCCTCTTCAATTTTGCGCCCCTCCTTTGATGTCACTTTGGACTGAAACAGTTCAGCTTTCTCCGATATATTCCAGACTCTGTCATCTCCCACTGTGGATGGTTAAGAGACAAAAGGAAATTAGAAAAGGAGTTATTTTGAAAATAAACTATGTTTTATCTGGTGTTTAACCTTGCTCCCCATCATGCTTACATTCTTTTGAACTATGTTGGCCCTTTTTTGGCTTCTCTCTGTGTGTGTTAGGCTTGTCTTGGTCCCGCTCCTCCACATGGCTGAGTAGGTTTGTCTCAGTGGGTACGTGCTGCAATTGTTCAGGTGCTTGGTGATCCTCACTGTCAGGTCTGGACAAAATTATACAGAAAGAGACAGTTGTATGAGTGGGTCAGAAAGAGCAATGAGTCCCTATCTGTCTATCTGACCATGTGTCCGCCTAACCTGTTAGTGTGTCCAATTGTCACTTTATTTGACCTCTCTGGTTTACTGTCTGTCTGCCTTGTAGTGTCGTGTCCTATCACTCATACAGTGGAAGTCGGAAGATTACATACACTTAGGTTGCAGTCATTAAAACTTGTTTTTCAACCACCATTCTTGTTAACAAACTGTAGTTTTGGAAAGTCGGTTAGGACATCTATTTTGTGCATGACACAAGTAATTTTCCCAACAATTGTTCACAGACAGATTATTTCACTTATAATTCACTGTATCACAATTCCAGTGGGTCAGAAGTTTACATACACTAAGTTGACTATGCCTTTAAACAGCTTGGAAAATTCCCCAAAATTATGTCATGGCTTTAGAAGCTTCTGATAGGCTAATTGACATAATTTGGGTCAATTGGGGGTGTACCTGTGGATGTATTTCAAGGCCTACCTTCAAACTCAGTGCCTCTGCTTGACATCATGGGAAAATCAAAAGAAATCAGCCAAGACCTCAGAAAAAAAATTGTAGACCACAAGTCTGGTTCATCCTTGGGAGCAATTTTCAAATGCCTGACTGTACCACGTTCATCTGTACAAACAATAGTATGCAAGTATAAACACCATGGGACCACACAGCCGTCATACCGCTCAGGAAGAAGACGCATTCTCTTTCCTAGAGATGAAGGTACTTTGATGCGAAAAGTGCAAATCAATCCCAGAACAACAGCAAAGGACCTTGTGAAGATGCTGGAGGAAACAGGTACAAAAGTATCTATATCCACAGTAAACCAAGTCCTATATCGACATACCCTGAAAGGCCGCTCAGCAAGGAAGAAGCCACTGCTCCAAAACCGCCATAAAAAAGCCAGACTACGATTTGCAACTGCACATGGGGACAAAGATCGTACTTTTTGGAGAAATGTCCTCTGGTCTACTGAAACAAAAATAGAACTGTTTGGTAGAGGTCGACCGATTATGATTTTTCAGCGCCGATACCGATTATTGGAGGACTAAAAAGGCCGATACCGATTAATCGGCTGATTTTTAAAAGATTTTTATTTGTAATAATGACAATTACAACAATACTGAATGAACACTTATTTTAACTTAATATAATACATCAATAAAATCTATTTAGCCTCAAATAAATAATGAAACATGTTCAATTTGGTTTAAATAATGCAAAAACAAAGTGTTGGAGAAGAAAGTAAAAGTGCCATGTAAGAAAGCTAATGTTTAAGTTCCTTGCTCAGAACATATGAAATCTGGTGGTTCCTTTTAACATGAGTCTTCAATATTGCCAGGTAAGAAGTTTTAGGTTGTAGTTATTATAGGAATTATAGGACTATTTCCCTCTATACCATTTGTATTTCATTAACCTTTGACTACTGGATGTTCTTATAGGCACTTTAGTATTGCCAGTGTAACAGTATAGCTTCCGTCCCTCTCCTCGCCCCTACCTGGGCTCGAACCAGGAACACACCGACAACAGCCACCCTCGAAGCAGCATTACCCATGCAGAGCAAGGGATACAACCACAGGCTCAGAGCGAGTGACGTTTGAAACGCTATTAGCGCGCGCTAACCAGCTAGCCATTTCACTTCGGTTACACCAGCCTCATCTCGAGAGTTGATAGGCTTGAAGTCATAAACAGCGCAATGCTTGACGCACAACGAAGAGCTGCTGGCAAAACGCACGAAAGTGCTGTTTGAATTAATGTTTACGTGCCTACTTCTGCCTACCACCGCTCAGTCAGATAGTTAGATACTTGTATGCTTGTATGCTCAGTCAGATTATATGCAACGCAGGACACGCTAGATAATATCTAGTAATATCATCAACAATGTGTAGTTAAATAGTGTTCAAGATTGATTGATTGTTTTTATAACATAACAGGCAGTCTCCTTGTGGAGTTGCACAAGGACTAGTGAACTGTAAGGTTGCAAGATTGGATCCCCCGAGCTGACAAGGTGAAAATCTGTCGTTCTGCCCCTGAACGAGGCAGTTAACCCACCGTTCCTAGGTCGTCATTGAAAATAAGAATTTGTTCTTAACTGACTTGCCTAGTTAAATAAAGATTAAATAAAGGTGTCAAATTTAAAAAAAAATAATAATAATCGTCCGATTGTTATGAAAACTTGAAATCGGCCCTAATTAATCGGCCATTCCGATTAATCGGTCGACCTCTATTGTTTGGGCATATTGACCATCGTAATGTTTGGAGGAAAAAGGGGGAGGCTTGCAAGCCGAAGAACATCATCCCAACCGTGGCAGCATCATGTTGTGGGGGTGCTTTGCTGCAGGAAGGACTGGTGCACTTCACAAAATAAATGTAATCATGAGGAAATAAAATGATGTGGATATATTGAAGCAACATCTCAAGACATTAGTCAGGAAGTTAAAGCTTGGTCACAAATGGGTCTTCCATATGGACAATGACCCCAAGCATACTGGGGTCTGGACAACAATGGCTTAAGGACAACAAAGTCAAGGTATTGGAGTGGCCATCACAAAGCCCTGACCTCAATCCTATAGAAAATTTGTGGGCAGAACTGTGCAAGCAAGGAGGCCTAAAAACATGACTCAGTTACACCAGCTCTGTCAGGAAGAATGGTCCAAAATCCCCCCAACTTATTGTGGGAAGCTTGTGGAAGGCTACCCAAAACGTTTGACCCAAGTTAGACAATTTAAAGACTATGCTACCAAATACTAATTGAGTGTATGTACACTTCTGACCCACTGGGAATGTGATGAAAGACATAAAAGCTTAAATAAATCCTTCTTTCTACTATTATTCTGACATTCCAATTCTTAAAATAAAGTGGTGATCCTAACTGACCTAAGACAGGGAAGTTTTACTAGGTTTGAATGTCAGGAATTGTGAAAATCTGAGTTTAAATGTATTTGGTTAAGGTGTATGTAAACTTCCGACTTCAACTGTAACTATCTTCCTGCTGGCTGCCCTTCTATTCCTCCATCTCACCTGAGTCCAGAGGAGGGGGATCCTGGGCTGTGAGCGGCCAGACCATGAGGGTTAGAAAAGTGCTGTAGCTCCTCCTCTGACAGACAGCGCAAACCACAAAACAACAGGAATGTCACTTCACATGTCGGCCACCCACAGGTAAATTCACAGGCAAAGATTTACAGTAGTCATTCCTAGTAAGAGACACAGTTCTGACTACAAGCAGATGGAGGAACATTGAAACATTCCCGGAAGTGTCAACAACTATAGCTGTGGGTGATAGCAACAAGTTTAACAGATAGCATCACATTTAGGAAAGCCCATAAACTACACCACTGACATAGATGGGACACACTTAAAAATGCAATAGAATGATTCATATTGTGTTCATACAAAGCTCAGTAATAAACCAGTGTGGTAACTACCGTCTAGTGTCTCTTTCTCAGAGTCAGAGTCCCATGTCAGGGAGGAGGGAAAGGCTGAGGGCCTGATGCTCCTCTGTGCACTCCTCCCTGATTCCACCTGGGATAAGGGGCCTCCGGTCCTCTCAAAGTCCCCATTGTCACCACTGGACCATGGGCTCCCACTGAAGGTGAGCTCGTCTGAAACCTGTTGATGACATTGATGCAATCTCACAGCAAGAGGCAGCATACTGAATGCAACTGACATTGATTCTGAAGTCTGTGATTTTCACTTATGTAAAAGCCTATGTTTCAGCAAATGCAGAATGTGGTGGTCGACCATGAAAGGATTATCTTTACCTGTAAGGTGCGATTTAGGAGGTTGTGTGTTGCGGTGTCCTGTGCTGAGAATGAGGGTGGTGGCCCATAGCTGCTCACTGAGGTGAAGGAATCCCTGGGAGAAAGAGAGTCCCCCTCTGGCTCCATGGTCCCCAGAGCACAGTATGGCGTCCCACTACTGACCACTACAGTCTACATTGTGTGGTGTTCTCTTCCACTGTTTTCATATACACAAACAACACACACACACACACACACATACACACTTCCATAATACTGTCATAACAGAGAGATAAGCAGCACTCCATAAAAGGTGTTCTGATGCACACAAAACAACCAATTTAAAGTCATTGGAAAATCATGTCACTAATTTGGGGGTCTGGGTTGGCCACTTGATTTTCTGCTTCAAATGCTACATTGTCAGTGAGCCACAATATCACACCAAGACCTTGATGCATTTGACAAATCGTAAACGCAAGGGATGGTAACAAGCATCGCGCAGTGGCGTCACAGGTTCAGCCCACTGCAATTTTGGGAATGTCTGACCCATTTTCACAATGTCTGGTGATATTGTGAGAATATAACATATTTCCCAAATGGCCACGTACAAAAGTATACTTTTATTCAGGCCCTGTCTCGCGTGTTAGCTAAAAATAAACGAAAATGCAAGTAGCTAACACATCAAGGTGGGAAAAAAATGCTATCTACCTGCAAGGGCATTGTGGATGGATGTAGCAAGCATTATATAAATATGTGAAAAAATGTTTAGAATGTAATAACGCCCGTTATTATGTACTCACGGAAAACGGCCTGGCTTGAGGTCTGAGGAAATTAGTTGTTTACGCACCGTTCTCCATGCTTCATATGGAACAAAGCTACGGATATCCTCAGTCCATGAATGCATGTAGAGTGTGTTGCTATAATTTTGTCACATCGGTGCTACATTCTTTCCATGAACCCGCTTGCAGACCACACGCTCGACTCCATGTTATTTGCCTGCAGGCACGCCAAGGCTACGTGAATGACGTCGATTCAGAACTGCGTTCATGCTATCCCTCTCAAATCCATGTTTCAATTTATATGCGCCACTACACTGACAATACGGTATAATGTTGATAGTTTGACCACGGATAGCTTGATCGCAGTGTTGGACAGCGGAAAAGAGTTTAGAGCAAACGTTCAAGTTCAACTTCTGCGGTCAAATTCAAGTTGATTGCATTGCACTGGAAAAGTGCAATGGTAAAATGTGTGTTTGATGTTATGCACTAGTATTTTTTGGTATTTATGATTCAACATGATAAACAGAACAATATCACAAATAGTGTACTAAAATGTGTAAATCTTTGTTTCTGTCTTTTACATTTATTTTTTACATTTTACAGTAGGTGACACTAGTGAGCTGCCTGTGACCAACAATCAGATTATGTACTAAACCTATGACAATGTAGATTTATGAAGACCTAGCTTTCAGCCCATGAACTGAACTATAGAATTTCTCATATCACAAACTGCATCAATTTGTGTATTATGCACAAAGGGGCAGGGTTAGAGCGTTGGGCCAGTTAGAGGTTGCTGGTTCAAATACCAGCACAGATAAAGTGAAATAATCTGTTGCTGTGCCCTTGAGCAAGGCACTTAATCCTAACTGCTCCAGGTGCGCTGTACAATTGGCACCCCTGGCCGTGACCCCACTCCCTGCGGGTGTCTCACCAAGATGACCAGGTGTACGTAATGAAAAATAATAAAAGCTGTCAATTGACTGATTGGAGCCGACGCAAAACTGACAACATAATTTCCTGACCTATTCAGATCAGCTCTATCAGAGCAGCTATCAGAAAGTCATATATAACATTTGTTGATAAAAAAAAAGGCAACACTGGCATTTTAGATATGAAATATTTATTCTGTGATACTGGTCAAGATTAATCACTCCACTTTTCACCTTATCTTCAGTTTTGAACCTCCTGGGGAAAATGGAAAGAATGAAAGTAAGTTAGTGGATAGATAAGACCATTAGACATGAAATAACAAAAACACATAGGCCTATTCATTGTTAATAACAGCCTTATAATCCCCACATATACATATACACACAGGTGTAGGCTCTTAATTTTAGTCAGTTTGCTACAGCAGGAAAATAATCCAGCAGCAACAGGAAATTTGAATTTTTATGTGGATTATAATTAATTAATATTTTTTAGGGGTTGATAAATTTTTTGCAATGAAAAATCAAGTCTGAGATTTCAAAGTGGAAAATGCAAACTTCAGAAGCATTTGTAAACCTCAAATACACTACAAATGTTAAACGTCCTGCATTGCAGGAAAGTTATCCTCCAATAGGGTGATCAAATTAAGATCCAACATCTGTACATACTGTACATACTCTCTTACCCCAAAGTGCTCCCAGCCTGTGATCTCTGAGTAGAAGGCGTCTCCAGGACAGGAAGTCTTAACCAGCTGTCTGTGGCCATACAGGGTGAAGTTGCCGACCAGTCGCCCGCCTCCCACAGCACAGGATGCCAGACGATCTCTCACCAGTTCCATGGTCTGTTGTGATGGTAATCTGGAGGTATAGTCACCGATGAATGACACCCCGTAGCCCTTGGAGTTATAGCCCTTAGTGTGGGCCCCTTGCCAGTGCCACCCACGCCCTTCATAGAGGTACCCGTCAGAGCCTGCCACAAAGCTGGAGAAAAACATTGGCAAGGGATGAGTCATTCATCATGAGTGATTCATCATCAAGTCACATCTTGCTTGGTAAACAACAATTCCCAGAAGCATTGGACAGTGGCTAAATTCTAACTCCTAATTATAAGAGCGACACACACACATACTGTATACTCAAACTTGACACATTACATAAGCATTGTGGTTTACGGGGAGGCTGTGTAGTGTCCAACTGTACAGCGCCTTCAGAAAGTATTCACATCCCTTTACTTTTTTCACATTCTCGTGTTACAGCCTGAATTTTACATTTCTTAAATGTAGATTTTGTGTCACTACACACAATACCCTATAATGTCAAACTGAAATTATGTTTTTAGGCATTTTCTCAAATTCATTAATAATGAAAAGCTGAAATGTCTTGAGTCAATAAGTATTAAACCCCTTTGTTATGGCAAGCCTAAATAAATTCAGGAGTAAAAATGTACTTAACAAGTCATATAATAAGGTGCATGGACTCGCTCCGTGTGCAATAATAGTGTTTAAAAGGATCCGCCCCTTTTCCCCCATTTTTGCCGAAAAATTTAAAGCTAAGATATGCATATATTCTTTGTACCATTTGAAAGGAAACACTTTGAAGTTTGTGGAAATGTGAAAGGGATGTAGGATAACATAACACAATAGATCTGGTAAAAGATAATACAATGAAAAAAAAACAACGTTTTTGTACCATCATCTTCGAAATGCAAGAGAAAGGCCATAATGTATTATTCCAGCCAAGGTGAAATTTAGATTTTGGCCACTAGATGGCAGAGGTGTATGTGCAAAGTTTTAGACTGATCCAATGAACCATTGTATTTCTGTTCAAAATGTTGTATCAATACTGCCCAAATGTGCCTAATTTGTTTATTAATAACTTTTCATGTTCAAAATTGGCCACTCTCCTCAAACAATAGCATGGTATTATTTCACTGTAATAGCTGCTGTAAATTGGACAGTGCAGTTAGATTAACAAGAATTTAAGCTTTCTGATAATATCAGATATGTCTATGTCCTGGGAAATGTTCTTGTTACTTACAACCTCATGCTAATCGCATTAGCCTACTGTACGTTAGCTCAGCCATCCCATGGACAGGACACCGATTCCGAAGAAGTTTTAACATATTTTTGAATGACTACCTCATCTCTGTAACCCGGCCTAAACATACAATTATCTACTGTATAAGGTCCCTCAGTCGAGCAGTGAATTTCCAAAACAGATTCAACCACAAACACCAGGGAGGTTTTCCAATGCCTCGCAAAGTGAATATAGACAGTGAATATCCCCTTGAGCATGGTTAAGTTATTAATACACTTTGGATGGTGTGTCAATACACCCAGTCATTACAAAGATACAGGCGTCCTTCTTAAATTAGTTGCCAGAGAGGAAGGAAACCATTCATGGATTTCACCATGAGGCCAATTTTAAAACAGTTGCAGAGTTTAATGTCTGTGATAGGAGAAAACTGAGGATGGATCAACAACATTGTAGTTACTCCACAATACTAAAATAAATGACAGTGTGAAAAGAAGGAAGCTTGTACAGAATAAAAAATATTAGAAAACATGCATCCTGTTTGCAATAAGGCTGCCAAAAATGTGGAAAGTTAATGTAATTAATGTCCTGAAAACAAAGCGTTATGTTTGGGGCAAATCCAACACAACACATTACTGAGTAACACTCTTCATATTTTCAAGTATGGCCGGTGGCTGCATCATTTTATGGGTATGCTTGTCATTGGCAAGCTCTGAGGAGTTTTTTAGGATAAAAAGTAATGGAATAGATCCTAGAGGAAAACCTGGTTTAGTCTCCTGATAGACTACGGAGACACTGGGAGACAAAATCACCATTCAGCTGGACAATAACCTAAAACACAAGGCCAAATATACACTTGAGTTGCTTTCCAAGATTACACTGAATGTTCCTGAGTGACCTAGTTACAGTTTTGACTTAAATTAGCTTGAAAAGCTATGTCATTACTTAAAAATGACTGTCTAGCAATGATCAACAACCAACTTGACAGAGCTTGAAAATAAAAAATAAAAAATTATGTGCAAATATTGTACAATCCAGGTGTACAAAGCTCTTAGTGTCACGCCTGCTCCTGCTCCCCCTCCCTGGCGCTCGAAGGCACCGGGCTCCCCAGCATTACACACTCCTGCCACCATCATTACGCACACCTGCCTCCCCCCCATCATGCGCATCAGCGATTATTGGACTCACCTGGACTCAATCACCTAAGTCAAGGGGTATTAATACTTTCTGAAGGCACTGTATATCCTAAGACCTATGTACTACACATACCTGTATCCAATATCGTCCCAGCCCCGGTCATCCTGGTGAAAGCGTTGCATGGACCTCATGTCTGCAGAACACTGCTGAAAGGTGAGACAAGGCTGGCCAGGCTGGTATGTGTGGTGGATGTACATGGACGAGAGGGGGAGTGACAGGGGGGTGGGAGTGCCCCGATATGGTGCAGCCCCCCACTGACACCGTGGGATAATAGCTGGACAGTCTAGAGGTAGGGCGATCCAGAGAGATATTGAGTTTTAACATGTTTATCCACTCCTTTTTTCAACAATAACACCATGTCTCAATTATTGTTACTATTTGTGCTTTCTTGGATCAAAGTCAAAATTATTCCAATAAATGTTGACCTATCCTTTTTAGCTTTCCCTGGACTACAGTAACCCTCTGTATCTCCACTGTCTCCCTCTGCAGTGGGGTTTACTTACCCATGTATCTGTGGACAAACTCCTTTATTCCTTCCCTCACCACAGCTGTCAGCTCTTCCTTTTCCTGTGACAACATCGTAGAGTGGTCGATCAGTCTCCTCTGTAGGACCAGGGATCTCACCACCTGCCTCTGCAGGAGGGGGGGCCTGGCCAGTTCTCTGAAGTTCTCCCTGCGTAGGCGGCTGATCAGACGAGGAGCAGTGTCCAGTCCTTCCCCCTCAAGACGATGACAGTAGTACGTCCTCAGTAGGCTGCTCAGCTTGAGAGGACGCTGGGACTGAGCTGAGACCTCCATCCCTAGAATCACACCATCCATACCGCCGTTAACCAGGGCATCGGTGGCGAGGGAGGGCTTGTCGGAGAGGGTGAAGACCTGAGGCGAGGTCACGTCATCCCAGCAGCCATCAGGGCCCAGGCGTTGGGAGAGGAGAGAGCTATGGAAGCGCTGGAAGGACAGACCCAAGTTCCTAGCCAGAGTGAGGGGGTACAGGCCACGGACTTGACACCTCGTCTTAGACACTAGCCCAGCTTCAATACCCAGAAGGACTGGGCTCATAGCAACCGTGGTGCCATCAGCAGTAAGGACAACCCCTTCCTCTCTACCTCTCTCTGTCACCTGATGGCGCACAGCTCTGCCAATGAAATCTGAGAGATTGGAGTCCATAACTGGTGCCTCTGAGGTGCTGTCCTCCCTGATAGTGCCCAAGAAGTGCTGCATGAACTCATCTCTGAGACCAGCTGCCCTGCGCAGGCCTCTCAACACATTTACAGGCTCCAGTCCAGGGTTTCTGTATTCTACCTGCTCCAACACTCTGATGAAGTCATCCATATGCTGGGAGAATGTGACTGATATCAAAAACACACTTGTTTACATTTGATAATATTCAGCATCGCTTTTCTATAAACAGAAACTACATACTGTTTTGTACAGTGTATTAATAACTGCACCCTATATTTCCTAAAATAGCATTTTCTTGCAACTTCTTCCTCTAAGTAGCTGTAATGCATTTCCTTGCTGACTTTCTTTCTCTCTCTCGAAAAGAGTTTGACTGCTCACGACCTCTAAATAAATTGGAAAAATGTGAACACAAACAGATTGAGTTACCTTTGGTATCAGTGTGAGCACTGACCAAGACCACAAGAAGGGTCAGACACCATTTCCAGTGCGGTTCCATTGGAGAAATCATTGAGTCTTCGACGCCCTGTGCTCCTGACATGTATTATGCATTGCATCGCCTACCTTGAAACATTTATAGGAAGGAAAACACATCAAGTGGATTATGCAACCACTGTACAAACAGATACGGTGCTGGTTAATTTGAGTCATTTGAGGGACATGGTGTGGGAAATTGGCAACTGTTAGGTAAGTGTGTGTGTACATGTGTGTTTGTCCTTATGGCTCAAGGTCTTTCTGAATTTAAACATTTCATTTTTTACATTATTGCATTACACCACTGTCACAAGTACAACCTTTAGGTCTGCAATTTATTTTCCTCTTCTCCTCGAGTACTTTGTATAGACTGTTGTTTCATAATATCTCAATATTAAACAAAATTCTGTTAAAAAGTACTGTACAGCAGCATCATATTGTATTTTGTGTTTAGGTAACAGTATCTTTTAAATCACTGAAAGGTATGTGACGCATGAGAATGCAAGCATGTACTTGTTCCTTTTCCAAATGGCCCTAGAAATACACAGCAAGAACTCACAAAGGAAATTCCCATGCATCATTTAACAGGAATATTTTTTTTAACCATGCAATTGACATTAGGAAATCTTGCATTTTTAAAAACGTTTTCAAAGCATGTCATTTAGATTACACATGTGGAAACAGGTATGTGTCAGATGAGCACATGCGCTGCTGTTCACAGATCAGTGCTTTACTAGAACAAGACACGTGACCCGAACAGGACGTCACCAACACAACAGCAGGCTAAAAACATTGAAGCACGGTAAGTGGTTTTAGGTCCTTGTATAAGAATAATGAACTATATAAATAAAGATGTTTAATGTTAGCTTGTTAACATTCTGAATGACTGAGTTCTGGCCTTTCTGTCGTCGAGTGAGTTCGCTAGCTTGCTTGACAATATTAACTAAATTTGCACTAGCTAGCAGCTACATTAGCCGGCTAGTTACGCTAGCATCCAATATACTTTATCTTCCCCTTTCGTCTGCACTAGCAGCCACTTTGTTGTTTCTTCAACGCAGTTAGCTCCTCCTAATTCACGGAATCGTCGTTGGCTAATCTCTTTGCATATGTACTGCAGGTAAAGATTGCCACAGCCCGCACATGCGCCGAAGCTGGCCCTTTTGAGGCGCGGCGACCTGAATCCCAAAACAACCCCCATAGGCCCTACCTCTTTCACCTGATTTACGCGCGAGGCACGTGACTACACAGCGAGCTGTGACGAATTCGAGAGGTGTGAGCCATACTACCACCATAGGCATTTGTTAAGATCTACAACAACAAAAACATTTTTTAAAAATACTCACTTGTTAAAAGACGGATAGCTACACATTGTGGTTGAAGATCCTGCCCCCTAGGCTAGTTGAAAGTGTTATCTATCTATAGCTAATTCTCTCAGATCTTCACCTGCCTAGGGTAGTGGTGAGGCGTTAATTTGGAATTGACATGGCTAGCATATTATCACTTCAGGCTATTTTACTTCTATTTACAGATCATTCTCTTTCAGAAAATGGACACTCGGTTCACGAGAGGAAAGTCAAACATCCTGGAACGGCCTCTAACCCGTCCCAAGACTGAAGTCAGTGTGAGTGCCTTTGCACTGCTCTTCTCTGAGATGGTGCAGTACTGCCAGAGCCGCGTGTACTCTGTGTCCGAGCTGCAGCAACGCTTGGCAGACATGGGTCAGAGCGTTGGCGCCAGTATGCTGGACGTGCTGGTGCTGAGGGAGAAGAATGGGAAGAGGGAGACCAAGGTGCTTAACATACTGCTCTTTGTCAAGGTACGTGCTTGCATGGGCTTAAGGTAGATAAGTGCATATGTAAGTCTTATAAGGTGTAACACTTGTCATTATGCCCATGCATAAGTACATGTCTATAATTTTCAATTTGCTTCATATAGGTGTCAGTATGGAAAGCCATGTTCGGTAAGGAGGCAGACAAGCTGGAGCAGGCCAACGATGATGACAAGACCTACTACATCATAGAGAAGGAGCCACTGATCAACGCTTACATCTCTGTGCCCAAGGAGAACAGCACACTAAACTGTGCTGCATTCACCGCTGGCATTGTAGAGGCCATTCTCACACACAGTGGCTTCCCTGCCAAGGTCACAGCCCACTGGCACAAGGGCACCACGCTCATGATCAAGTTTGATGAAGCTGTGATAGCCAGAGACAAGGCCCTGGATGGCAGATAGATGAGAGAGTGTTGGTGTACACATGATAGAATAAGAGAGTGATGAAGTTGATCATCATTATCACTATTAGGTCTCAATATGCTCTGGCGAGTTAACAAGCCAGTAATGTGAGATGTGGACTGAGTGAATTATTGTTCTGTAGGCAAGTCTGCATATGAGTTATTGAGTTGTGAATATACAGTATATTGGGAAGTGAAACAGGATGTCTATATCACCACATGAGAGAGTAAATATGAATGAATGATTATAATGTTTATCCCAATTCTGAGCTATTGTATTTATTTGGTCCAAGAAGAGTCCATATGAGATGACATTTATAAAGGTCTATGTTTCTTGTGAATCTCCTCAGTCAGTCAACCCTTATCTAATGACTTTGACATTCTCACTGACAGTGTATCTTAAACCATCTCTCAAGACTGGATAGGATGTATGTGAATGTCATCTCTTTTGTTTTTGATATCCCAAGACATTTCGGAATCACACAAAGGATCAACACATTGACGATATGGGCTGCAGTATAATACATCAATATGTGCAATGGTTTACCCTCCAACTGAGTTCAACATGGTGCAATTAAAGACTGGCATTGTGTTCCCTAAACAAATGATATTTTAAGCTATTATTCAAAATATGTGAAATTTGAAAGTTATCAGTGGTCATTTCCATAGAGCATTATGTTGGCAAAAATGTCCTGACTCAGGTTTGTAGGTGTAGTTTCATTTTCCACCTTTATTTGTTTCTATCTAGACATGTTTGAAATACTTTTACTGTTTATCACCGTGTGTAAGCATTTTAGCGATTAAATGATATTAAGACTTGCTGAGTAATTCTAAAGATCAGGTGATCGATCATATGTAGAAAATCGATGAATCCAGGGGTGTGTTCAATGTGTTTGCTACGTTCAACAATTTGAACTTAACACATACATTTTAGAAATTTAGAAAACGCTATATCTACACGTTTTCCCTATACTTCCTTGTACGTTTTTGAACAGGGTGTAACGTACATTTGCTCCTTACGGTGGGTGTGCCGGAGTGTAGCTTGAAAGAAATTAGTGACATTTAAAGGGCAGCGGATACATTTTGAACCCATAACCCCTCCCCGTTTTTCAACTGGTCGTTCATTATGAGACCGTTTCCGTTGTACTGAACGCAGCCTAGCTTTGATCGTTTGACTATCAATGCAATGGGTGGGGCCACAAACGCTATCACGAATGAGATATTTTGAGACCAATGACCATCAAGGCATATCCAGATAACATGTCACATGGTGATTGTCATGTGACTATTGGAAGCTGCGACTTTGTGATTGTGGAGCGCAGCGTCCCTATTCTCTTGTAATTTGTTTCCTCAATGTTTAGTTTTCTGACAGTCCTAAACTAATATTTCTATGAATTTCTTATTGTATTATTCGTAGGAATTCATTAATGTCCTGCAAAGCATCGCCATGGCATCATCGAACTGTAACTGCATCCAAGACGGTACAGGTTGGTCATGTACTTCCATTTATCAGTCTAAGCCTCATTTTTAAAGTTGACCAGCATTTACCAAACTCGGTCCTCGGGACCCCAAGGGGTGCACGTTTTGGTTTTTGCCCAAACACTACAAAATGATCACGACTTGATGTTGATTGTTATTGATGATTTAAATCAGCTGTGTACTGTTAAGGGAAGAAGCAAAACATGCACCACGGGTCCCGAGGGCCGAGTTTGGTCAACCTAAAGGTGTATAAAATAACACATTTCATAAGGATAATGTATTTGTTGTATAGTGTTAAATGGGAAGACTGCGTCATCTGTGAGTGCCTAGCATCGCAATATGATCATAACAGGCTAATTGTATGTCAATAATGCTTCCATTGCTGTATCGTACCTCGCCCAAGAATATACTAAATGTTATTTTCAGAGGCGAATTGACTCTGGCAGCCAAATAAGCAATCTAAACGTGAATCGATCCTCAATTGTGGTACGGTTCTAGAAACATTAAGCTTTCTACTTTCATATCACCAAAATAATTTAACAAATTCCAAATATACACATACTGTATCCTGTTCTAACTGTTGCAGCCGGCAATATTTTTCAGTTACAACACGTTTGTGGCGTCCTTGTTCCCACACATGTGTTGGGAGACGCAGATAGCTAATTAGCACAGGTAGTCGCCTCCGACTTCCGTAAACAAACCGAGGTAAAATTGGTTTTATATTCAACAGATATTCAACAGACATTCGCCAAAAGAAATGTTACAAATGTAAAAAATCTACGTTTTCACTGATTATGACATAATCATCATACTAGGTTTGATTTAGTCTATACATGTCTAGTATACTTTTCAACCTTTGCTTTGAATAGAAATTCCAGTTTTGATTTGATAGAAATACATCAAATCTAAAATATTGCATTTAAAGATGAAGAAATCAATAACTAATTCAGTGATTGTTCCAGAAAAGTGAAAATATGCATTTATTTGCAATAACTTTAAATAAATGTTAATTTCAAGTACAATTTGTTCTATATAAAGTTAGACTATGTAAACATTGTTTACATAAAGTTGTAATCTTACATTTTATGCCAAATCAATGTTTGCATTTTTAGTGCAACAATTCCACATTTTAGAGTAGTTACAAGGCACAAAATTCACTTATTTCTATGTCTCTAATTTAACAGCTAAGAGGCCCCTTCCAATCATTTTCTATTTTAGCTTTGTTCAAGTCCTTTGTCATCCCCAGACAAGCTGAATGGTACCATCTCCTGAGGTAATAGATTCAGCTGTTGAACACTTAAATGCAAATGTTTAATACCCCGGGTATTCCCAGAACACATTACGGAAAGTCTATAGTCAGTGGTCACTTTATTAGGTACAACTACCTTTGCATCTGGAACAGCGTGAATTCAAAACAGTTGATGAAACTGGGAAAGGAGAGACTGTTCAAGTTATTAAGCACAGTTGGAGTTTATTAGTCAGTACAAGTTCTGGAACCTTTCTGAGTTACAAAAGTCAGACTGTCATTTTGCACATTCTAAAGTTCAAACAAACAGTAACAGAATACCTGAATACTTCTCTGCATGCTTTAGTGTGTAGCAAGCCAAGACCATGGGACTTGGTGTATGTAGGAGCAATTTATTTTCGTGAATAGGGTGGTGAACCTGGCAACTGAGTGTAGATATCACAAACAACTCATTTTGAGCAGTGTCTGTCTGTTATACGTTTGATCAATGGGTATAATGGTAAATCTGATCCACAAGTTCCTCATAGGCTCACTTGGATATATAGAGTTGGAGGTAAAGAAAAAAAATATTAAACGAGGACATTAAAACAATGGCAGAGTTCTTTCATCCACATCCATTCACACAAAATATGGATTTTAAAGTATAAATACCCTTCTAAGACCACTGTCTTTCTGGATGTTTTAAAAGGTTTGTAAATAGTTATATCCGTAATGAATTTGAATTGAACGGGATATGGTAATACCTATGTAGGTGACATAGTTTCTCCACTGGTATAATGTGTGGTAGTTGCATACTTCCCTGCTGAATTATGTAGAGCTGATTTTGGGCCAGCTGATATTTTTTTCATGATCTTTTGTGGGGAAAAAACTAATTTTGTGCTCGCAGTTTGAAAGAGAGGGAGCAAATAGCATAGGCACAGCCTGGTTGAAGTCCTAGTTTCAATGGTTAGTGCCAGTAGATTGCAGAGGGGTTCACATACAGTTCAGAGGCAAATCATAATGTATACATTTAGCCCAAAAACAAAACATGTACCGTCCACTTCTTATATTAGTGCTTTTGTTTGTTATGGCTTTATCTTTGCAACTCTGCCCTAGAAGGCCAGCATCCCAGAGTCACCTTTTCACAATTGAGATTTGTGTTTCACGGGTACTATTTAATGAAGCTGCCAGTTGAGGACTTGTGAGGCACCTGTTTCTCAAACTAGACACTCAAAAGTACTTGTGCTCTTGCTCAGTTGTGCACCAGGCCTCCCACTCCTCTTTCTATTCTGGGTAGAGCCAGGTTGCGCTGTTCTGTGAATTGAGTAGTACACAGCGTTGTACGAGATCTAGTTTCTTGGCAATTTCTCGCATGGAATAGCCTTCATTTCTCAGAACAAGAATAGACTGCCGAGTTTCAGAAGAAAGTTCTTTGTTTCTGGCCATTTTGAGCCTGTAATCAAACCCTCATGCTGATGCTTCAGATACTTAACTAGTCTAAAGGACAGTTTTATTGCTTCTTTAATCAGAACAACATTTTTCAGCTGTGCTAACATGATTGCAAAAGGGTTTTCTAATGATAAATTTGCCTTTTAAAAATGATATACTTGGATTAGCTAACACAACGTGCCATTGGAACACAGGAGTGATGGTTGCTGATAATGAGCATCGGTATGCCGATGTAGATATTCCATAAAAAAATCTGACTTTTCCAGCTACAATAGTCATTTACAACATTAACCATTTCTATACTGTATTTATGATCAATTTGTTATTTTAATGGACTAAAATGTTGCTTTTCTTTCAAAAACAAGGACATTTCTAATTGACCCCAAACTTTTTAATGGTAGTGAATGTTATCGTTCACTCTTAGTTTTCCTTATCTCCACTGTGGAATGTCCTGGTCTTCTTGATCCATCCACCTGTCGTCTTTGTTAGTCAGGCCTGACCCCTTCATCCTGTAGTTTTTTCAATGTAATTTAATTTAAGATGACTGAAGATGCAGAACATTCTGCCAGGCCCCTTCTAATAGGGTATAACAGACTCGTTAGGACTTTGACCACACACACTCTAGATGGAATACATGCCCTCTATCAAATCAAAACTGGAATTTTTACAACAACAAAAAAGTTGTAAAAGTATGCTAGACATTTTATAGAATAAATCATACCTAGTTTGATGGTTCTGTGAGAAATGGTGAATTAGTTATTGATTTATATAGCTTTAAATTGCATTTGAAAGATTTTGTTTCCATCAAAACAAAGGTTGTAAAATTATGTTAGACGTGTATAGAATAAACCATATCTATTTTTATGTTTCTGTGACAATGAATAAGTTATTGATTTTTGCCATTTTAAATAGCTTTTGGCGAATGTCCGAATATAAACCAACTTCACCTCGGTCGTAAACAAGCACTTTAACATGGAAATATGGCTGTGTGGGAACCCTATAAAGGTGTATTAATTGAAGTTTTTTATTTTTGGAAAATTATTTATTGATATGGAAGTGAAGTACCATGTTTCCATAACTGTATCCCTTGCAAGGCCTATTTGCTATTAGTGCTAGAGGCGTCATTACGGACCTTGATTCGATCCCGGCCTGTATCACAACCTGCGGTGATCGGGAGTCCCATAGGGCGGTGCACAATTGGCCCAGTGTCATCTGGGTTAGGGTAGGGTTTGGCCGGGTAGGCCGTCATTGTAAAATAAACATGTGTTCTTAACTTATTTGCCTAGTTAAATACAATACAAATGATTGTGTCCAGTTTTCTGAGGGTTATTAGAATATTCCATCATTGTCCCACCAAACATACTCAGAACATGGTTGCCATATTGTCTGAACATAAGTTAATGTTCTAGACAAGTGTCATGGGAATGTAGCAAAAACATTTCTGTATCAGTTGTCAGGACATCGGCTGATCATTTACAGGGCTTTCTGTGTAGTGGTTTAATGTTGGTGGGGCATGTTAACCTGTTTTAATGATATTCCTGAATCACTATGATCAATAAAATAGATTTTCTCGAGTACTTTTAAGAGGTGATATTTACTTCAAATTGCATTCGCCCTATTGCTTAAGCCTATCAGAGATATCATTATTGGGACAGTGGTTAGGGCATTCGTCATTGGTAATGGAGACCTGGGTTCCAGACCTGCTAGGAGAGTCACCCTACTTTCTCATTCTTAGCAATATACACTGAGTGTACAAAACATTAGGAACACCTTCCTCATTCATTTATACCTGCTTCTGCCCTCGGAACAGTCTCAATTCGTTGGGGCATGGACTCTACAAGGTGTCAATTGTTCCACAGGCATGCTGGAACATTTTGACTCCAATGCTTTCTTTAGTTGACTGGATGTCCTTTGGGTGGTGGACCATTTTTGATGCACAAGGGAAACTGTTGAGCTTAGAAAAACCCAGCAGCGTTGCAGTTCTTGACACACTCAAACCTGTGCACCTACTACTATAATGTGGTTTAAAAGGATCTTATCTTTTGTTTTGCCCATTCACCCTCAATGTCACAAATATAATCCATGTCTCAAGGCTTAAAAATCCTTCTTTAACCTGTATTCGGCACGTGACAAATACAATTTGATTTGAGATGTAGGTGAGTAGACAACCAGTGTAGACCTTAAAAGTGAAATGCTTACTTACAAGCCCTTAACCAACAATGCTTTAAGAAGTAAAAAAAAAAAAAGTGTTGGAAGTAAAAAATGTAAAATAGAAAATATAGTAACAAATAATTCAACAGCAGCAGTAAAATGACAAGCGAGACTATATATACAGGGGGTAACGGTACAATGTGCAGGGGCACCGGTTAGTCGGGCTAATTGAGGTAATATGTAGGTAGTTAAAGTGACTATGCATAGATTATAAACAGAGTAGCAGCAGCAAACAAATAGGGGTCTGGGTAGCCCATCTACTGATTTTGAAGTAGATTTAAAAAGTGACATCAATAATGGATCATAACTTTTATCTGCTCAGTCTGTCATGAAAAGAGGTGTTCCTAATGTTTTTCATGCTCAGTGTTTGTTAATGTCATTATTTAGCTAGTTACAACACTATAGTTGGGCCATGTCCTGTCCAGAAGAAACCCTACTCCCTCCTCCCTAGGCACTTGTGTTGATCTGAAACAACGTGATAGGTGGCAGGCTGTAAGTAATTGGGTGAATGCACTGAGGTATATCTCAGCTCTGTTAAAAGTACACTCAAGAAAAACATTTATTGATCATAGAGATTCAAGAAAACAGGTGAACATGCCTAACCATCATTAGACAACTACACTGAAAACCCTTAAAATGCCTAAATAAGTAGCCCTAAATCAAATCAATGATGAGACTGGTAAGATTAACCAATATAGGTATTTCAGTTAATAAAAAATACCTTATTTACATAACTATTCAAACCCTTTGCTATGAGACTTGAAATTGAGCTGTTTCCTAGTTCCGTTGATCATCCTTAACATGTTTCTGTCTATATAAGGTCCTACAGTTGGCAGTTCATGTCAGAGCAAAAATCAAGCAATGAGGCCAAAGGAATTGTCCGTACAGCTCCGCGACAGGTTTGTGTCAAGGCACAGATCTGGAGAAGGGTACCAAAACATTTCTGCAGCATTGAAGGTCCCCAAGAACACAGTGGCCTCCATCATTCTTGAATTGAGAATCGACCCAGCCAAACTGAGCAATCGGGGGAGAAGGGCCTTGGTCAGGGAGAGCAGAGCTGACAGAGCTCCAGAATTCCTCTGTTGAGATGGGAGAACCTTCCAGAAGGACAACAATCTCTGCAGCACTCCACCAATCAGGCCATTATGGTAGAGTGGCCAGACAAAAGGCACATGACAGCCCACTTGGAGTTTGCCAAAAGCCACCTAAATGACTCTGACCATGAGAAACAAGATTGAACTCTTTGGCCTGAATGCCAAGCGTCATGTCTGGAGGAAACATGGCACCTCCCTACGGTGAAGCATGGTGATGGTGGCAGCATCATGCTGTGGGGATGTTTTTTAACGTCAGGGACTGGGAGACTAGTCCGGATTGAGTGAAGATGAATGGTGCAAAGTACAGAGAAATCCCTTGATGAAAACCTGATCCAGACCTCAGACTTGGGGTCATTGTCAACAGGACAACGACCCCAAGCACACGGCCAAGACCACGCAGGTGTGGCTTCGGAACAAATACAGGTGTGCCAAGCTTGTAGCGTCATACCCAAGATGACTCAAAGATGTAATTGCTGCCAAAGGTGCTTCAACAAAGTACTGAGTAAGGGGTCTGAATACTTATGTAAATTTGATATTTCAGTTTTTGTTTTAATACATCTACAAAATGTCAACTTGTTTTTGCTTTGTCATTATGGGTTATATTGGGTAGATTGAGGGGGAAAAAAACGTATCAATTTTAGAATAAGGCTAACATAACAATGTGGAAAGTCAAGGGTTCTCTATTTTTTTTATTGAATGGGCTATATCAAACCTGATCCAATGCATGCTTGAATTATATAATTATAGTAAAATTACAATACCACATCGCTTTCCCACTTACTTTTTTTCAGCAGCAATATCAAGCTTATGAGTGCTCTTTTCAAATATGCCTTCCCTATGTTGTATGTAGAAACTCATGTCTGTCATTGATTCTCTCTCAGAGAAGGATGAGCTGTTCTCACCTGTGAGCAGCTACAGGTCCGATGACCTCAGTAGCGGGAACCCCCGGGTCACCGGTCTGGTAGGCTCAGAGCTCAGGCAACAGCAGCAGGAGGAGGAGGCACTGCGGAGGAAGCTCAAGTACTTTTTCATGAGTCCCTGTGACAAGTACCACGCCAAAGGCCGCAAGCCCTTTAAACTGGTCCTGCAGCTGCTCAAGATCCTCATTGTCACTGTACAGGTTAGCCTTTACTGAACTGAAGAATTGGTATTCATGATGGGTCTTCTGTTGATTTTTCAGTGTTTTAACCCTTAATCCCCTGTCACTCCCTTCTCTAGTTAGTCCTGTTTGGCTTGAGTAACCAGATGGTGGTGACATTCAAGGAAGAGAACACAGCATCCTTCAAACACCTTTTCCTTAAAGACTACCGGGATGGCTCTTCAATGGCAATCCACACACAGAGTGAACTCTATAGCCATATTTATTATGCTGTAGATCAGGTACTAGTATCTCAGTATGCAACACTAATCAGAGACCGGCAGATGAGTGACTTCTCAACCCTCTCATTTTGTTCTATGTAATGCCTTGTTATTAAATTATCTTTTGTCTTCCTTGTCTGTGTCTATGATGTCTTTCTATTAGTATAACTGTATGTTACCTATTCCATATATCATCCTTTCTATTTTCTTTTCCTCAGTTCCTGGCTCTACCACAGACATCAGTGGGGCGGTATGCATATGTATGGGGTGAGGGTGTGAATGAGAGTGCCCTCTCTCTGTGCCAGCGGTACTACAAGAGGGGCATCATCGACCCCATCAACGACACCTTTGATATCGACCCGAAAGTTATTAACGGTACCCTGGCCGCATTCTCCCTTTTCTGTTCATTAAGTTGTCTATCAAATTCCACCTCCATGTATTTGAGGTCAGTCTGTTGGTCTTGTTTTTTTCAATCCACTGCCAGTTGTCTTTGGCCCGTCAGGAAGTAACTGTTATTGACTCAAAGCTCCACATATGTCAAGAGTTGCCCTCTAACCGTGCCCTACTTTCAGTGCTGAGAATAGATCCTGTCCATAAAAGCATCAACCATATAAGTGCTATTTCCACTAACATCAGCAAAATAATAGAGAGCTGGCCAAATGGACGTCTTCTGTTCGATTCACCTGCTGATTTCACAAAGATGGTTTATTGGCACAGTTTTTTTAAATGTGTTTTGGCACATGTTATCAAAAGTGGTTAGGTCAAGGTTGGCAACTAAACAGAAGTAGTTAAGATAACTTAGTATTTCAAAATGTTGAAGTTGTGAAAGTATTTTCCATTGGCTTTGGGGAAAAAAAGTGAATAACAGAATACTTGCAAGTGTCAAATGTACATTGAGTGTACAATATATTAGGAAGACCTGCTAATTCCATGACGTAGACTGACCAGGGGAATCCAGGTGAAGCTATGTTCCCTTATTGATGCTACTTGTTTAGTCCACTTCAATCAGTGTAGATGAAGGGGAGGAGACATGGATTGTGTATGTGAGCCATTCAGAGGGTGAATGGGCAAGACAAAAGATTACTCTGTGAAGATGCTTCTGGAAATACATCTCATTGATTTCTGTTTTTGTTCCTACTCTCTCTCAACTTGCTTTTATTCCATCCTTCGGTCTTTTTCAGATTGCATTGGTGTGGACCCACTACCAGACCCTCCTTCTCCTGATTACAGTGACTACAAGAACTTCACTCTCCAGTTTCACAAGTGAGACCCACAATGGTGTCCCTTGCTCCCTCTCCCCCTTTTATTCTAGCCCATTTTTGTCATTTTGTCAGTCCTAATGTTAATATATTGCTTATGGTAATGCTTATGTAATGCATTACATATCAACATGGAACATTACTGGGTAATATCACTTCTCTATTGAGATTACATGGATGCATTCCTCTTACTGGATCTTGTCTCTCGTCTTCTTCTTCTTGGTCTCCAGGCTGATCAATGTGACCATTCAGTTCCAGCTGAAGGCCATAAACATCCAGACCATCATCAACAATGAGATCCCTGACTGCTACACCTTTGCTATTATGGTGAGATGACCTACTAATTTCCCTTGAACAGCCCAGTTTCCCCTATATGCATTTAAATTGTGGCCTCCACAAATGTTTTAAAATGTTTTCAGTTTAAACTTAAGCGACTAAATACAGATATAATGTATGTAGAAAATATAGGATGGCGCAATATATTTAGAAATAAGAATCTTTGAGAACTAACAATCACCAAAAAGAAACTAGGCAGTCATGGCATGTGGCCCCCACTGTTTTTGTTATAATTTGAGTCACTCCGATGGCATAAGAACACGGCGTAAACCATGGCGAAATGTGTAGAATTGCAGAAAATTAGCTTTAAAACAGCAAAATTGTCTCCGTGGCCAAGGGGAGGGCCTCTAAAACCATGCCATTGGCCATGCCCACTAGTACGACACACCCCTTCGCTCAACTTTTCCACTGCAGCTGAAAACAAACACAGGGGAAACACTGCAGCCCCACACAGCCCACGTTATCTTAGACAGCTGTTATAAAGCCAGGATTTGTGTTGTAGCTAAGTATACAGTGTGTGTGTATTGTGGTTGCTGTCAGGTTGTCCTGGATAACAAGGCTCACAGCGGCAGAGTGAAGATCAGCCTGCTCAACCATGCCTCCATCAAGAAGTGCAAAGACCCCAACGTGTGGGGACATGGTGAGAGAGCGAGGATGGGGGGGGGGGGTACTGCTTGAGATTGATTCACTTCTTTCCTGCTGTTCCTTACTAGCTGTTTGCCTCTTCCTTCCCTTCACTCCCTGACTTAATTCATTCAAACAACCCCCCTTTCTTCTTCCTCCTATAGCGGAGAACTATGCACGGGAGGCTTTTGACGTGCTGGTGGCCATAGTGTGTCTGCTGTCCCTGCTGCTTTGTGGTCGCTCCATCCTCAGAGGAGTCATCCTACAACATGTAAGACCAAGGCTGACATTGTAATTTATATGAACAAAAATATAAATGCAACAATTTAAAATATTTTACCCATAGTTCATAGAAGGAAATCAGTCAATTTAAATTAATTTGGCCCTAATCTATGGATTTCACAAGACTAACAAACAAATGATAGTCCCACTAAGCGCAAACCATATGGAATGGTGTATCGCTGCAGAATGCTGTGGAGCCATGCTGGTTAAGTGTGCCTTTAATTCTAAATAAATCAGACGGTGTCACCAGCAAAGCACCCCCACACCACTTCCTCCATGCTTCACGGTTGGAACCACACGTGCGGAGATCATCCGTTCACCAACTCTGCGTCTCACAAAGACACGGTGGTTGGAACCAAAAATCGAAAAAGCCGAAAGTCTCTTCTTATTATTCATGTCCTTCAGTAGTCTACACTGAACTGTTGATGTCTCTTACTTGACCTATGTGAAGCATTTATTTGGGCTGCAATTTTTAAGGTGCAGTTAACTCTAATGAATTTATCCTCTGCAGCAGAGGTAACTTGGTCTTCTTTTCCTGTGGCGGTCCAAATGAGAGCCAGTTTCATCATAGCGCTTGATGGTTTTTGCGACTGCACTTGAAAAAATGTTTAAAGTTCTTGACATTTTCCACATTGACTGACCTTCATGTCTTAAGTAATGGACTGTTTTTCTTTGCTTATTTGATCTGTTCTTGCCATAATATGGACTTGGTCTTTTACCAAATAGGGTTATCTTCTGTATACCACCCTACCTTGTCACAACACAACTGATTGGCTCAAACGCAAAAAGAAGGAAAGAAATTCCACAAATGATCTTTTAACAAGGCACACCTGTTAATTGAAATGCAATCCAGGTATTCTTGACTTCAGAACGTTCCGTGAATATACCTTTTTGTCTATTTAGCCGGGCCTCCGTCTGTTTCATTCGACCAGGATCTTACAAATTCTGGTTTGCAGACTGAGAGTAATATAATTAGATTGGGTGATGTACCTGGAGAACATAATTCTCTTATCACTACCTCATGAAGCTGCTTGAGAGAATGCCAAGGGTGTTCAAAGATTCCATATGTGTTATTTCATAGTTTTGATGTCATCACTATTATTCTACAATGTAGAAAATAGTAAAAATAAAGAAAAACCCTTGATTTAATTGATTTTTATTAGGATCTCTTTTAGTCCCCATTTGGACTAATCTTCCAAGAGTCCTTAACATTAAAATACAATTTATAATACAAACTCACTTTCACATAACACACTATTACAAACATACATGAGTAGGTGTCAGCTTGCGACCCCATTTTCATATCAATCAATCAAATGTATTTATAAAGCCCTTTTTACATCAGCCGATGTCACAAAGTGCTATACAGAAACCCAGCCTAAAAGCCCAAACCGCAAGCAATGCAGATGTAGAAGCACAGTGGCTAGGAAATACTCCCTTGAAAGGCAAGAACCTAGAGAGGAACCAGGCTCTGAGGTGTGGCCAGTCCTCTTCTGGCTGTACCAGGTGGAAATTATAACAGTACATGGCCAAGATGTTCATAGATGACCAGCAGGATCAAATAATAGTAATCGCAGTGGTTGTAGAGGGTGCAACAGGCCAGCACCTCCGGAGTAAATCTCAGTTGGCTTTTCATAGCTGATCATTCTGAGTTCGAGACAGCAGGTGTGGTAGATCGACAGTCGAACACAGCAGGTCCGGAACAAGGTAGCACGTCAGGTGAACAGGTCAGGGTTCCTTATCCGCAGGCAGAACAGTTGAAACAGCAAGGTCATATCAGGCGACCCCACATAGTGTCATGACACCTAGTTTGGGAACCGCTGGTTTATTCTGTTCATTTGTCTGTCCCATCTCTGTGTTTCTGACAGGAGTATGTCCAGTTCTTCAGACACAGACTGAATCACAGTGTGTGCTGGGCAGACAGGATGGAGTTCATTAACGGCTGGTTCATCCTGCTCATCATCAGTGACCTGCTCACCATCACCGGCAGCTTCATCAAGATTGGCATAGAGTCCAAGGTAATACAGAACAATGCATTGCTTTTAGTTTCATATCTTTCCAGGCCTGCACCAGTCCCCCCACTTTTAGAATTAGACAGAGCAAATAATATCATTATTAATACAAATAATTTAAATGACTCTGTCCTTCAGAACATGTCGTTGTATGATGTGTGTGGGATTCTGCTCGGTACCTCCACTCTGCTGGTGTGGGTGGGAGTCCTCCGCTACCTCAGTTTCTTCCAGAAGTACAATGTGAGTGACATAATCAGTCACACAAAAATGCACACATTGACATTTAAGTTGAATGGCTTTCTGGGGAGGTTTTGTGTCACTTCCCACTTCTTTTTTTTTTCTTTCCCATGTGTAAATTTGTTTTACATTTTCTCTCTTCCTCATTCTCAGATCCTGATTGTGACGCTGCGGGCTGCCTTCCCTAATGTAATCCGCTTCTGCCTCTGTGTAGCTGCCATATACCTGGGTTATTGCTTCTGTGGCTGGATCGTGCTGGGTCCTTACCATACCAAGGTATTTGGTCATGGACAGGATGCACACATGTATTTGTGTATTTTTATTATTCATAAGAAATATCACAAATTGCTGAAACTGTGAAAAATAAATGTGTTCTAATACACCAACTCATCCTCTGTTCCTGCAGTTCCGCTCTCTGTCCATGGTGTCCGAGTGCCTGTTTTCTCTGATCAACGGGGACGATATGTTTGTGACATTTGCTGAGATGCAGAAGAGTGGCACGATGGTGTGGGTGTTCAGCCAGGTCTACCTCTACACCTTCATCTCCCTCTTCATCTACATGGTGCTCTCCCTCTTCATTGCGCTCATCACCGGAGCCTACGATGCCATCATGGTACTGTGGGAGGGATGAAGGATGAGGGGACTGATAGAAGTGGAGGATGAGGGATGGTGGGTGGAAGGAGTGAATGGAGAAATGCAGGACAGATGATTTACTGACGTTAAAATAAAAGATGAAGTGTTGATGAGTGCCATATGGAGAAAGGGTGCAATGTACCGGAAGTAGGATGGAAGAGGATTCTTTACAGTCATTTTTATCGAAGCACTCTGTCTCTCTACAGGCCCAAACCCAGGAGCCGATGCACATCACAGACCTGCATGCTTTCATAGCAGAGTGTACTGATACACCTTGCTCTGGAAAGTTCCGTGGCCCAGAGGCATCCTCCTGTTCATTCTTCTGCTGCTGCGACTGAAGAGAGAGTGAGTGTTTGTGCGTCATTCAGGGTTTGATGTTTTTGTCTTTTGAAGTAATCTCAATTCCATTGACATAGATTGGTTATTTCTCTATTTCAGATCCTCCAGTGGGAGGATGTCTTCTTGGTGATCGGACCTTAGACTACACTGTCCTCTGTAGGATGTGGCACTTCGGTGCATTTAAATTCAGACGGGTACAGTACAACTTACTAACTGCTGTAGATCGCACATTAATATTTAATATACCAGTTCATTGGGTTTTTATAGCTAACAAGTTCCATTCATATGGCTAGCTAATTCATGACTAATACAACAATATAGCTAGCTGTCCTTTCCGAGAGGAAACTGATTTTGCACAACGTACTGTATATCTGAATATGTTTTACTAATTAGGAGTTTTATTTATGGTGCAGTTTTGATTTATTGTTGAATTGGGTCTGCATGACCCTATGACTGAGGGACGGCGATGGTTTAATTGTGCTTTACTGTGCCTGGGGGGCCCTGAACATTATGATTGTCCTCTGAATCATGTTTATGACAGAGACACACACTAACAGACAGGCTGAAACGTGCACACCGTTATGTACTGTATTTTTAGGGAAGGCTACTCACTCTTTGGTCCTTTATTCCCTTCTCCTCCTCTGGATGGGATGATGACATGTTCAAGGACGGGACCTGCAGCCGTAGTTAGTCATCAATATGTATGAAGCCTTTGGTGTAAAGAGACAGGTGACCCTGACCTGAACACCAATGTACTGCAAGACCGCTATAGTGGGTTTTATAGTGCACTTTACAGACTATATTGCTGAGGAAAAGACACATTTTAATTTGAAACAATGCTAAATGTTTTAACCACCCTTATTAATTATTTTGTTGGATGACTGTTGCACCTGACTGAAATACAAGGCCAGTAAAATATTATTTGATGAGATTTATCTGACATTGTTTTATTGAATTCCGTGTTAATTTATTGAATCTCTCTCCAGGCAAATTAATTCTGCAAACCAGTATGTGGTTCAAATCATGTTTCACTGAAGGAAAGGGACTGAATTATCATATTGTATCTGTTTGATTTGAAAAACCGTTTGAAGTGATAATGTCATTTAATTGTATGAAATGTTATGAAAGCTTATAGTGATGTTCATTAGGAGAAAAAAGGATTCGTTGCACAAGATTCGTAAGCGATCAAAGGGAAGGGAAGAGTTGTCAGTATAGGACAAATAGAGAAATCATTGTGTACCCAGAATGCACTGTTTCTGGTGAAGGTGTTTTTCCATTACATGTTTTCAAAAGTGATTTATTCAAGTATGTGTTGATGACTAGAAATGTACATTTTTTTGAATGTTTTTACTTAGTACATTTATCTTGCTTGAGATCAGGTACACATGTACGATGAGCCATGATGACAGGACTAGAAGCGGTGCTAAATGTCTCATGGCATGCAGCACAGTGGCGTAGAAGATTACTTGTAAGGATTGTTGTTGTAGTGTATTTCTTCACTACATGTGTTTTATACTCTGCTAACGTCATAATTTGTATTTCTCATTGTTTTACTCTGTTATGGTTGGTTAGACTGATACTAATAATTTTAGTATGGCCAAATTGCTCAACATCTACATTTTGGATGAGAATCTCGCTTGTACATATTATTTTTATTTTTAAAGCTGTTCTCGTTTTTTTGCCCTTTTTTTCAGTACATTGCATTTCTGTGCCACCTCTCTGGCTAATACCAGTAAACCACCTCCAATTAAAACTATTGAAAGCGTACTGTTTATTTCTACCAAGCAGAGTCCTATTTTCTGGTGATGTGGTCCATGTTGTCGCTTTTCTGCTCTCTCTCGTCAAGGACATTTTCCATTTAGTCCTCTTCATGGTCAATGAGGCAGAACAACACCTTTGTCAGTTATGTCAGTTGAGTGCTCGACCTGTTATGAACTTTTAAAGGGTAATGTAACAAACTTGCTTAAAGACAGTTTTCTATGTATCTGGATTCATGGTGAATTGTACTTGATCAGATCATCATTGCTTCTCATCTTCATGCCAGGGCCAGTACAGTGTGACTGTGGTGGTATGATGGCACCACTAGAGGGAGAAAGGAGTCGCTTGTCTGACTACATAACCTCCAGCCAGCCAGCAAGTCAAAGAAAATCAATAGCTGTCTGAGACCATAAAGAAAGAAGAGAAAACAGAAACAAAGGGGATGAGAGGTAAATAGTTTAAAGTACCTTGTTTTTAAGGGGCCAAAATGTACCACACGCCAGTACAATTGCACATCGCAAAACAAAAGATAAGTGAAGGGAGATAATTGAAAAGTACATGTCAAAATGGGGAGGGAAGATCAGTGCGGAGATCTGCACAGTCAGTGCTCTTAATGTAGCTTCGTCTGAGTGGTATAGAGGAGAGGGGACCCTGTCCGATTCCCTTAGTAGTAGCAGCATGCATTATTAACGGCAGAATGCAGCCAGAAAGGGCTGGGAAGCACTTCCACTAACCCATCAACCAGAAACTGGCCTGCCTGGACATCATCAGGTTTCAGGGTAACAATTCCGATTAAACAGAAAGTCCTCTAAAGCATGAGACACGAGGCCTCCTCTTTTAGTGTTTAGAGTGAAACTAGGTGATAACATGAGATGTGGATTTTACTAGGCTGTGTGCATAATACAGTTGTATGATACAACAATCTTTGTTTACTGAAATGTTCTATTATGACATTTTGTTTTAACATAAATGTTCATGTCGCAGTGAGATTAGGTTATAATTGACTGTAGTCGTAAGTATATAGTCGGTGATGTATGTGTGTTACATGTTCTTCATGTGTGTTAGTATGCAGCATGTTAATGTAATGCCGTGTTGGCACGTTCTGTTCTCCTGGGAGCCCATGCTCACACAGAACAGAAGCAGGTGCACTGCTGGCGTGTGCTAACTTGTGAACATCATTACATGCCTCAATACCATGAACAGGCTACCATGTGCTGTGTTGTAATGTTCACATCCTAGATATTCTAAGTCCATTTCAGAAACCCGTGTCTGAATTTCATCTGAGGATATAGACTGTCGGATAAGATGGGTGTTTCCCTTCTCTTTTTTTCTTTTTTTGCACAATACCTCTTTCCTCCTTTGTGTGATTTGACTGATATGAGAACAGCACTCAAGCTTGTGTGTGTGTCTGCGCGCAGGTGTTAGTGTGTATTCCTTGTCAAAGTTAGTGCAACAACATCCAGAGGCTTGACTTTGTTTCACTGACTGTGCGCCAGTTCTTTTGTGCTGGGCTGCTGGCCAAAGGGAAACAACAATGAGATAAATAACAGGGGAACTAGGTGGCGAGTACACTGCCCTGCCCCTTCCTGTCTCCACTGCAGCGCACCACAGCCTGGGTGGAAAGAAAACGTCCTCTCTTTGTTGTGCCTGTTTCACCAAGCCAATATGTCCATCTTTGGCAGGCCGAACCTAGTATAGGACCCCCAAACTCCCACCCTCTTTTCCTTGCCTTTCTCTGTTTTTCCTCTCCCTCTTTACTGTGCGTCATAGTTCTTGTGTGTGTGAGGGTACCTCTGTTTAGTGTTTTTGCTATGTTTCTACTTCTCTGCTTCCTTCACAATACATTTCCTTCACTACATTTCTGTCTGCTTTGGTCTGTTTGTGTGTTTAGTGAAAGTCATGTTAGTCAAGCATGTGTAACTAATTGTGTAGGTGTGGGCCAGAGGGTTTACCTTTGCTGATAATTTTGAGAGAGAGAAAGAGGCTGTAGGGAGTTGGGGTTATTGCATGATAGAATACAAAACAAGCGATATCAATCTTAGCATATCAACAAATACGTAGCAGCACGAGGCTACTTTACATTGCCTAGTGACAATGTAACCACAACACAACCACACAGGTCAGCGCACCATTAAGCACTGTTCACCGAGGTAAACATCCTGGGGAAGTGTGCTATGATGAATTCCGTAGGGTGAGAGCTGAAGGTGACACAATGTGAAGCACAATGCTGCCTAGCCAGTGCAGACCCTGGCACAAAAGCCTGGCTCATGTAGACAGCTCTGGCTGCACTGGGAGAGCTGAACAACAGCAGTGCAGACGGACAGGCAGCATGCCCACCGAGACTGTCTCTGAAGTCTGGTGTGAAGACAGGAGCGGCACACGCACACACCCAGACAAAGCCTATGAAAAAACGCCCCCAATCAGTCGAGGGAGACTTGTCTGGGGGAAAAACACTGTACAGACAGTGGCAGCTATTTAACTTTCTTCTGTGTCTATTCCCTCTTCATCTTGTTTCTGCCTCCTTTGATTCCACCATGTCTCTGACTCTGTTACAATCTGACAAAAATTGTGTTTTTATGCACCGGTGATTCTCCTGACAGCCTCTTTGACAGGTCAAACATGTTTAGTCTTGTCAGTGTGGGGGCTTGTCTGCAACCAATTAGATATCTTGTCCTTACAATTAAGAATGTGCCACTGCAATAAACCTAGTGTTATCAATATCTCCGATGTTTATGGATATGATTATATTACCTGATTCTTTAACTTTGACACATTTTAGCATGAGTGGTAATCAATATTCATTATGTATGTGCAGCAGGACATTTTTAGTCTTTGTACAACTAATAAAGATGTTTGTTTCATTACCATATTAGAATAATATGGTAGTGATGCGCGTCAAATGAGGCATATTAGAATAATATGGTAGTAACTAAATGGCAGCGGACCGATAGAAAATCAAAATATGACAGACTATGCTGTGGTACCCTTTGTGGCTGAAATCTCAGCATCCAGTGGTCCAGAAGCAATGGAGAACTCTAACATGCCACCATTGTGTGGAGAGAATGCGCCGTTGAAAAGAAACTGCAGGAGGTGTGTGCAGGATGAGCGTGGAGTCGGCATGGAGGGAGGGGACGCGGGAAACTGGTAGAGGGATACGGGAAGGGGGAGACAACTAGTGCAACTTGGGAAGGATGGGAAGAAAGAAAGTAGGGTAGTTTGAGAGATGACATCATTCCTCATTTGAATAAATCCCAGCCGGGGTAGTGATTGGTCGTGAGATGGAGAAAGTCGAGTTACTTGGCTATTCATCCCTTTCAATTTCGCCCCCGCGCGCAATGCCGTGGTAAAACCCTCTCTGCCTGTCCATCCATCCTGCCCAGTAGAGAGTGTGTGCGTGGACTGCAAATCGCTTTTCCTTTCTTTGGAAGGGACGCGCATCACTTCTGGAAACTGCGGTCGACAGAAGTTTCTTGGTAATCTGGCTGCTGTATTTTGGCCTGTTTCTCATCTTGTTCGGTTTCATTTTGTAATTTGTTACACTTTGTATTCGAGGATACTGAAAGGATTGGGAGGATATTGTCAAACACTGGGCGTAGCTGGAGATCAAGCTATAGCTAGCTACACTGCGTTGGTAAGTGTAGAGACTGGTTGAGCGTTAGCATGTTAGCTAGCTGTGCAACTAAACTTACACTTAAATCACAGAAAATATAAAATGCAAGTTACGATGTGATGCTTTAACAAATGTTTTTCGTCTCCTAAAATATTAGATTTTTATATTTAGTGTTTGGTAGATAGTCTGGGTGAAAAATCATATAGCGGGTGAATGTCTTTGTCGACATTGCAAGTGCAACTCATGATTTCCTATTGCAAACGCAGGTTAACGTTTTTCGTCATGGATCTTGTTCTGGAGGCAGGTCTGCAGAGTGGTCACTAGTTGGCACAGTCAAACAAATCAGATTTTAAACCTAATCTTAACCACGCTGCTAACCCTAATGCCCAACTTTAATTTAAGACCAAAAAGCACGTTTTCGTGATTGTTTAAAATAAGGCAAATTTGACTTTGCAGCTGGCTCATGTAGCGGAAATCGCCCAGTTATGCCTCGAGGGCAAGATTCATGACATAAACGTCAACTTGTATTGGAAACCGCGCCATACAAATAAGCCTTGTTGAAATGCTAGCTAACTAAATAGGCTACTTGCTAACAGAACTATCCACGCGAGTCTGTTGGGTCGCACAAGAACGATAATAGGAGAAAGAAGTGAATCGTTGCATTTTCCTTCTGCCAGTGAGCGGCTCAAGCCCTAAAGAGGATGTTTTAGATTCGGAATTCGATTGCAATTGGGAGGGGGGTGACGGGGCGGTGGCAGCCCTGCGTGGTGGCTGAAATTGATCACCAGCTATTTAGCTAACCGACGAATGAACTGGCTAAAATAACAGCCTTCCTTTTGTGAAGGGATCGGTGTGGATTATTTGCCTTTTCAAAAGTAATTCGACGTATTCACTTCATTATATTAACTTTAGTGCTCTCAGGCTCTTCATCCTTCATGGTTGTAGCCTATTGTTCTGTGCGGCCAAGTGCCCTCAGTGAGAACTGCTTCGTTCTTTGCCCCCAGGCGACGTGTTGGGTAATTTAGGCAATCTTTTGCATTAATCAGCGAACGTGGCATAGGCTACTTTTGTAGGATGGCGTAAATCGAGGTTGAGAGGTCTTTGAAGGCTCCCCCAATTCTCAGGATTATTAGAACGTGAGTCATTACAAGTACTGCACTCTCAATGCAATAACACACTTGGTTCAAACTGTATCATATAGGCTAACGTTGTGGCTTCAGGCAATGAACTCGGAGCTATTTTTTGCTTGTGTTAATGTTATGCAACTAGATGACACTCTTCTCTCCAAAATAACAAGGGTGAATAACGTTAGTCTCCAAAACCCTCAACGTGCAGGTACCATATACAGTTAATCATTATAGATGGCCCACAGGCCTAACCTCTGCCCCTGATGTTCGGATGACAATGAGCGATATAGGGTGGGGTAGTGGGCATGGGTAGGTCAATATTCTGCAATGATCTGCCATGAGGTATTGATGCCACTCGGGAATAAATTGCATCCCAGGGTGATTAATGTGAGCACTTTTCAGGCATGGCCTTGTCTGGCTTAGAGAGGCTCCAACATGCTAGTCAACCCTCTGGTGCATTAATGAGCGATGGCTGACTCACAAAGCAAGCAAGTGAATGAGGCAGCGGGATGGAGACACGCTCAGACATGGGACTGATGCATTCATGTGAAATTAAAGGCAGATCCTGTTTTACCCAAGTGCTGCTGGCTTGTTACATAAAAAAAAATATATATATATCTGTCATGTCTATGAATCTAATGATAAGACAGATTTTTGTGTTCAATATCCTTTATCTTGTTTTAGCAAAAGTGTTATCTTTGTACTTTCAACCAATGTTTCAGCATTCTGACATTTGGTACCAAATTCCCCTTGCCACTTTCACAATAGGCTGAAAACGGATTCCTCCTCCTCTCATGTCTCCGCTGGCATTTTGGTTATTACATTGTCTGTCACACCTATTTTAAGTCTCCCCTATAATGCCATGCACATTTTTTAGTAAGCCTGCTGAAACAGTTGGCCAAAGGAGGGCTTAGATGTCTACGATCAGAAGAGATACAATTCCATGAGGAATTCATACTGGGGTGATTTTATGGCCGACAGTTCTCTTTGCTCTGCCCTTCCTCTGACCTATGCCATGGGCTGTCGGGGAGATGCCTACAGTAATTTGTGCCTCGGCTTGCCCTCGGGCGTAGTAGGCTTAATAATAGGTTGATTCAGTGACGTCGCTAACTGTAAATATCCAAATTTGTGTGTCCTCTGCCTGCCCTGGACTGGTCTCCTACTCACTAGATCCCCCTCAGGCTGAACCAAGGGCCGGGGTTCCGGTCTGGAAGCACGCTTTCGACTGCACCTACAGTTTTGCGTCGGTACTAGAGGTCGACCGATTAATCGGAATGGCCGATTAATTAGGGCCGGTTTCATAACAATCGGAAATCCGTATTTTTGGGTGCCGACTTTTTTTTGTTTGTTTTACATAATTTTTTATTTACATCTTTATTTAATCTTTATTTAACTAGGCAAGACCGTTAAGAACACATTCTTATTTTCAATGACGGCCTAGGAACGAGGCTGAACGACAGATTCGTACCTTGTCAGCTCGTGGGATCCAATCTTTCAACCTTATAGTTAACTAGTCCGATGCTCTAACCACCTGCCTCACGAGGAGCCTGTCTGTAACGCGAATGCAGTAAGCCAAGGTAAGTTGCTAGCTAGCATTAAACTTATCTTATAAAAAACAATCAACTACTGTCGTTGCGCCAATGTGTACTTAAACATCAATGCCTTTCTTAAAATCAAAACACAAGTATATATTTTTTAACATGTATATTTAGCTAAAAGAAATACGGGTTAGCAGGCAATATTAACAGGTGAAATTGTGTCCCTTCTCTTGCGTTCATTGCACGCAGAGTCAGGGTATATGCAACCGTTTGGGCCGCCTGGCTCTTTGCGAACTAATATGCCAGAATTGTACGTAATTATGACATAACATTGAAGGTTGTGCAATGTAACAGGAATATTTAGACTCATGGATGCCACGGAATAAACATTTTGTTTTCGAGGTGACAGTTTCCGGATTTGACAGAAGGCTCGTATTTCTGTGTGTTTATTATAGTTACGGTAAGTCTATGAATTTATAGAGCAGTCTGATTGAGGGGTGGTAGGCTGCAGTAGGTTCGTAATAGTCAAAGGTATATGGTTTAGAGAGATAGTCGACGCGTTATAATTCCTGTAATAACTTGCAGCTGAACTTGAAAGGGGTAACTTCGTTATTTTACCGTTCATGTCTTCCATAGAGAATGTCTTGATCTACTTCAAATAAGGTCTGTGTTTCGTGCAGGCTTAAACCACCTAGGTATTTTGATACCCATGTAAATCTCACTAGGATAAGGTAACATTTGACAAAATAGTTTCAGAAATCCATTCTACAATTTTTTTTTACTTCGCTTATATTTAGCCAATATTGATCAGTTACCTTGTCCTATGGATATCTACACAGTTATAAAATTGGAACGGTGGTGTAAGCCTACACGAAACACAGACCTTATTTTAAGTTAATCGAAAAATATCCTATGGAATAAGTGAATGAAGGAACCGCTTTTCAGATTTTGCTAGGTGTCATGGGAATTATGACTCGCACTTTGTTACCATGTCCTTTATTAAAATAGGATTTCCTGCATATAGAAATTTAGTTTTTGTTTTCAATATTCATCACAGGTAACTTAAACTCTATTTTTATTCAAACAGTTGAGTATTTGTCTCCTAAGCAGATTCTTCAGTATCATTGTCACTTCAGAGCTGTGTGTGTGTTTTACAGATGGCAGAGAAAAGCAGAGCACCAGTGTGGGACTATTACATGGAGTTGGCACCAGGGAAAGCAAGGTGTCTTATTTGTGATAAAGATGTAAGCATGGGGTCAGCAACGACTAAATCAAAAAATACCACCAACCTGTGGAATCACCTTAAGAACACCCATCCAAAAGCCCATATGTATTATATTAAGTTAAAATAAAAGGGTTCATTGTTCATTCAGTATTGTTGCAATTGTCATTATTACAAAAGTGTGTGTGTATATATTTCTAAAAATCTTCAGATTAATTGGTATCAGCTTTTTTTGTCCTCCAATTATCGGTGTTGAAAAATCATAATCGGTCGACCTCTCGTCGGTACTGCAGTTTAACTGATGTCCGGCCCAGAAAGACAATTCCCATAGACGGACCCATATAGAAGTCAGATTAAACTGGATGCAACTTGGATATTGGCGGTCCATGAATCGGCCATCTTGGATGCTGTCTCTACTGCTTTTATTGCTCAGTGGGCTGAACAGTTCAGCTTGAACTGTATGACCTTTGGCACTTTCTGTCACCATCGCTTATGAATAAAGTCAGCTGGCAACTGGCCTGCAGTCGTGAGATTATTTTAACCACAGACTTGGGACTGTAGTAGTGGTTTCTGTACTGCCACTCCATTGTTTGCAATGGTCGTCACAATAATTCTGCTACGGACATTGGTCCAGCCAAGATAGCTGCCTCAGTGGTATCGCAGTTGTCAGTCCTGACAGTTGCTGCGCAGTTTTGAGGGTATATATGCCAGCAGCTGCAGTCATTAATTTTCTGTGAGGCTCTGAATTCTTCCAGTGGGAGGCTGGATAATGGACATGGTTCAGAACCCTGTTGCTATGCCTCTCTCACCACTTTCACAATTTTGCCTGGATTTCTGTGGTTGCTGACTGGCTGCGATATGGCATAACGTCTACTCAACATGGAAATTATCTTTAATACTGTCAAACTAAAGGCTTGCTGGTTTCTAGAAGGGATGCATGATATATAGGTAAACCTATCAGAATCAGCCGATATTAGTTGAAAGTGTCAACATCGGTATCGGCCCTATGTGCAAAATCGGTGTCAAAGCTGATGTGCATACCTATATAATGTAGGTACATGACGTAATGACGCCACATACAATTTTGCGCAACACAGCATTCCTAACCTAGCCCACAATGTCTGCTGTGTGGATCGAGCAGTCATTTGAAAGAGTAAACTCAAAGGCCAAATCCATTATAATGGAATTCATTGCCCTTGACAATCAACTGTTCTCTGTCGTGGGTGATGTTGGCTTTCACTGACTGGTTGAGCACCGGTACACACTACCAATTGTGCTATTTTTCAGATGTTGCCCTATCGGAGTTACACCGTAATAGCGTCACTGGTATTAGCTTCATGACATGTGGAACGCCATTTGGGTCTTTGCAGGTCAAATAACACAGTTCTATTATAGAATGTTGTGTGTTCTGAATTTGCACGTGCAAACCAAGCGCCACTACTATCAGTAGCACTGTCAAAGCTGAACAAGAAAGTATACCGGCCATGAACTATGTGTTTACAATACCGTGTTGGTAATAACGCATTATTTGTTAGACCGCAACTTCTGGGGTAGCTAGCTTTAGCTTGGTACCTAGCTAGCACCAATACAACCAGCCTGAAAACAATGACCATTAGAAACTGCAGTCATTTTCATTGTTCTTAGCAATGATTTAGGAATCCTTGTAAGTATTAGCTAGGTAGCTACTTGTTCGCATATTGAACTTCAGTTCATGAAAATAAATAGCTAGCCAGCTACTTAACGTTAGCTTTGGGCAACGGGGTTATAAACAGCCAGCTAGCTTCATCTGGCTAGTGAGGCTAGACCGGACCGGGTTATGTGTTGTGAAGCTAGCCACAATATGGATTAGGCACAATTGCAGAATTTGCAGCTTGCCTTCAAAATAAAAGTACCTATTTTGAAAGTGATGCATGAGGTTACAATTGGTGGAATCATGCCATATTTAGACTACATAATGTTAAACAAGGTTGGAATGTGAATCAATTAAATAGGTTATCAATCTACTCGGTGACACCCACAGAACACAATTGTGAAGAGTTTACGCAAATGTTAGCATTGTATCTCTTATCGCGGGACTGTGAGAAATCACCTCCCCTGTCAGCCTATTGTGTGTATTGACATTCATGTTGCACTGTACAGCTTTACCTAAGGATTGGGGTATCAGTCTACTCAACACCCAAGATACTTTTTCCCAAAGTCGTCCTCAGTTATCAGACTCAAACTTCCACGCAGTATTGTTTTACAACAGAAATAGTGTTCAATACACACAGGTTGACAATGAATGTGGCTCAATTCAGTTTTTTCAGAGTCCCACAATAAGAGCTACGACGCTAATATTCTCTGGGTGTCACTGGGTAGGCGGATACCTATGGATTGTGAATCAATGACATGGGGTAAGGCTGTACAGTGAAATAAGTATGCTCCCAATGCAATTCTAAAGAATAATGCATCCAGAGTGATTTCAACAGATTTTTGTCAAATTAACGTGGCCTTCTGTTGAATTTATATAACATTCCAACATTAGCACGATCTGTTCAATAACGGCATAATTCTACTATTTGTATTCATTTGCATCGCTGTCAATGACACTTATTTAAAAGGCTAACGCAAAGTCCACTTGTGGCTAATCCTTATTGTGGTTAGCTTCACATAGATGGGTCGGACCCCCATTAATCAAATAAGAACTGTCTTATAAATTAGGGTTATTTTAGATGATGACACCTAGCTATATAGTTTGTCATTTTGCAATGTTTTTGGGGAAGAACATGTTTGCATCCATTAGTTAGCTAGCTTTTTTAATGCCAGCACTGTACGTGCGCGAAACAACTTTACCAGCATCGTAGCATACGTATCGATGAATCGTTGTGAAATATGAGTGATAGTGTAATAATTACATAAATGTATTAACACGTTAAATTATGTGACGTGCAGTCATATTCAGGTCCTGATTGGTCAACAAGCTTATTTGACACGTTAAATAGTGTTATTTGACACATCTTTTTTAGCATGCAAAGACCTAAATGGCGTTCCATAGGAATCCTGGTTGAGAATGAAACGACTGAACAACGAAACAGCACAGCAAGTTAGTGAAAGATGTTTTACTGGTAATCGGGACTTACGTAAATGCCAACAAACAAAATAACTTTTTGGTGTGTGTAACCTTTTATTTAACTAGGCAAGTCTGTTAAGAACACATTCTTATTTACAATGACGGCCTACCCCGTCCAAAACCGGACGATGCTGGGCCAATTGTGCGCCACCCTATGGGACTCCCAATCACGACCAGATGCGATACAGCCTGGATTTGAACCAGGGACTGTAGTGACACCTCTTGCACTGAGATGCAGTGCCTTAGACCCCTGTGTGTGTTAACTATTTAACTGTACTAGAATGCTTAAGGCTGCGAACATTTTAAGTATCTTTTTCTTTTGGCAAGGAAAATGTCATCGGTGCATCACTAGTTTCTAGTGATTGAGCATCATTCTGCCACCTGTAGCTGATACAGTGCATTTGGAAAGTATTCAGACTCCTTGACTTCCCACTTTTTTTTAACAGCCTTATTCTAATATGGATTAAATTGTTATTCCCCCCCTCAGTCTACACACAATACCCCATAATGAGAAACAAAACGGGTTTATAGAAATTTTTGCTAATTTATTAAATATCACATTTACATAAGTATTCAGACCCTTTACTCAGTACTTTGTTGAAGCACCTTTGGCAGCGATTACAGCCTCTAGTCTTGGGTATGACGCTACAAGCTAGGCACACCTGTATTTGGGTAGTTTCTCCCATTCTTCTCTGCAGATCCTCTCAAGCTCAGGTTGGATAGGGAGCGTTGCTGCACAGCTATTTTCAGATGTCTCCAGAAATGTTCGATCTAGTTCAAGGCTGTGTGCTTAGGGTTGTTGTCCTGTTGGAAGGTGAACCTTCGCCCCAGTCTGAGTTCCTGAGAGCTCTGTAGCATGTTTTCATCAAGGATCTCTCTGTACTTTGCTCCATCTTTCCTTCGATACTAACATGTCTCCCAGTCCCTGCCGCTGAGAAACATCCCCACGGCATGCTGCTGCCACCACCATGCTTCACCATAGGGATGGTCCCAGGTTTCCTCCAGACGTGACGCTTGGCGTTCAGGCCAAAGAGTTCAATCTTGGTTTCATCAGACCAGAGAATCTTGTTTCACATGGTCTGAGTGTCCTTTAGGTGCCTTCTGCCAAACTCCAAGCGGGCTCTCGTGCCTTTTACTGAGTGGCTTCTGTCTGGTCACTCTACCATAACAGCATGATTGGTGGATTGCTGCAGAGATGGGAGAACCTTCCAGAAGTGCAACCATCTCCACAGAGTAAATCTGGAACTCTGTCAGAGCGACCATTGGATTCTTCCTGACCAAGGTAATACCCAATGCATTCAGCATTGTCAGTGCTGTGGCCGCCTGTACACCATGGGGCAGTCTGGCATGATATGGATGCCAAAAGTTCCCGATGATAGAATTATGGATACATTTGAGAGTTGACAAGGGGGTTTGTCAGATGTTTTGAGTCATTTGAAATGCTATTGTCCTGTAATTTATATTTAAGAAGCCTTTTGACCCAAGGCCCAAATGCCATGTCAATTTCTGGGTAAAGGCTAGGTACAGTTTTATGTGGTGTTAGCCCAGCTGTTATTTTGTTGAAAAGCCCCGGTTAGCCCTGGTGGTGTTGACAACCTGCGAGGGATCAGATTCCATCTGGAACGTGCCTGCTCTGCTTCAAACAGGAGGACATAATCCTCTTATGGCCAGAGTCTGTTCCAGTAGTGAGTGGCTGCTAGAGAGCTGGAGCCTCAAGGGTATGTTTTGCTGTCCCATCCAGATGCCTGCCTTGTTCCTCTCCGTCCTGTCTGGTGTCATAGAGCCATCTGGTGGGTTGGATCGATCTGGCCTAATGTCATTTACCCCCTGAGTGAAGTCTGTCAGTGGGGACACGGCCCATTATGGAGAAGGACCTGCTCTTCAAGTGACACATTACCCTCGCCTTCAGTCCCTCCACACCAGCCTCACTGGTGGGTAACCCCCAGGCAAGGGACCCCATTAGTGGAACAGGTCCCTGTCTGCCTCTCTAATGCACTGGCGCTTCTCACCATCTGAGTAGCCCACATCCTCACTTTCTCCCCCACGATCAATATCGGCATGGTCAAGATCACACCCACCCCGCTGTTCCTCTCAGTGGTCTACTGTAGCTAGACCGTGTGCTGTTGGGACCTTGTTTGTTGTCGGCTCCATCTCTCCATTGTTGTGATGGAGCCAGGTCTTTTTGTTTGGTTTCTGGGACACACAAGGCCTCTGTCCTGGGCGCTCTGTCTCTGTGGGTAGTCTCTGGGCCGGCGCTGGAGGACAGTCGGCCTGATCGTACAGGATTAGCAAATCTCTTTGTCCAGGGTTAACAAGCTCTGTCATGTGTTAATCTCCCTGTCCCCGGGGGGGCGAGTCTCCTGAGGCTGGGAGATGGGTGACGCACGCTGGTAAAGTGGGGGTAGTGTGTGTTTGGGACCAGCATAATCACTTGATAGGTCCGGGAGCAAAGGCATGTGATGTAGATAGTACCCTTCTCTCATTTGAAGTGTCTACCAGTCGTGCCATAGCGGTACAGATTCTAAATCTGCTTTTGGCTCCTACTAAACTTCTTTAGAGCACAGGGATTAGTCTGTCACGTCACATGGTTCTGTGATTCAGGTGTCTGTCACACAAGATGTTGCCTTGACTGACACAGGCAGCAGACCAGTGAACAAGAGAAAAGCATATTCCTGAACTGAGTTTACTTTGTCCAATGTCTGTTACCAAGACCATTGAGTTGTCAATAGAAATCATAAGGTTGAAACCATGGTGCATTGTAGGCTATAGCCCAGGAGACAGAGCAGAAAGCAGCTGATTTGGATCCTGTCTGGGGAGTTATGTGTCCACAGCCTCATTTGTCGGGCATGTCCTGACGTCACCGTCCGAGAAGGGCCTCACAATCCCGTCTCGTCTCCCTCCTACACCGTGTCCAGGGAAGGAATTCTGTGGAGAGGAGTCAACTTTGTTTGGAGAGGTTTGTTTGTGTGTGGGGCAGGGGTGGCTTCCGGACCTTTGGCCGGGCCTGTTTGGGAATGTGCGAGCCGCGATTAGTGTCAGGGTGATGAAGGCAGCTCACTGACTCAGCTGGGACGGTGTCATGCGTCTTTTGTGCTCTCCTTTCTTAGCTGGGCAGCACACAGCAACAATCAGTCCCTCAGTCTCTTGGGTTCTGTTGTAGATAGCCGCCCCAAGGCTACAGAAGTGTATAATGGTTTCTGTTAAAGCAGAGAGAGGGACGGTACCATGCAGGGAAAGCATCCTGCTGATTGAGTGGAGAGATGAACTGATGTGTACGGTAGTCGCTGAAAGGGACTATGATGATGGGTATGGTGTTATGTAATGCTTTTATGATGATGATGCTCATGACGTCTCTTGAAGCCTTGGAAAGCATGTATTTTTGGATGTGATCTATATTGTAAGTTCCTGAATGACTTTTAATCACACTTGCAGATTTGTCATTCTCTACAATGTATTAATTGTACTTTGAAATGAATGATATTAGTAAGGCACAGCAGCTGTTCAGGGTTTAGTGCCAAGATTTCCCTCTGAGATGATACATGATGGAGCGTATTAATGGGGGGGGTTGTAGCTTTTGGAGGCGGTGCTGTTAGTTTCTGTTTTGGGCCCTCTGTAGCGCCCTCTAGCACTCCTCTGTTTCCCTTCTCTTCTTTTGTATCAGAACCATCTGCACCAGCCCCAAATGAAGTTGTTGCCATGGGTCTAACCTTCTCTTTTATTCTTTGTGTATCTTGTCTAAGACTGGTAGTACCACCCATTCTGGTTTCAGCTGCGACTGTTTAAATTCCCCAGACTTGCTTGTGGATTCGATGCTGCATCGTTCAACAGAATGTTCTGATCCTCAACGCACCATGTCTGGTGTGTATGCCTGTCCTCCCTCAGAGGAATAGTGGAATGCTGCAGGGTGTCTGTTTTAGAGTTTACCTCTGGCTCTATGCCAGCGCGTGGTGCCTCAAACATGAATGTTCACTGTAACCTATTGGAATGTTCATTTCAAATCTTTAAACTGAAATGAACATGTTTGCGTCGAACATAAACCTTGTGGAACTTACTTCAGCGGTGTTGAATAAGAGCAGTGGTTTCTAGATGAAGACGCCACACAGTCTCAACATTAAACTGAGAGATGTTCTGTCAACACAGGCACCAGGGCGTCTTAACACTGGCCGAGGAGTAAAGACACCGGATCCCAGTGTTGGCAGCATGTGTTGATGGGTTCAGAGGCCGTTAAACTGGCCTCTTCAAACCAGACTCCCGACCGTTAACTCTTGAATCCTCTCTCTGGTGCCAGGGTTATCAATTCTATCGCTAGGCATTAAGGGAAGGTTACGGGAGCGTTAAGGAGAAGCACACTAAACTGATCTCCTGTTCGCTTGCCCCGGCTTCCTTCCGCTACAATCCTCCCATTGACGGCTATTTACAGCTGACCCTGGGGGACATGCAGGCACAGAGAATGTATGTTCACACAGCAGTGTACTACTATTGCGGTGGCGGTTGCCATTGCTAGCTATTCATAAGTGCCGTTGACCGCTGTGATTTTCAGTAGCCAGGCTTTTGTTCCTGGCAAAGGGAGGCCCTGATTAGACATGCACACACTGGCCACCAGGAGAGATGACATTAAGTTAGCGTTTAGCCCACCCACTCCTGCTGGGGACTTTAATTGGGAATTGAACATGTATCGTTTACGCCAATAGGTTTTTGTTGACCGTTTTATCAAACAAATTGACCTAATGGCCCAAAACACAGCCATACACATGCAAAGTCTTGTATCGGTGTGCACAGTTTTTTTAAATGTCAAAGTGATGATTACCGTTAGAATATGCTCATGACCTGATTGGGAGTCCCATATAGCGGTGCACAATTGGCCCAGCATCGTCCGGGTTTGGCCGGTGTAGGCTGTCATTGCAAATAAGAATTTGTCCTTAACTGACTTGCCTAGTTAAATAAAAATTCTGAGGGCTCCTCAAACGCATGTCTAGACAATCAGAAAAGCTGGGATCTCCCAGTGCTCTTGGAGGCCTGCCAGATAACAGTATAGGCCTGTAAGTGTCTGCGGTGTCTGAGACACATGGAGGCAGGTTAGTTTACATTAAATATGGCTCTTGGAGGATGATCATACTTTGCCCAGCTGGTGTTCTATCATCAGCTGCTGAAGGGCATTAAACGTCTTGTCTATGATTGATTAACAATAATGAGATAAAGGTGTGTGTTTGTGCACGTTCATCCTATTGTTTGGTTTCTCCTTGACATGACCGTGAACCCCTGCTCTTGGTGGTGTGTATGCGTAGTATTTTAATGGCGTGTGTGTGTTTGTTCTCTGTATCTGTGTTGCTCATCGGTGAGGCTTGTAGAGAATGTTATGTGAGATGCAGTTTGATAAGATGGAGCGGCTGTTTGGGAAGATATCGAAACCATCACTGTCCAAAGGACATTTAAAAAAACGCTAACTTATTTATCTTTCTGAACCTAAGCTAACGATGTATAAATAAAAACATGCAACTCTACATGATAGTAACAACAAAGATGTCTGTACTCATCTTCCTCTCTTTATTGCTTCCCTAAATAACAATGAATTCTCCAGACAACATGGACAGGAAGTTGTTCCTCTCCTCTTGGGGGGTGGCGAGCGTCCTTGGGGTTGTGATGCAGCTGGTTGACCCTTGTCATCTTCCATCTAGGCTACAACTCATATCCTCTAGCCGTTTAGCAGCCGACAGCTTCTGATATCCCACTCCAATGAACAATGTATATCTAACACACTACCATCTGTGGAGAATCAGCTTGAGATGTTTTACGAACAGGGAATCCTAACGCCATCCATCTCTAATCAAGCATATGACTGCAAAAACCATCCAAAAATATTTCACCAAAGACAACTACAACATTGCAGGGTTGTCCAAAGTGTCAAAATATTGCCAGTGCCAACACGTGTATCATTGGGCGTAGTTGTATGTTCCTTACTACATAGGGTGATGTAGACGGGGCGAGGGCCTTCGACTAGAGCTGTGTAATTTCCCAACTGGAGGAAAAAGAGCAGAGCAGTGTTCCTCTGGCTGAGGGCTGGAGATTTATCACCACAGCAGAGCAGAGCTGGGAAAAGCACAGTCTGCCTGTTCAGAAACTGCAGGAATAGAACCGTTCAGAACACAGGATGGGGAGGTAGAGGGAGCAAGGCACCGATTGGATTTGACTTGATTTTTTCCTAGTTGAGTTGTCAGGGATATTGACATGTGAGTCCCTGGTGTCAATCTGGAGTTGGATTTTGTTGTTGGTTTTCTTTTTGAAGGGTTGGAGAAAGGGCAGGCGTCTGATGTTAGTGTAGAGGTCTGTTATAGGCAGAGCAGCATGGTGTGAGGACCTGGTTCTTGAACAGAGCGTCTCTGTTGGACTGAGCTTAACATGTACATGTGTGAAGCACTGTTGCTTTCACTTGCATCCAACAGACACCTCACTCCAAATGTGACTGGTGTGTCACTCAATTAATCTGATTGCCCTGTGTGCTCTGGCAGGGCCCTGGCAGGGCTCTCTCCTCCCCCTCTCACTGCCACTGTTGTCTGTCACTGTGTGTGTGTGCTACTTGCGGTATGGACTTCTCCCCGAGGGCTTTTTATCTCTCTCCTTCTCTCTCTCTCTCTCTCTCTCTCTCTCTCTCTTACCCTCTGGCCTTGCTCAGCTGCTCAGGCCATCTGTGTGAACGCAAACAGAGAACAGAGGGGTCGAGAGAGTGCGAGGGTGGGGGAAGTTGAGGAAAAGGAGAAAATGGGAGGTTTGGCAGGGGAACGAAGGAAAGCACAGTAATGTATTTAGTTTTAGAGGATGAGTAAGAGATGAGAGCAGAGAGAAACGGGGGCTGTGTGGGGAGTGGTTCCAGGAAGCTGACAGTATAAAGACTGACTCTCTCCTCGAGAAAGGAGGGGGAGCAGCAGATATGGGTATGGGGGAGAGAGGGGCTGAGAGGCCTTCTAGAGTCCAAGCTTTGCAGACTGTATCCCCTCCTGTTCCCATGCTCCTCAGGCCAAGCCACTTTCTCTACCTCGGCGTTGCTTCACTGACTCTTTACGTTTCCCTCTTATTAGGCCTCTGCTCCACACTTCAGGTCTTACCTCTCCACCCTGACGGCAAAGCATCTGTGTTTATGGTACTTCCCCAGTGCGACTGCCTGCTAGTCAGTTCTTATGGCATTGTTGACATGCATGTCTTTTCCTTTACATCTCCTTGTGAGTGGTTTGGTTCACCACATCTGAGTGGCGTGTGGTTCCTTAGCTTTGCGGTCTTGTCTGATGAACTAGAGCATGTTGTAGAGAGAGCTCCTTCTGACTCGGTTTGTTAGGAGTGGAAGGGATTTTTGCGATTTCCCCTCGCTTCAGTTGAAGGATGGCTCGTCTTCCAAGCTAGTGGCTCTGATGCTGCTTCTGTATGTAGACCTAGGATATAATACACTCAAGTGCATTCTCTGGCTTGTTAATGTTTAAAAACAAGATTTGCTAGCTCTGTTTTGCCTTGAGTTTGTACTAAGAACAGAATGTGTCTACATTTTTTAAATAGTTGTCCCCTATCCCTTCCCCCAGAATATATTGTCACACGTATCGTGTGTGTGTGAGTTCCCTTCAGGGTTATTTAGCAATGAAGCTCTCTGCAGAATGGCACATCCTGTTCTGTCTGCTCCTAATCTGTTCGGATCATTGACCTTAAACACGTTTTCTCTACATTCAAAACAATATTTTGGCATACGCTGTATGTAGTGTTTGTCTGTATATCTGTCTGTAGGAAAGTCTTTATCTGATCCCTCCGTGGCCTGTCTGCTGATATGAAGGCTCCGTGTCATGCATGTCCAGTCTTGTTACAGCCTGACGATACTATTCTCTTCTCTTTGCCAGATCAGACTCCACCATCGCCTGAGTGCAGTTACCATCTTCAGTCTCAAGCTCTCCAGCCCTCCTCTGTAGAGACGGACAGCCAGGACTGAGGGGAGATGAAACCGGATGGGGTTGCCACGGCAGCGATGGAGCCAATGGAAGCACTGGATGCCGATCCGGTAAACGAGTCAGTTGCGATGGGAGAGGAACCTAATCAGGCTGCGCCGGCACCACACACTGAGGGAGTTGGCCAGCAGGGAGAGATGGGGCAGGGTGAGCCTCAACCAGAGCCAGCCCAGGTGGCACCCACCAAGACGGGGAACAGCAAGGCTGCAGCAGACCCAAAAGCCAAGACCAAGGCCCCCGCTGCTAAGACGAAGCCTGGGACCACAATTAAGACCACGACCGGACCAGGGTCTCGACCCAACACCGCCCAGAGCCGACTGACCAATGGGGTTTCCAAGCCACATGCCAACGGAGTGGCCAAGAAGACCACCGCTGGTGCCCCAGAGAAGACCACGCCCAAGAGGCCCGTAGGCACAGCCGTTGCCCCTACCACTAAGACCACCGCCAAGGTTGGTGAGAAGAAGGCAGCGGGCACCACCCGCCCTGCCTCGGCTCCTGCTGCCACCAACGGGGTGAAGGCCACCACAGGAACAGCAGCAAAGAAGACACCTGCGGCGCCAACTAATGGTGTCAAAGCCACCACCACCGCTGCTAAGAAGCCCACAGGTAGGCTAACATATAGGACCAGTAATTTTCAGTCACTGAAAGCTACGAGAAGCCTTGCATTTGTCATCAGTTGCCAATTGTCTTCTGTACACAGCAAATGTACATTTTCCCTGAGGCAAAGTATGACATTGTACTGTGAATGTTGGCATACAGCACATCCAGATCTATTCAGCTGAAGATGTATGACATGCTGGAATGACTGCAATAAATATAGAAATACATTGGCCTGGTTCCTCATGAAATAAATGTTATGACGTAAATCATTGGCTGCGTCTTTCAAGTGAAATAATCTTACTCATGTTGTATATCTATCTCTTTGTCCTTCCCTCTCTTCCTCACCTTCCCATATCTCATCTCCCCAGCTCCCCGGCCTGTCTCTGCAGCTACCACCAAGCCCAGCACTGCCGCTGCTCCCAAGCCTGATAGGCCCCCTGTTTCCAAGACAACCAGGTAGGCCAACCATTGGTGTAGAGCTCGTAGCCCCTCCCCTGGGGAGAGACTGTGAGTGTGTAGATAACAACATAGTAGGCAGTAATTGGTCCTCACTTCAAGCTTCCTCCAGGCAAAAGCTGATTGTCTGTCTACCTAGCTGGGCAGCCTTTTGTTTGATGCCAACTTCAATTCCCTGTGCAATACATGTGCAACTACAGCAGCAGTAATGAATTGTTTTAATAAATTCAGTGTAACGCTCCAGTTGCGACTGAGAAACCAGTTGCTTCATTTGGGAATGTTTCAGGCTGAAAGGGACTGGTTAAAACACTCTGGAGGAACAGGCACAATGTCTTTACACAGAGAGGGGCTTTAAGAAGTCCTCGGAAGTAGGCCAGCAGTCACTCTGAGCCAGGTATCGCAGCGCTGTTTTGGGTTTGCAAATCGCATCCAGAGATTAGTCTGCACCCCTCAGAATAAATAATAACCAACTCCAGGAGACAGACCAGGCTGTTTTGGACCTCTGTTTGGCAGTGAGTAGAATTAGGTCAGATTAGGCCCAGACAGTACCTGAGTCACGCTGTGTGGCGTTCCAGCAGAGACACGCGTAACCCCAGGGAGCAACACCAGAGAGTCATGGGCTGCGGCGAGGTGGCTCAACAAGCCTTTTGTCTGTGAAGAGGGGGGATGATCAGGGATGTCCTAAGGTGTCTGGCTGTTCTTTGAATAGGCCCTCACTCCCCCTGCCCAACCCCCCCTTTCCCCTTCTGTGTTGTTTGTGTACCAAGGGAACTGTGGTCTCTTACTTTCATAGTTCCTTACTTTTCATAGCTCCCCTTCCAACAATCTAGCAGGATCTAGCGAGTACATACTAGTCAACAGAGAGCGATTTTAGAATTTTTTTGGCGAGTGCGACAATCTCTGGTGAAGTTAAACTATGAGGTAAGCGGGGAATTTAATCCATGCATTACGGAACAAAACAGTCAACTTTGCGTTGTGCAACATATGGCTGAGGGAGATAGCTTGGAGGATGATGGGTGCAGTGAGCGTTGTGTACCCAGCCAGCCTGCACTGGGGGTAACAGACTGTGACAGGGTCATAAACCTCTGCTGTAATTAGATTTAGCCCTTTCCCTTCCTGCTCCCTCTTTTTTAATGCATGTCTGTATCAGATGAGCGTATGAGTGCAGAGTGGATACGTTCTGTCATATCAGACACCGCCTGTCTCCCTGCTCACTGAGACCGCTGACTCTCACACACAATACTCATTTTGTCCCTCAATTTATTAAAGTTCACTCTTTAGGAGATTTTAATCAGACAGAAAAGATTGGAACGCAAATATATAGTTTTTTTTAACGATCCTACAGCTACAAATGGCCTAAATCTAATTTGACTGAATCTCATCATTATGGCTGTGACAATTATAGAATAACCAGTAGGCTAAATGTCATGCAAATGGCCATGGTTGTCTTAATATTGAATTATTTTTAATAAAAATGTTTTGAACTTGTAATGCATTTTTGAAAATTTCCTACGAGATACTTAATGTATATGACACTGCTTTGGTGACACTGCTTTGGTGACACTCCCGTCTCACAAATTGTTTTTAACTGAGACATATATCTGAAAGTTTTGGACATTGAAGTTTATGCATATTATTATGATGCATCTAGATGACCCTGCGTTCCATGGCAGCGATAATAGCTCCCCATGTGCAATGTTGACCAATAGCAATTCATAGAGTTTTCAGAATTTTAAACAATGCTATGTACAAGATTCCAAATTCTCATCATGAATGGATCAATGAAATGCTCAAAGGCATTAACATGGTGTCCATTTTAAAAGTTATAAATATTTGACCGCTTGGAATGTCTCTCCCAACCATGCTGTTTTGCTCGTAAAATGATTAAGCTACCAACTTTACCCAATTCATGTTAAAATAACAAACTGCTATTGGGTCAACTATAGGGTACAAAACATTAGGAACACCGTTCCATGACATTGTCCAGGTGAAAGCTGTGGTCCCTTATTGAGGTCACCTGTCTCCTCCCTTTCAATCTGTGTAGATGAAAGGGAGGAGACGGGTTAAAGATGGATTCTTAAGTCTTGATATGATTGAGACATGGATTGTGTATGTGTCCCATTCAGAGGGTAAATGGGCAAGACAGGCCAGCATCCCTGCGGAAAGCTTTCCACAGTCCATGCCTGACGAATTGAGGCTGTTCTTAGCGCAAAAGGAAGGGTGTTCCTGATGTTTTGTACACTCCGTGTGTACTTGAATATGAACTTGAATCCCCCTTCGCCTAAAATGACGATTATGATGATTTTGTTCCTGGATATTGCTCCTAATTGTCGGTTACACAATTCTATAATAATTGTACCAGCCCTACACATCATGGCTGTTTTGGTTCCGTTGACATTTAGCAAGTCTGTTCTGTTTGTCCTGAAACTGTTACGCTTTTTGTTCTGTTTTAGTCTCACTCCTCTGACCCCTCCAAACACTAGATCCAGTCTGCTGGTGACACATCTCAGATTGATTCTGAAGTTCAACCTCAGACTTTGTCGGTGGCAGCTGAAACTATGTGTGTGAAATGAATAGTCTGCAGCAGCACACGATTTCTCAGCATTCCACCTCTCCTTTTACAGTAGCACTTAATACCTGTAACTACTTCCTGGTTGGTGGGTGTGGTAGAGGTGTGAACACTATTTGGCCGCAATGTGTGTGCCATTTGTTTTTGCCTTAACAATTTAGCTGTGCGATGAGGTGTGCACACATTTGCTCAAGCCAACACTGTTGTAGGGTTGTTGGTACTCTCTGTGCATGTCTGCTGTTTGATACTGATTGCCTGTATAATGTTAGATCTACAGCTTGTGACAGGAAACCTCTGGGTCTGATTTAGTGTATGCTGAAAAATAAGTCATTATGTGGTGTTGGACACAGTGGGTGGTGTGGGGGAAGGTATGTGTGTTTTGAGAATAGTTGAGATGACATCATGCAGTGCCTGTCATTGCTCATTGGGTGAAGGTTTGCTTGCATGCGTATGCTAGTGTCGTATATGCTGTGCAGGCCTGTATTGCTGGGAGGCTGTGTATGTTAATCAGCACGCTGTATGTGTGCATGTAGTCCAACAACAAAATGGCGCCAATGATCGTTGCCCTGTTGCTAGCGCCTAGCCAACTTTACAGTCTAATTTTGGTGTTAGTTTATTAGATTTTTTCAGATTTTATTTATTACTTCTGTTGTTTTTGACTTGACTGTTATTGATTAATGTACTGCGTTGAGGAAGCTAGCACAAGCATTTCACTGCACCTTTTATACCTGCTGTACGCTGACAAATACAATGTTATTTGATGGTAGAGGTCGACCGATTATGATTTTTCAACACCGATACCGATTATTGGAGGACCAAAAAAGCCGATACAGATTTAATCGGATGGTTTTTTTACATTTATTTATTTTGTAATAATGACAATTACAATAATACTGAATTAACACGTATTTTAACTTAATATAAAACATCAAAATAAATTTAGCCTCAAATAAATGAAACATGTTCAATTTGGTTTAAATAATGCAAAAACAAAGTGTTGGAGAAGAAAGTAATATGTGCCACGTATGTGCCATGTAATAAAGCTAACATTTGAGTTCCTTGCTCAGAACATGAGAATATATGAAAGTTGGTGGTTCCTTTTAACATGAGACTTGTTGTAGTTAATATAGTATTTATAGGACTATTTCTCTCTATACCATTTGTATTTCATATGCCTTTGACTATTGGATGCTCTTATAGGCACTATAGTATTGCCAGTGTAACAGTATAGCTTCCATCCCTCTCCTCGCCCATACCTGGGCTCGAACTAGGAATACATCGACAACAGCCACACTCGAAGCAGCGTTACCCATCGCTCCACAAAAGCCGCGACCCTTGCAGCGCAAGGGGAATAACTACTCCAAATCTAAAAGGGAGTGACCTTTGAAACAGTATTAGCGCACACCCAGCTAACTAGCTAGCCATTTCACATTGGTTACACCAGCCATTAGGCTGATGGGCTTGAAGTCATAAACAGCTCTGTGCTGTTTGAAAGAATGATAACGGGCCTGCTGCTGCTCAGTCAGACTGCTCTATCAAATCATAGACTTAATTATAACATAACACACAGAAATACAAGCCTTTGGTCATTAATATGGTCGAATCCGGAAACTATCATCTCGAAAACAAGACGTTTATTCTTCAGTGAAATACGGAACCGTTCGGTATTTTATCTAACGGGTGGCATCCTTAAGTCTAAATATTCTTGTTACATTGCACAACCTTCAATTTTTGTCATAATTACGTAAAATCCAGGCAAATTAGTTGCATATACCCTGACTCTGTGTGCAATGAATGCAAGAGAAATGACACAATTTCACCTGGTTAATATTGCCTGCTAAACTGGATTAGTAGTTATAACTAGTGATTGATTGTTTTTTATAAGATAAGTTTAATGCTAGCTAGCAATTTACCTTGGCTTCTACTGCGTAACAGGCAGGCTCCTCGTGGAGTGCAATGGTTAGAGCGTTGGACTAGTTAACTTTACCATAGCAAGAATGGATCTCCTGAGCTGACAAGGTGAAAATCTGACGTTCTCCCCCTGAACAAGGCAGTTAACCCACCGTTCCTAGGCCGTCATTGAAAATGTGTTCTTAACTGACCTGCCAAGTTAAATAAAGGTGTATATATAAAAAAAAAATGGAAATCGGCACCCAAAAATACCAATTTCCGATTGTTATGAAAACTTGAAATCGGCCCTAATTAATCGGACATTCCGATTAATCGGTTGACCTCTGGTATTTACCCAGTATGACTGGGAGTGTAGTATGTAGCTGAACATGTTGCACGTCATGGCTTCAGAGTATGTAGCTGAACATGTTGCACGTCATGGCTTCAGAGTATGTACCTGAACATGTTGCACGTCATGGCTTCAGTAGAGTATGTAGCTGAACATGTTGCACGTCATGGCTTCAGTAGAGTATGTAGCTGAACATGTTGCACGTCATGGCTTCAGTAGAGTATGTAGCTGAACATGTTGCACGTCATGGCTTCAGTAGAGTATGTAGCTGAACATGTTGCACGTCATGGCTTCAGTAGAGTATGTAGCTGAACATGTTGCACGCCATGGCTTCAGTAGAGTATGTAGCTGAACATGTTGCACGTCATGGCTTCAGTAGAGTATGTAGCTGAACATGTTGCACGTCATGGCTTCAGTAGAGTATGTAGCTGAACATGTTGCACGTCATGGCTTCAGTAGAGTGAACCACATAAAGGGCTGAGGAGGATGGATGCTACACAGATGAATAAGTCATATCCTTGCTGAGCCTCGTCACTGCTAGGAGGGTATATGGAGATAAGTGAACGTAGTGAGGTGGTGGGGGATCTAAATAGAACAGCAAAGGATGTGTGAGAGGGAGATGGACCCAATGCACATTATACAGGACCCCATGCACACTATACAGGACCCCATGCACATTATACAGGACCCAATGCACACTATACAGGACCCCATGCACATTATACAGGACCCCATGCACATTATACAGGACCCCATGCACATTATACAGGACCCCATGCACATTATACAGGACCCCATGCACATTATACAGGACCCCATGCACATTATACAGGACCCAATGCACACTATACAGGACCCCATGCACACTATACAGGACCCCATGCACATTATACAGGACCCCATGCACATTATACAAGACCCCATGCACATTATACAGGACCCCATGCGCATTATACAGGACCCCATGCGCATTATACAGGACCCCATGCACATTATACAGGACCCCATGCACATTATACAGGACCCCATGCACATTATACAGGACCCCATGCACATTATACAGGACCCCATGCACATTATACAGGACCCCATGCACATTATACAGGACCCCATGCACATTATACAGGACCCCATGCACACTATACAGGACCCCATGCACACTATACAGGACCCCATGCACACTATACAGGACCCCATGCACACTATACAGGACCCCATGCACACTATACAGGACCCCATGCACATTATACAGGACCCCATGCACATTATACAGGACCCCATGCACACTATACAGGACCCCATAAACGGTGCATTGTTGGGCCTGTATGGAGTAAGGAGCGTCGGTGTTCTATGAATTTGAAGGAAGCCATGAAAGGCTAGGAGAAGAGGGCAGGGGTGGTGGTTCTCTCTCCCTTGTCCTGCTGTACTAAACAGTAATAGAGCAGTAGGCTGCCAGTCGTGTACAATATGAAGCAGGCCAGTTGTGCAGGCTGTAAATCTCCTCTCCTGCTGGGCTGTGGGTGTGACAGGCAGACCACTCTGACGCCATGGTTTTATGGGAGGTGCAACAGCAGACCTAATCACCTAAAGTGTGTGTGTGTGTGTTTGAGCTCATGCTCTAGAAGTATGGCAGATGTGATGGATGTTGCAGAGGACTCTCTGGGAAGGCAGGGGTTCTGCTCACCACAGTCATACAGGGACCTGCATCGTCACTCACCCACCAGGTTCTACTTGCTCTTTGTTCTCACTGGTTTCCTCTTTGTCCCTCTACTGCTAGGAGATGGAAACCATTTGACTGTAATCGACACCTCAGCTTTGATATCTTGTTATTTTTAAACGCTATTTCCCTCAAGCAGAACCAACCAAGAAGCCAGCTATAGCTGGTTTATCAGGTTAAGGCAGCACCCTGTGTAATATCTTATCCTTTCGCTCAAAGCCCCTCTTGAGTGCTGCTGCGGCAGTATAAGGGTCTCTCTAGCTCCAAGGCAACTAACTACCTGGTGAATTTCTCTGGGAAATTGCAAGCAAAGGACTGATACCTTTTTGTTCCTGGGTTAGAGTGAGATTTATGTGGGGTTCCCATATCTCTGAAGCACTGTGTGGATGTCCTGGAGGTAGAGTCGTCTCCTTTTAACCAGGGTAAAGTGTCCCTCCCAGTCTTTCTGCTGAACTAAAATGGCATCATCTCTAATATGCCAGCTGTCTCCCCGGGAGGAGGTCCGTTCCCATGGTAGCTGGCTCTCTGCTGTTAGCTTTGCTGCAGGGGAGGCACTAGCCTTGCTTATGCATCTCATTGACTTAATCGTAGCCCCACTTTGATTTGCCACGCGAAGGCACACAACCTTTTTATGTTAATCACCGCAAAGCTCCACATCGTTCCAGAATCCGCAATGAAACTAAAATGTTATATTTTAAAAACCCCAGGCGACTTTGGTGGACTTTAATTGTCTCTGCGCTCATTTTTTAAGCTTCAGTGAATTTCTAGGCTTTATCCCTACATTTTCTTTAACCCCAATTTGTGATGATGTTCCCAATGGCAAGGCCTTTGGCAAGTTTGAGAAACAATGCACAGCAATTTTCCTTCATTGTGTGCAAGCTATTAGACTCTGATCAGGAGTCTAACATGATCAACGCTGCCTCAGTCATTTGGGTGACAGTGAACTTAATTCGAGAATACGGGGGGAAAATAAAAAAGCTTATAACAATTCAAGTATCATTGCACTGTAATGCCTCAGTGGAGCCTTTTCATTGTGCCTAACTGCCGAGAAGCATGTATTCATTTTGTAACACAACCTGTCTGTCTTTTTTATTATTGTTCGGCCATGCCTCTTTATTCTATAACGGCTACACTGGCTCCTACAACAGTGACCGGACCTATTTGAGAAGCGGCAGTGATAGAAGGTTAATGACGTGTAATCGGATGAGCGTTTTCTCTCTCTCTCCTACTGCCTTTGACGATGGCCCGCTAATCTGCCTTGCTTCCCTACCTAAACGGAGTCATCTTGTCATTTTGGATTAGCCATATTCCTTTCGTCACACAGATTAAGATAAATACTGTCATCATCTCTCCTGCATTCTCTCTACCCTCTATTCAGTTCGTCCTGTAATTATTTTCTCATCTTTAATTCAATTTTTTTCTGTCAGCACACACTTACAAATCTCCTAAACTTAGAATTTCACCACGTTACTTTTCTTTTTAGTGTGTCCTCACGTCTAGACCTGTCAGATTGATACCTGAGGAAACCACCACGTCACGTTCTGCTCGTTTGGAGTTAATCAGCTGAAGTGTCAGCCAATTAAAAAGCTCTTCTCCTGGACTAGGTTATCATGCATTCTATTAGAGGAAAGGGACAGTTTTTGTGATGCAACTCTGGATAGAAACAATGGCCTTTTTGTACCATGACCTAGGCTGTTAATGCTTCATAAGAAGTCTTAGTCTAGACGTCACCACACCAAACAATATCATTAACATGAGCTTGTAATCCCTCATCGTTAGTAATAACAGGCAGTCTCTTGTTTTGGTACAACAGGATCATCAGCTGCTTCCCTCCCTCTTCACTCTCTACCTATGACAACTCATACTGTACAGGGTCATCAGCTGCTTCCCTCCCTCTTCACCGCTCTTCATTCTCTACCCATGACAACTCATACTGTACAGGGTCATCAGCTGCTTCCCTCCCTCTTCACCGCTCTTCATTCTCTACCTACGACAACTCATACTGTACAGGGAAGGAAGCTGTGCATGGCTGTAATCCATTGCTCGTGTCCAGTGGACATCATGTCGAGGCTAGATGTTACCAGACAGGCTGTGTGTTCAATTAGGCATATACTTGACAGGGTGTGCGTGGCACTCTGGGTTTCCTTACCATGTAAAAACTGGCGGCATTTGATCTTGTACAATGAAATATGCTTTTAACATCCATAGTTCCAACAGGGATTTGAACAAGTTATTTCAGTGCTCCGTCTGAATTAAAGATGAACATGACCGCAGCGATCTTCCCTCTCCCCGCCGCCGATGCTAACTCTGTTCTTTATTTAGAGGCGGTGGTGCAGTGCAGCGTAGGCTAACGAGATCTCACGACTGTGTCACTGCATGTCGGCTACTTTGCACTGGCCTGACGTGGAAGCTACTTGACCAGAGTGCACATTACCCTCATGTCAGGAGAGGTGGGCTGGATGTAGCAGGGAGGAGGATGGGGGTGGTCTTGGCAGTTGGGGGGGGCTCCACTCTGTATGTGTGGTGTGACTCATCTCCCAGACTGCACTGCTTCAGATGCCTCAGGGTGATGTGGGGAGGGGGTTGCTGGGTTGACTGGCTGAGTAACTGTATTAGTGCCCTGTCGGGGCCAGCCACTCCAGGCATTGAAGAGATGAGGAGTGAATGGAGGTTGACTCCTCTTCGTCCTCATGTTCTTGTTGTGTTTTCTCCGTCGTCACTTGGTTTATGACCAATCTGTGTTCCTGAGGAAGTCTAGTGTCTGGCAGGGCTGTAGAAGTGACTAACAGAATGACTTGTGAATACAGTCGACAGGGCCTCTTGCTCTGTGATTTATGGCCCAGGGGTTACCAGCATGTGGAACTCGAGGGACCAACTTTCGCTTGACGACGCAAAAGAGTCTGTTAAACATTGGTGTTTGTCACTTTATTTGTATTTAAATATATAGCCCTCGCAGTCATGTCTCCATTTCAATATTTTATCACCTCTACAGAAATACTGGTTCATGGTGTCTGGTAGATGACCCCCCTGGTTTGAAAGCCGTGCTCAGTGATTCTGACCCCACCGCTCTTCTGTTCTCACTCAGGCCTGCCACTGCTGCTCCAGGATCTCGCCCTGCCTCTGCTGCAGCCAGCACAGCCACAGCCAAGAGCTCCACATCCACAGCCAAGCCTGGCACCCCCACGGCTAAAACCACCTCCACCACTCCCAGACCAGCCTCTGCCAAAGCCGGCTCTACAACACCCTCTGCTGGACGGATCCCAACATCACAGCCCTCAAAAACCGCAACTCCCATCAAGAAAGGTAAGAGGTTCAATTTTTTGGTTCAATTTCTTTTTAAATTACAAAGGTTTTAACTTTTTATTACATTTTTCAAAATATATCTATATTAGATCATTTGTTCATCATAATTAAGTTTCCATCCAACCCTTGTCCTTTTCCTCCTCCAGATGTTACCAAATCAGCCACCAAGAAGCCTGCAGCGGCTCCTCTCACTCGCACCTCACCAGCCAAGACCACCAAACCTGAGACTCCTAAATCAGCCTCCTCATCCAAGCCAGACTCCACCCCCAAGAAGCTGGCTGCCAGCAGCAAGGCCGCAGACACCAAGAAGACGCCAAGCAAGCCCACGCCTTCAAAGGATGTCAGTGCTGGCCCCAAGACCCCTAGTAGCAAGCCAGCAGGGAAGGCTTCCACCCCTAAGAAGACTGTGGGCAGCAACACTCCCATGGCAGTGAAGCGTGGCCCCAAGCCCACGATGGCGGCAGAGCCCGCGACTAAAGAGGGTGAGACCCAGGACGCCGCTGTTGCTGCCACCATATCTGCAGCTGCCTTGGCTGCTGTGGTCTCCATGGCAACCTCGGAAGAAGCAGTGGTGGCTGTGGTCCCAGAGGAGAAGGAGACTGTGCCCCTTCAGGCCAGCCAGCCAGAGGAGGCCCCAGAGGCCATTCTCTCTCAGCTGTCAGCTCAGCTGGACCTGGTCCCCCTGGAAGAGCCAGCAGACACAGTGTCTCCCCTGGGCACCACGGTCTTGTCTCCTCCATGCTCCCCCACTGGGCCCATGTCCCCGGTCAGGGAGCCCCAGAATGCCTCTGCTCTGCTGGACATGCACGTCCAGCCAGAACCCAGTTCCCAGAACCAGTCTGCCATGGCTCCACAGAGCCCGGTCCAGGAGGAGGAGATATTCCAGGCAGACTGCTGGGCCCAGAACCAGTCTGCCATGGCTCCACAGAGCCCGGTCCAGGAGGAGGTGAAGGTCCAGCCAGATGAGCAGCAGGAGGACCTTCTCATGCCCTCCTCTTCAGCCCCTCCTGCATTCAGCATAATGTCTCAGCCCATGGATGAGTTCACCTCGGAGGTCCTGGTCTCTCCCTCTCAGGACCAGGAAGAGGCAGTGGAGAAGGCAGATGAGGAGATCAACGAAGATGATGACGATGAGGAGGAAGAGGAGAGGACAGTGGGCAAGCCGACATCACTGTTGGACATGAGTAGCTCTCAGCCCTCAGAGGAGGCCAAGCCTGCAGGCTTCAGTGGTGCCACCGGTTGGCATCGGGATGATGTCTTGTCAGGGATGGATTCTGAGGATGTGAGCAGTATGAGCAGCCGCCTGCAGGGGGCGTCAGAGTTGAGCAGCACCCAGCATACGGGCCTGCTGCAAGGTACCCAGAGCTCCGACGCCCTGGTAGACTCCAGCCTCAAGGGAGAAGGCTCCCCCGATGTGGAGACACTGCTCAACGAGGATAATGAAGATGAGGAGGATAGGAAAGTGTGCAAGCCGACATCACTGTTGGACATGAGTAGCTCTCAGCCCTCAGAGGAGGCCAAGCCTGCAGGCTTCAGTGGTTCCACCGGTTGGCATGGGGATGACCTTTTGTCAAGGATGGACTCTGAGGATGTGAGCAGCCGCCTGCAGGGGTCATCGGAGATTAGCAGCACCCAGCATACGGGCCTGCTGCAGGGTACCCAGAGCTCCGACGCCCTGGTAGACTCCAGCCTCAAGGGCTCCGAGGGAGAAGGGGACTTCATGGGCTCCCCCAATGTGGAGACCCTGTCCAACGATGAGGAGGAAGATGAAGAGGAATATGAGGATAGGAAAGTGTGCAAGCCGACATCACTGTTTGACATGGGTAGCTCTCAGCCCTCAGAGGAGGCTAAGCCTGCAGGCTTCAGTGGTTCCACCGGTTGGCATGGGGATGACCGTTTGTCAAGGATGGACTCTGAGGATGTGAGCAGCCGCCTGCAGGGGTCATCGGTGATTAGCAGCACCCAGCATACGGGCCTGCTGCAGGGTACCCAGAGCTCCGACGCCCTGGTAGACTCCAGCCTCAAGGGCTCCGAGGGAGAAGGGGACTTCATGGGCTCCCCCAATGTGGAGACCCTGTCCAACGATGAGGAGGAAGATGAAGAGGAATATGAGGATAGGAAAGTGTGCAAGCCGACATCACTGTTTGACATGGGTAGCTCTCAGCCCTCAGAGGAGGCTAAGCCTGCAGGCTTCAGTGGTTCCACCGGTTGGCATGGGGATGACCGTTTGTCAGGGATGGACTCTGAGGATGTGAGCAGCTGCCTTCAGGGGTCAGCAGAGATTAGCAGCACCCATCATAGGGGCCTGCTGCAGGGTGAGGAGATCAACGGAGATGATGAGGAGGAAGAGGAGAGGACAGTCCTGGTAGACTCCGGCCTCAAGGGCTCCGAGGGAGAAGGGGCCTTCATGGGCTCCCCCAATGTGGAGACCCTGTCCAACGAGGAAGAGGATAGGAAAGTGTGCAAGCCGACATCACTGTTTGACATGAGTAGCTCTCAGCCCTCAGAGGAGGCCAAGCCTGCAGGCTTCAGTGGTTCCACCGGTTGGCATGGGAATGACCTTTTGTCAGGGATGGACTCTGAGGATGTGAGCAGCCGCCTGCAGGGGTCATCGGAGATTAGCAGCACCCAGCATACGGGCCTGCTGCAGGGTACCCAGAGCTCCGACGCCCTGGTAGACTCCAGCCTCAAGGGCTCCGAGGGAGAAGGGGCCTTCACGGGTTCCACCAATGTGGAGACTCTGTCCAACGATGAGGAGCGAGTTGATGATATGGATGTGAGCTCAGAGCGGGCAGTGGACCACCAGAACGTGTGTCAGCAAGAGGATGAGGAGGATGATGATGATGTGGAGATGCCCAGCGAAGGGGTGACGGAGAGTGGACTGGAGAGCTGTGGGAACGCAGATGAGGATGACTACACAGAGGACCGTTTGGATAACCTCAACCGTTCAACCGTCCCACCTTCCTCAGCCTGGGGTCAGACAAACCCCTTCACTGACCCCTGGGCCCAGCCCCACCTCTCCTCCCCCCACACTGCCTCTAGCCCCCTGTCTGACCACGGGGCTGACGGCCCTGAGAGGCCCACCCAGTCCTCTGCCCAGGCCTGGTTGGATCTCAGTGCCCCCTCTCTGATGCTCCATTCAGAGCAGCCCTCAGAGCCCCAGACTGCCCCTGAGGAGATGGAGAGCTTTTCCCCAGTGGAGGCCTCTGCCCCCCCAGGCCCCCCTGCTGTGGGCATGTCTCAGTCCAGCACCCTGAGTGGCACGGCCCTGGCCGTCCACAGCAGCAGTGAAACCAGCACTCCCGAGGAGCTCCGTGACTATGACAGCAGCTCCGGGGTGGAGTCACGCTCTGACAAGCAGCAGACTCCCGTGCCATCCAATGTGCAGCCTGACCTGGAGCAGGACTTGGGCATCCATCTGGAGCGAGGTGACGAGGAGGAGGAGGCTGAGACGCTCCCTGCTGACGAGGTCCTGGGAGCAGGCCCTCCTACTGCCCCCGCCTCTGCCCCCTCTTCCCCCTCCACCTCGGGAGACGAGGCCAGCGACACGGAGGGTGAGATGCAGATCAATGACCCAGATGTTCCCGTCACCATGGATGACAGCGCTGAGTTCGACAGTCCACCGTCCGCCCGTATCCTGCCTGCCCTGGAAGAGGATGAGGAGGTGGTGGAGGCGCCGGCCGGAGGAGAGGAGGAGGACGGGGGTGGCGGCACACCCCAGTCTGCGAACTCAGTGGCGTCTTACGGCTTCGACTGCACCATGTCCAACTCCAACGCCCACTCCACTGCCGAGAGCTGCGGTAAGAGTCCCGGCATCTTCTCCCTGGAGAACGAGGACCAGTTGCCCGAGGAGGCCAAGGACCCCTCCCTCATCAAGGAGCTGACCCTGCCAGCAGCGGCCGCCCAGTCAGAGGAGCTGCTGGGAGGCCCTGTAGACCTGCTGCCCCTGGGCCAGCCTGGGGACCAACACCATTACATGCTGGGGGGGAAGATGGATGCTGACGACCTGGAGGACACCCTCTGCCTGGGGCCCCAGCATGCCGGGGAGGCCAGCGAGGGCCAGCCACCCTACTACTCTGCTATATGCGATAAGACTGATAGCTTTCTGGCAGGTAACGTATAAGTCCCTACCCCTGGAATGCACCTTCTTCCCCCCGCCCCCCCCCTTGTTGTTCTTAGTTTTTCTCTCGAGGTGGGTTAGATGGTTTAGAAAAACAAGCAAATGATGGTAGGAAACAAAAGAAGCAAGGGGAACGAAAGACTGTAGATCAGTGAAGCCTCCCTCTTTCATACTACTATTATGGTTATGAATGTATGGCACTACTTTATATGTACACTAGCTACCATTTTCTATTAGAATGTTCTTTTTAAGTAACACTGCGTACTCTGTAACCCTTGAGGGGGCATTGACTGACTGGTCCGTTGGGACAAAGCTCTTAAAAGAAAAAGAGTAATGGACTCTACCTACATGTGTATTTATCCTACTGTTTTTACCAAACAAATGTCAGTTCTTTTGTTTTTGTACTTGTTTTGTTGGAACCCGGTCCTCCCTCCCCTATGTACACGCTCCATTTGATCCTGCACCGTAGAGATATCCTACTCTCTTTTTTTACAAGTTTGTCTTGTTTTCAACACCATTTTAGTATTGAATAAAAGACTAGATATTTAACATGGCTTTCCTCCCCTTATAGTTTTGTTGAGGTCGGTATGGGAGTGTTCAATTTGAAGTTTGTCTAGTTTTAATTTGCGCTACAGGAAGTTTGCCTCTCCCTGCATAGATTATCATGGCAAGTAAAGTTGTCATGTACAGTGTTTTTTGAGGCATCTGTTTTAAGTGTTCATGCCTCTTAGTTGATCATTTGTGCTTCAGAACCAACTAACAACTATTTCTGGGGGAAAAACGTGCATTCCTCTGCATTTTAGAATGCTTTTCTCACTGAAACGCTTTTAGTGATATTGCATATTCCAACTTGCATGTACTAACATTGAAATTGTATCTGATTAAACCATTATACAGTAGGGATGTTCATAAATGAATGGTTCACGCTAAGTAGGTTTTTCAAAATTCCATTAAACATCATTGCAAGGCACGTTCCTGTTTCTTGTTATTTCCCATTAGCGTAGCATGTCTCAATTGTTGTCTAGGTCAGTTTTATGTATTTCAATGACATCACTGTCCTCACCATGGGAATCACTTTCCATCAGGAAGTGAAGTTTTATCTGTGGAATGGTGTTGATGCGCAATGGAATTTTGGTTAGGAGGCAATCCACCTGGTGTCCCATACCCTGTTTTCCAGCATGTATATGTTTTTCTCTGACCTCCATGGATTCAACGCAGACCAACACCACATTTGTAAATGTCCTTGGTAGGTGGTAGTCCCCAAACAGACACCAGGGAAGAATCCTGCTCCTGGGTCCCTTTACTGTATGTCCTAAAGGTTTTAAATCCTCTTCGACGTGAAGCTCAAACCTGCCTGTATCCTCCCGAATGCTCCACCCAACACACACACACACACTGGCATTACCCCACACCCACCTGAATGTGGTGGTTAAGAAGAAGCGGATGAGAGATCTGCCTGCTCCTGCTCAACCCAGACAAGGAAAACCCTTGGATCCCTATGTTTGTCAGTCCTGAAATCAGAGCATCCCTTGTTCCTTCTCTCCTACCTTCTTAACCATTATGGTCTTCCTAAAATAAATGCCAGATTTGGTGTTTTGCCCAGTAGGCCTATCATGAACATACAGGCGTCTCATGATGTTGCTTTGGGAACGCTCTGTTGCATGTATAGTACTGTATGTGTCTGTTGGGACCATGGCTGCCCTTGAGTAAGGCATGGTCAATGTTGAGGTGCATGTTTTTGGTAATTAGCCGAGCAGGTCCCAGGGGCATCCTTGTGTTGGCTGAGTTGATTTTTATTTATTTATGTGGGATAGAATGCTTTTCAAAACAGTCTGGTGTATGTGGTGACCGCATACGAAGAAGCTATCTGGTTGGTCAAAAACTTTATCAGAGTAGTTTTATGATTTAGTTCTTAAGTAAAATGGTTAATCCCTTGTTCCACATTTTCTTTGCCTAATCCCCAGTTTGTCAGGTCTTTCATGTTAATTCTCATGTTATCAAAATCTAATCTTTATGTGGGGATATTTTGCTGGGACATTTTTAAATGTGTCAATTCATTTTTGGATTAATGGTAGTTAAATGCTGGACCATAGAGCCAAAGGAGATTAATTGCTCCTAGTCATGTGCTCTTTATCCCATATTAGGGCTACATATTAGAGGTCGACCGATTATGATTTTTCAACACCAATTATTGGAGGACCAAAAACGCAGATACCGAGTAATCGGCCGATTTTATATATTTTTTAAAGTATTTAAAAAAATATTTGTAATTACAACAATACTGAATTAACACTTATTTTAACCATATAATACATCAATCTATTTAGCCTCAAGTAGATAATGAAACGTGTTCAATTTGGTTTAAATAATGCATAAACAAAGTGTTGGAGAAGAACGTAAAAGTGCAATATGTGCTATGTAAGAAAGCGTTTCAGTTCCTTGCTCAGCACATGAGAACATATGAAAGCTGGTGGTTCCTTTTAATATGAGTCTTCAATATTCCCAGTTAAGGAGTTTTAGGTTGTAGTTATTATAGGACTATTTCCCTCTATACCATTTGTATTTCATTAACCTTTGACTATTGGATATTCTTATAGGCACTTTAGTATTGCCAGTGTAACAGTAGAGCTTCCTTCCCTCTCCTCGCTCCTCCCTGGGCTCGAACCAGCAACACAACGACAACAGCCACCAAGCAGCGTTACCCATGCAGAGCAAGGGAAACAACCACAGGCTCAGAGCGAGTGAAGTTTGAAACGCAATTAGAGCGCGCTAACAAGCTAGCCATTTCACTTCGGTCACATTAGCCTCATCTCGGGAGTTGATAGGTTTGAAGTCATAAACAGCGCAATGCTTGACGCACAACGAAGAGCTGCTGGCAAAACGCACAAAAGTATTGTTTGAATGAATGTTTACCGGCCTGCTTCTGCCTACCACCGCTCAGTCAGATACTTGTATGCTCAGTCAGATTATATGCAACACAGGACACGCTAGATAATATCTAGTAATATCATCAACCATGTGTAGTTAACTAGTGATTATGATTGTTTTTTATAAGATAAGTTTAATGCTAGCTAGCAATTTACCTTGGTTTACTGCATCTGCGTAACAGGCAGTCTCCTTGTTGAGTGCAACGAGAGAGAAGAGGCAGGTCGTTATTGCTTTGGACTAGTTAACTGTAAAGTTGCAAGATTGGATCCCCGAGCTGACAAGGTGAAAATCTGTCTTTCTACCGTCATTGAAAATAAGAATGTGTTCTTAACTGACTTGCCTAGTTAAATAAAGATTAAATAAAGGTGTAAAATACGATTGTTATGAAAACTTGAAATCAGCCCTAATTAATCGGCCATTCCGATGAATCGGTCGACCTCTACTACATATAGTTGTTCTGAGTTTCAGGCCAGCATCTTGAGGGCAAAGACTTAAGACAAAATGATTTCCAACAATGTTGCGCACCAATTTATTACATTGTATGAATGGGTTGCAAATTGATCTAAATGACCTAAACTCTGACGCAATTACGTGAGATTTTAGTTCTGGGTTTCCGAGGATTTTAGAACGGTCTGAAATGTCGTATCATATTAAATGTATAGACATGTACTGTAGTAGCTGTTGATAAATCCATGAAGTGTTTCCACAATTTAACAATTATAGTGAAACGTCAACTCAATGTCATCTTCATAACCTTTGTTCCAAATTATTTGAGAGCAAACTCTAGACCTCATTTGACTGTAATACTGTGTCTATACAGTAGATGGGTTATTTAATATGTATTAGATTAGGTCATAGATGTTGGCAAGTACTCCAATTAGACAGATGTCATGTTAATAATGAGTCATTGCATGTTCCAATAACATAAGGGAGGATTTAGGATGAGTCCAGGATGCATGCCATCCTCCACTCGTTTTCCAGTACTCAGTCGCTATTACCCTCGGGACATTTGAAGCCAGACCACAAAGATCCGATGTGACGGTCTGATCAGTAAGAATTTAGTATGTCCTCCCACATCACAAATGTATACCCAAAAATAACAGAATACAAAGACTGTTATGTATTGGCTCATCTAAGTATTATAACAAACCTAACAGAATAGTAAACTGTGGTCAAAATTCATTTATTTGTCCTTTTTCAACTGATCGAGACAGAGGTTTTTGTTTACTTTATTCCTTTGTGTAAAGACGTCAATCCCTCAGCACTTCCCTCATTTTGCTTTGCGTCTTCCCTCTACTCCTTTTGATTCTTCTCCTTGAATCCTCTGGTCCTGGATGCTGTCCTACCCCTCCTTTTTGGTGCATGCGTCTCTAACACACATCCCAAGTGATCTTGACTGTCTAGCAGGAGGTCCCAAGAGTGACGAAGCGGAGACCGAGGAGTCCCACCAGTCACAACAGAAGCAGAGCGAGCCACCCGTGGGCCTACGGGAGGAGAAGAATCGGGATGCGCCACCCGTGGGCCTACTGGAGGAGAAGAATCGGGATGCGCCAACCATGGGCCTACAGGAAGAGGACCACATCCAGCTTCCTCATCTCGTAGTGAACGCCCACTACCTCGCAGAGCAGCAGTGCAACAGGAGACCCACCGACACCACCTCCAGGTCCTTCCAGTCTGCAGCTGTAGCCAACGGTCAGCTGTGCAGGCTGGAGCAGCACCAGAAGCACCTGAGAGAGCAGGAGAGGCAGAAGAGGCAGTGGCTGGAGGAGGAGTGTCTGAGGCAGGAGCAGCAGATGCGACTGGAGAGGCAGCGTCGGGAGCTCCTCCAGCTCCAACTCCAGCAGCAGCAGCAGGAGCACAGACACCGCCGCCAGGTGCTGCAGTGGCAGCTAGAGCTGGAGCAACAACTCAAACAACAGCTCAGACAGCAGCAGAAACAACAACAGCAGCAGCAGTTGAGGAGTCCGTCTGCAGTCATGCTCTCCCCATCCTCTGGGCTATGCACCATCTATGAGGCCATGGAAACCAGCGAGGACGAGAGTGAGGAAAGAGAGCAGAACAGAGAGCGGGAAACAAGGATGCAGCAGGAGAAGTGGACATCCAAGCAGACTTGGCCTGACTCATGCCAGCAGGGGCCGCGTCCCATTCCTCCAACGGATCTGGACTGGAGCAAGAAGGTGGACATCGTCCAGCAGCTCATCAACCAAACCCTGCTGATGTCTGGAGACAGGGGCTGCCCCCCTCTGCTCCTGCTGCCTGTGGGCAGCGGGGGCACCCTGAGCCCCCTGGAGAGCAGCATGTGGCCCAACCTGCTGTCCCCGCTCAGTCCCCCTTCTGCCACTGTCACCTCTGTCAGCAGCTACTCCCCAGACAGCCAGGGCAGCTCCCCCCAGGGAGACTGGACCGTGGTGGAGCTGGAGACACAGCACTGAAAGCCAGGGAAGGAGGAGGACACACCATTCATCACTGTCATATCTATGTACTGCATACTGTATTCACACGACACAAGTTGGCACTGCAGCTCCACACTACAAATTCATGACATGGGCCAACATAACAGCGAAGTACACTGTACACTGATCAAACCACACCATCTCACAAAAAGGGCATGCTATACATTCTAACTTCATATCTACATAGAAATTCACATTCACTATATTGTCAAACTAATCTTCAGAGAATGGTATATATTATTACTCATCAGTGGAGAATTAAGAATGGCACATCCCCCATTGGTACTGCAACTAATATACTTTTAATAATACACATAGGTATACTATAATATATATATGAGAGAGAGATACAATACTATGTGTATTGCTTTGAACCAAATTCCAAATTTGATTAACTGTACAGTATGAACCTTATTCTGAGCGATAGTTATTATAGTACACTTGTTGATTAATTTAAATGTTACAGGTAAGTGGGACTAGATTAGATTTGGTTGTGTTAAATTATCATCAGCTTCAAATCCTCAGAGAAGCTGTTTTGTTTGTGGAGAAAATACTGCTGTTAGCTATGGTCTGGACCAAATTGACTGCTTGAATTGACACAATCCTTTGTCTGTGGAAGAACACCCTTTTAAGGAGAGCGCAATGTCTCAAAAATAATTGGGCTGTCAATCACACAGGAAAAGAGGGAGGGTGAGAGAAGGACGTCCTTGTTCTGCTCTGCCTTTCACACAGTAGTGGTGGTGGGGGGGTCTCACCCTGCATTCCAAAGCTATAACCTCATTTCTTGGGTCGGCCTTTATTCAATGGGTTTCCCGAGGTTACAAGTGATGTCATGATAGGAGAGAAACAGAAGTCCGAGACAGCGACACTACCACACAGAGAGCACAACACTTGGAGCACTGATAAAAATGTAACTAACTGTTCAGAGAATTACATCAACATACATTGCCATTTATTAAACGCCTCAGGAGAGGGAGTTATTTGCAGTAGTGACGAGGCAATATTGTGAGATGGGAAACTGGATATGAAGTGTTGGAAGGACTTTAACATTGTACTAAAGAAGTGCTGTGTATGACAAATGCCATAATGGCTTAAAGGAGGGGGAAACTAGGTTCCTGAAGCCTCAAATGTATGCTACATTTGTCAAATGAATATCCTTCATCTATCCCTATGTAAACAGTTGATTTATCAACAAATTGATTTAAACTATGAGTCACCGGTCTCTGTTTTGGAGTTCTGAATACTCAGAACTCCTGCTTGTACTACCTTGGTGTCAGGTCTACTGTAGTATGTCATGTATGTACATCCTATTTGGGAAGGCTGCACAGTGGCTGGGTAGGGTTTCAGTCGGGATGTCAAATTTAAAGCAATTTTTATATAATATGTGCAATCAGAAATGGTGAATTGTGCAATATTAGTAATATCAGTTGCACATCATTTAGTTTAGACTTAATGATAATTTTAGTTTATTTATGCAAATTCGTTCTAATTTTATCATCTATACAGGTATATGTAGTGTCCATTAATTTTTTATTTACATTAATTATTAAAGGCTAGTATACTGTATGTCTTCTTTTAGTTCCGTTTGTAAATAGAGGTAGATGAACACTGCCACCTAATGGTTGAGTTAGACTACTGTAAACAAATACTGTAACCCCATGTAAATCTGTCTTCTATCCATTATCAGTACAGTGGGATATAAAATGTTAGTATTGTGCAAGCACATCTATGAAACTATTTTGACAGGTAGGCTAATATTTTAAAAAGTATATCTGTATGTATCCACATGGTGATATTATAAATGTATGTGATGCTGTGTATGACAACTTATTTCAGTTTGAATGCAGCGTTTGTGAAAAGGATATTTATGTAATGCATTCAGTTCTTTAAACCAGGGGTGTCCAACTCATTTTGCCCGTGGGCCCCATTCGGTCTTCACCGAGTCCAGAGGGACACATTCGGTCTTCACCGAGTCCAGAGGGCCGCATTCGGTCTTCACCGAGTCCAGAGGGCCGCATTCGGTCTTCACCGAGTCCAGAGGGCCGCATTCGGTCTTCACCGAGTCCAGAGGGCCGCATTCGGTCTTCACCGAGTCCAGAGGGCCGCATTCGGTCTTCACCGAGTCCAGAGGGCCGCATTCGGTCTTCACCGAGTCCAGAGGGCCCCATTCGGTCTTCACCGAGTCCAGAGGGACGCATTCGGTCTTCACCGAGTCCAGAGGGCCGCATTCGGTCTTCACCGAGTCCAGAGGGCCGCATTCGGTCTTCACCGAGTCCAGAGGGCCGCATTCGGTCTTCACCGAGTCCAGAGGGCCGCATTCGGTCTTCACCGAGTCCAGAGGGCCCCATTCGGTCTTCACCGAGTCCAGAGGGCCGCATTCGGTCTTCACCGAGTCCAGAGGGCCGCATTCGGTCTTCACCGAGTCCAGAGGGCCGCATTCGGTCTTCACCGAGTCCAGAGGGCCGCATTCGGTCTTCACCGAGTCCAGAGGGCCGCATTCGGTCTTCACCGAGTCCAGAGGGCCCCATTCGGTCTTCACCGAGTCCAGAGGGCCGCATTCGGTCTTCACCGAGTCCAGAGGGCCGCATTCGGTCTTCACCGAGTCCAGAGGGCCGCATTCGGTCTTCACCGAGTCCAGAGGGCCGCATTCGGTCTTCACCGAGTCCAGAGGGCCGCATTCGGTCTTCACCGAGTCCAGAGGGCCCCATTCGGTCTTCACCGAGTCCAGAGGGCCCCATTCGGTCTTCACCGAGTCCAGAGGGACGCATTCGGTCTTCACTGAGTCCAGAGGGACGCATTCGGTCTTCACCGAGTCCAGAGGGCCGCATTCGGTCTTCACCGAGTCCAGAGGGCCCCATTCGGTCTTCACCGAGTCCAGAGGGCCCCATTCGGTCTTCACCGAGTCCAGAGGGCCCCATTCGGTCTTCACCGAGTCCAGAGGGCCGCATTAAAAATGTATTATTTTCTTGCAAAAAAATAGTCCACTGTCCAAAAATATTTGAATTTGTCGCTGTCTAGCTTTTGTTTCAATTACTGTTATCAAGCTGGACAGAGTGAAGAGCCAATACATGTACATCCATTATCATTTCTACACAGTTTTGATTTGGTTTTAGGCTTTTTCAAAAAACTATTTTCCCCCACCCAAAACAAACTCAAACTACCCGTGGGTCGGATTGAATGGGCTCGCTAATGTTATGTAAACAGCTGTGTCGGGGACAGGGTGAACCCCATGATGCAATCCTGACTCAATAAAACTATGCGTGTGTTTAGAGGTGGGTGGTGAGTGTGTTGGATGTTGGACAACAGTTCATAAATACATCCCAAATTATACTATGTGAAGATGAATGCTATGGATACAACGCATTTACTGCACCAATACATTTTAGAAAAGAAAGAAATCAAGTAGCTGTAGTAGTGTATTCCTAGTACGACATGCAATGATATGCAATAATCTATTCCAGACAGTAGCTACAGGTGTAGGGTCTTAATTGAATCACCCTGTTGCAGGAGAACTTTCCTGCTATGCAGGACATTTAAAGCATGTAGTGTATTTGAGGTTTATAAAGACTTCTGAAGTTTGTCATTTCCACTTTGAAATGTCAGATTCGATTTTCCCTTATGATGTGAAATGTCAATTTAATTATAATCCGCATAATAATTCCCATTTCCTGTTGCCGCAGGGTTATTTAATCAAATGAAGATCCTACATCTGTATAGACATGACTGTCCATCATCAAACATTTATAGTTCAAATAATCACCAGAGGCATACTATTAAGTACATTATAGACCTAATCAGAGTTTGATTAGATCCTAAAAGGATTTGATTATTAAACTTTTGCTATTAAGGTGGTTTATATTTGAGTAGTGTTTGTAGACTGTGATAGGCCTACTGTATAGTAATTTACTATTTAAGATATTTTTTAGGCTTGTGTCTGATACATGTATCATTGTTAAGTACGTTAATATAACCATTTAGAAATAAAATGACTTTCAACTAGCTCTTTCTATTTTTTGCTATTTTGTAACTAGGTTGACAATGGCAACAAACGCATTGAAATGCTGACAGCATAACCTACTGTGAAAGACCGATGCCATGTTGTGCTTCTTGTCTAGACAAAGGGGTTTCCTCCACTGAAGTAGGCTATATGTGATCGGTTGCCTCTCACAATGTACCATGTTCAGGTTTCCTCATACTAGAAGTAACATAGTAAATGGGACGCTTAAATTAGGGAAAGGGGGATACCTAGTCAGTTGTACAACTGAATGCCTTCAACTGAAATGTGTCTTCTGTATTTAACCCAATCTCTGAATCAGAGAGGTGCGGGGGGCTGCCTTAATCGACATCCACGTCTTCAGCGCCCGGGGAACAGTGGGTTAAATGCCTTACTCGGACAGAACAACAGATTTTTGCCATTGTCGGCTACTGGGATTCGATCCAGCAACCTTTTGGTTACTGGCCCAACGCTCTAACCACTAGGCTAAAAGTATGATATGTTACACTTGGTATGGTTATATAAGACCGAAGGTTACTAAAGGCAACAATAAAAGGAAGGTGGATCGGTGGGTGTATAATGCAAATGTCTAGCAATCCAAAGGTTGTGTATTCAAATCTCATCACAGACAACTGTAGCATTTTAGCAACTTTGCAACTACTTACTACTTTGCAACTACTTTGTCCTTTAACCTAACTCCTAACCTTAACCCCTAGCCTAGCTAATGTTAGCATTTGCCACCTAGCTAACTTTAGTGACAACAAATTGGAATTTGTAACATATCATACATATTTAAAATTTGTAACATATTTGCAATTCGTAGCATAACATACGAATGGTAATTCGTAGCATATCATACGAAATGGATGATGGACACCCACACATAATGTAACATATCATAGTAATTTGAGTCATGGATTTTCGTTTACTATGTTACGTCTACCCCTGATTCCAGGTTGCAACCTTTCAGAGACGAAATGTCATGTAGTTTGAGCTACAGTTTGGCCAGCTAACCACTAGCCTTCGCTAGTCTCATTCAGTGATGGCCAGAGTCGGACAAAGAGTCGTTTAGCCTAAGCCTACCCTGTACAATATTAAATCCATACCATTAAGTCTTTCTCAATCCATTTAGTTCCACTACAACAAATGAACAATGAAGGGTAAGATAAGCAGACTCGGCCCTTATGAATAAGGCGATATCACCAATAAGTCCTTTTTAGATTTGCCAAGTGGTGAAGGAGGGCTCGCTCTATGAAATTACTAAAGGCGCAAAATTGTGATTTATCGCCAACAAGTTTATTGCAATTGTAGTGATCACATGACCAATACGACACGCGCCCCTCACTTGCGCTCAGCTACCCTCACTGGTTAGTTGCCCCCACGAGCAACGAGCATCAGACCGTTTTTAGACTGTTGATTGACGACCAGGCACGCACAAAAGAGCTTTCAGCAAGGGAGGAGTGGCGTAGGATAGCATTAATTTTTCTCACAGTAACAACATGTCAGGTATTTTTTGTGGTTTATAGATATTTCGCCTGGATTTAAACTGGAAAGGATAAGGTGAGCGGTAGGCTACGTAAGCGGGAGGCTATGTTATGTAGACATAACGGTTCTTGTTCATAAATCGATTATAGGCTTGACGATGCAATGCATGGAAATAATAGCCTAATAATAATGTAGATTTTCGAGAGTGAGTGAACAATTGAATGATGTCCATTTAGTATTATTTCTGTAGCTGTTATGTTCTCCAATTACATGGGGTAGAATGTCAGATGAACCAGTCAACGTCAGCCTTCAAACTACACAACATAGTTGAAAGGTGGACACGGTGATACGTAACTTCTTGCTCTTTTGGCACATGGAGTAAAGAAGAGAATGAGAGGCCTACAATGTTTATTTTTTCGATGCTCTCGCTCACCTGGGCAGAGACAGGCGCCCGTTAACTCTCCGTACAGTTCACTGTCGTTTTAAAGTGCTGAGGGTATTCGCCAATGTTGGCCTGCTCTTTGACTGCAAATAACTCCAAACGGACAGGAACTGATTTGATGGTGTCGTAGATCACTAAAATGATTTGATAATCAAGATTTCATCAGCTACATTGAAGAAGAATTTGTCATCCCACCGCTGTGGTAGCCTGTGTGATACACAAGACATCAGATGGCTAACAACGACTCGATGCAAGTAAGTTTTCCAAGTTAGCATTGGACAGGGGTTTTCCTTCATTTAACATATTATGTTAGCCTGTGTTTGTCCTATTCGAAGAGATGCGTGCATGTCACATTTGTAGACTATTTCTTCTAATTGGGTTCGTGGTGACGTCTTTGCACGACAGGGACTGATGGTGGACAGGTACTCTATTAGTACTTCGGGCCAAAGTTAGACAGGTAGTAGCCCACTATAACCGACTGAGCCTGTCGTCCACACCCACACCATCACCTTGAAACGTTAGGTCTGTGTTTTCTGTCCCCCATGTTTGCAATGGTCTAACAGGGCATAATAATGGCAGGTGCTTATTGTGTGTGTTACCAAAGCAGTCTACACCCGCACAAATATGTCCGACAAAAGTAATGACGTATTGATGATGTGTAGACCAACAAATACTGTACACACATATATTTACTTGTTATACCTCACCAGCCATATGGAAGAGACCTGTATGGAGCATTAGAGGGCCATTTCTTGTGGTACATAGTTGTTGCACTCAGGTAAGTTACAGTGAAGGGTGTCAGAGTCAAGGACCTAATTAAACAGGTCATGTTACCTTATGCTGCTTACACAGGTGTCATCTCAGTTCAGGACACTGCATAGGAGGGAATTGTTACAAATTAGAGGCCATGTTGAACTTAAGCCAAAACCCAACACATTAATATCTGTCTGCAGCAGCCTTGCAGGTAACCCAGTGAGTTTGGGTCAGACCAAAGTCAGTGGTCCAGTACAAAGTTCAAATAATAAGAAATAAAACTACACATTATATTTTAAGTTAGTGTATTACATGTAATCGACTTTCAGTGTACAGATGTGGTCAAATATACATGTTTACACAGGCAGCCCAATTCTGATATTTTTCCACAAGTTGTTCTTTTGACCAATCACATCAGATCTTTTCATATCAACTCATTTTCAGACCTGATCTGATTGGTCAAACTACTAATTAATGACCAAAAGATCAAAATTGGGCTGCCTGTGTAGATGCAGCCTTTTTTCTTCAAAAATAAGTTGAAATAGAAAAAACTTCAGAGATACCTTCCTGCAATTTCAGAAATGTTGCCATGAGACGCAGAGAAAATGTTGCCGTTTTAAAGCAAGTTTGCATGCATTTTTTACATTTTGCCATGGAGTGGAGAGAACATTTGGCAATTTTCTAACACATTTCCTGCAATTCTACTAATTTGCCTTGGGGCGGAGGGAAAAATGTGCAGTTTTACAGCTCATTTCTTGATATACAATTGTTTTTTGCAATAGGGTGGAAGGACATTTTTGCGGTTTTAAAGCTAATATCCTGCAATTCTGCAAATTTTTCATGACTTATACCATGTTGATATGATATCTGAGTGAGAGTGACTAATAAAATCAATGGGGTCCCCCAGGAGGTCAGGGCCCCTGGGCACGTGCCCTTTGTGCCTGGTCTATAATTTGACCATGATTACTACAAGTTTAGATAGCTGGCTAGACATGGGCTAATTGAGTGACCGTCAGTGATTGACATAACAAGAGAAACTACTGATGCACAACAATATTTCTAAATTTGACCTTTATTTAACCAGGCAAGTCAGTTAAGAACAAATTCTTATTTTCAATAACAGCCTAGGAACAGTGGGTTAACTGCCTGTTCAGGGGCAGAACGACAGATTTGTACCTTTTTGGCTCGGGGGTTTGAACTTGCAACCTTCCAACGCTCTAACCACTAGGCTACCCTGCCGCCCCTGAACATGTGAATTCTACTATTCTAACTCTTAACAATAAGTTGAGACCCTGACTGAGTTCTTTAAAAAAAAATGGTTTTGGTCGGGGCCCCCTATTGGCTGGAGGCCCTAAGCGACCACTTATGTTGCTTATGCCCAGGGTGGGCCAGTGTAACATCATGTAAAGTATGACCTACTGAACACTGGGTCAGCAAGTAGCCTAAGCCTATATCACTAGGTGTCAGTGTCAGGTAAGCATCCGGTATCAAGGACACATGTAGGCTACAGTAAGTTCCTTCCAATGGTGCCACTGTCAGATTTCTCCCCCGAGGAATTTTAGTTTGTCAATCATTTGTTTTAAATGTACTCAATAAAATGGCATGTACATAATAATGATTATGACTATAAAATTGGGGGTGGCCTCTTGACTGACGTAAGTTAGTGTTTCCATGAAAGAGAAGGTTTCCTGATTCCTGGAAAGCTAGCACTGTGACTGTGGGCAACACACATCAGAGGAGGGTAACAGGGCCTAAATGGTCGTTGTTCATGTTTTGTATTCTCTTGTTCTACCTCTAGGCCTAGGTTCTTCACTCTTCTTTTTCAGTTATGTTTTGCAATGAGAGAGAAAATATTGCTTTGGATGGAAAAGATACATGCATTGACTTTGTGGAAATAATAATAGGCCTTGCAGGACATTCATATCTTTCAGGGATCTTTACTACCCTTTCAGCTTATTTGAAAACACCCAGTGCACACAAGCATTTCAATGGGGTTTAATGTATCCAGAAAACAATCCCCAATTTCTGTTTTTACACTGGTCAAAAATATTAATGCAACATTCAACAATTTAAAAGATTTTACTGAGTTACAGTTCATACAAGGAAATCAGTCCATTGAAAAAAAATGCATTAGGCCCTAATCTATGGATTTCACATGACTGGCAATACAGATCTGCATCTGTTGGTCACAGATACCTTCAAAAAAGTAGGAGCGTGGATCAGAAAACCAGTCAGTATCTGGTGTGACCACCATTTGCCCCATGCAGCGCGACACATTTCATTGGCATTGAGTTGATCAGGCTGTTGATTGTGGCCTGTGGAATGTTGTCCCATGCCTCTTCAAAGACTGTGGAATGTTGTCCCACTCCTCTTCAATGACTGTGGGAAGTGGCTGGATATTGGCGGGAACTGGAAAACGCTGTTGCAAACATGCTCAATGGGTGACATGTCTGGTGAGTTTGCAGGCCATAGAAGAACTGTGACATTTTAAGCTTCCAGGAATTGTGTACAGATCCTTGCGACATTGGGGCGGCAGGGTAGCCTAGTGGTTAGAGCGTTGGACTAGTAACCGGAAGGTTGCAAGTTTAAATCCCCGAGCTGACAAGGTACAAATCTGTCGTTCTGCCTCTGAACAGGCAGTTAACCCACTGTTCCTAGGCCGTCATTGAAAATAAGAATTTGTTCTTAACTGACTTGCCTAGTTAAATAAAGGTAAAAAAATAAATAAAAATTGATTGCGGCAGATGAATGGCACAACAATGATCCTCTGGATCTTGTCACGGTGTGTCTGTGCATTCAAATTTCCATCGATAAAATGCAATTGTGTTCATTGTCTGTAGCTTATGCCTGCCCATACCATAACCCCACTGCCACCATGGGGAACTCAGTTCACAACGTTGAAATCAGCAAACCGCTCGCCCACAAAACATCATGTCTGCCATCTGCCCGGTACAGTTGAAACCGGGATTCATCTGTGAAGAGCACACTTTTCCAGCGTGCCAGTGGCCATAAAAAGATGACAATTTGCCCGTGTTACGACGCTGAACTGCAATCAGGTCAAGACCCTGGTGATGACGACAAGTACGCAGATGAGCTTCCCTGAGATGTTTTCTAACAGTTTGTGCAGAAATTCTTCGGTTGTGCAAACCCACAGTTTCATCAGCTGTCCTGGTGGCTGGTCTCAGACGATCCCGCAGGTGAAGAAGCCGGATGTGGAGGTCCTGGGCTTGCGCGGTTACACGTGGTCTACGGTTGTGAGGCAGGTTGAATGTACTGCCAAATTATCTAAAACAACATTGGAGGCGGCATATGGTAGAGAAATTAACATAAAATTCTCTGGCAACAGCTCTGGTGGACATTCCTGCAGTCGACATGCCAATTGCATGCTCCCTCAAAACTGGAGACATCTGTGGTATTGTGTTGTGTGACAAAACTGCACATTTGTAATGATCATGCTGTTTAATTAGCTTCTTGATAGGTCGAACCTGTCAGATGGATGGATTATCTTGGCAAAGGAGAAATGCTCACTAACCGGGACGTTAACAAATTAGTGCACAAAATTTGAGAGAAATAATCTTTTTGTGAGTATGAAACATTTCTGGGATCTTTTATTTCAGCTCATGAAACATGGGACCAACACTTCACATGTTGCATTTATATTTTTGTTCAGTGTAGATTTTAGCATGGATAAGAATGTTATCTCCAGGAGCAGTAGATTGGCTACACATAGATACTGAGAGATTGCTGATTGAGATCAAGCAGGCACGTTGGCAATGATCGACGTCCCTGTCGGAGCAGACCTATACTCTGCATAGTGATTGGGCTTGATTGTTCTATTTCCCCTCAATACCTCAACAAGGCTTTACTGGAGGGCAGAATGTTTTTTTTGGAAGGGATGGGGGTCACAAATGAGCAGAGCTACAGCACATTATTCAGTCCTTATAAGACCTCTCCCTTTCTTTCAGTCCATAAGACTGATCTCACTCTTTCTCTTTCCCTCAGGTTCCCCCTCACACATTATCCATATTATCCAGTGCATATAGTAGGGCTTAGTCCATCAGGGTGTATTGGTCTCTCTCTCTCTCTCTCTCTCTCCCCCACTTAGTTGTCCTCTGTCTCTCTCTCTCTCTCTCTCTCTCTCTCTCTCTCTCTCTCTCTCTCTCTCTCTCTCCCCCCACTTAGTCGTCTCCTCTCTCTCTCTCTCTCTCTCTCTCTCTCTCTCTTTCTCTCTCTCCCCCACTTAGTCGTCCTCCGTTTCTTTTCTCTCTCTCTCTCTCTCTCTCTCTCTCTCTCTCTCTCTCTCTCTCTCTCTCTCTCTCTCTCTCTCTCTCTCTCCCCCCCACTTAGTCGTCCTCCTCTCTCTCTCTCTCTCTCTCTCTCTCTCTCTCTTTCTCTCTCTCCCCCACTTAGTCGTCCTCCGTTTCTTTCTCTCTCTCTCTCTCTCTCTCTCTCTCTCTCTCTCTCTCTCTCTCTCTCTCTCTCTCTCTCTCTCTCTCTCCCCCACTTAGTCGTCCTCCGTCTCTTTCTCTCTCTCTCTCTCTCTCTCTCTCTCTCTCTCTCTCTCTCTCTCTCTCTCTCTCTCTCTCTCTCTCTCTCTCTCTCTCTCTCTCTCCCCCACTTAGTCGTCCTCTGTCTCTCTCTCTCTCTCTCTCTCTCTCTCTCTCTCTCTCTCTCCCCCACTTAGTCGTCCTCCGTCTCTTTCTCTCTCTCTCTCTCTCTCTCTCTCTCTCTCTCTCCCCCACTTAGTCGTCCTCCGTCTCTTTCTCTCTCTCTCTCTCTCTCTCTCTCTCTCTCTCTCTCTCTCTCTCCCCCACTTAGTCGTCCTCCGTCTCTTTCTCTCTCTCTCTCTCTCTCTCTCTCTCTCTCTCTCTCTCCCTCTCTCTCTCTCTCTCCCCCACTTAGTCGTCCTCCGTCTCTTTCTCTCTCTCTCTCTCTCTCTCTCTCTCTCTCTCTCTCTCTCTCTCTCTCTCTCTCTCTCTCTCTCCCCCACTTAGTCGTCCTCCGTCTCTTTCTCTCTCTCATGTATTGATTTGATGTTTGTTTATTTGCTTACTCCCTGCTCCCCAGACAGCTTCACTGAGTGTAAAGCAGGAATCCCCCTGGGTATTTGGGTCTTGTGCATTGATAACACACCACCCTTATAAACTTACATTGCAGCCATCCTCTCATGCATTTTTTATATCTTTTGGTTTTCTGCTGTCCTTATCAATGCTCAAGAAGATCTCTGAACTCTGTGAGTGGTTGCAGCCAGCTGGTCATTATGTATGTTCAATGATTCTCTGCCTTTTTTTTGCTTTTTGCCAAATGGCTTTTTATTGATCGCGGAGGAGAGTGGAAACATTTCCTCTGTCAGTACATTTCTTTAATGGCATCAAAGACGTCCTCCACACTCAGGCCGACTAAGCCCCAGACACCTGTTGCGCTGTATATTAAAAAGAGAAAAAAACACTATGGTTCTTCTTTAGACGGGCTCCTCATCACGCAAACAAAAACTGTTTTGTCTCCAGCTGTCGTTGCTGATAGCTCCATTGATAATAGGATTAGGAGACCCTGGACATTTCTGTCCTGACCCACTCCCATGGTGGCATTACACCCAAAACCCACCCTCACCCCCAGTCCCAGCCCTTCACTCCAGGATTAAACTGGCTCTGTGGAAATATATCCTATCCTCCCTTAGACCTGGCTGCACTCTGCCCAGCTGTAGAGGTGGAGTGCACAATTTTTTTCTGAATCAAAATCGGGCTTAGGTGGTGGGCGTAGTCAATGGCGCGATCTCCGACTGAACATTTTAGAGGCTCTCTTGACTGCAGAGACATCATTTTGCCATGGGGTGGAGAGCCATTTTGACCAGTTTAAAGCTAGTTTCCTGCATTTCTTCACATTTTGTCATGGCTTATGCTGTGTTCTTGTGCTATCTGAGTGACTCAAACATTATAACAAAATCAATGGGGCCCGATGCCATGACATTTTAGGAAATTCCAACTGTCTTGTTTTTCATTTTGATTATTGTTTGTTCTCAAAGATGACCTTATTTAAGATATATAGGTCCATTATCTTTTTTACAGACATTATATCTGGATTTAGTCGTTGAATTTTACACTGAAAATGTTTTACCATCCAGAAAAGTATTATTTTGTATAAATACTGAACAAAAATATAAACGCAACATTCAACGATTTTACTGAGTTACAGTTCATATAAGGAAATCAGACCTTTGAAATAAATTCATCAGCCCCTAATCTATGTATTTCACATGACTGGGCAGACATGCATGGGCCTGGGAGGGCATAGGCCCACCCACTGGGGAGCCAGGCCCAGCCAAGCAGAATGAGTTTTTCCCCACAAAAGGGCTTTATTACAGACAGAAATACTCTTCAGTTTCATCAGCTATTCAGGTGGCTGGTCTCAGACAAACCCGCAGGTGAAGAAGCCGAATGTGCAGGTCCTGGGCTGGCGTGGCTACACTTTGTCAGCGGTTGTGAGGACGGTTGGACGTACTGCCAAATTCTTTAAAATGACGTTGGAGGCGGCTTATGGTAGAGAATTAAACATTAAATTCTCTGGCGGACATTCCTGCAGTCAGCATGCCCATTGCATGCTCCCTCAAAACTTCAGACATCTGTGGCATTGTGTGACAAAACTTCACATTTTAGAGTGGCCTTTTATTGTCCCTAGCCCAAGGTGCACCTGTGTAAAAATCATGCTATTAAATCAGTTTCTTGATATGTCACATCTGTCAGGTGGATAGATTTTCTTGGCAAATGAGAAATGCTCATTAACGGGGATGTTAACAAATTTGTGCACAGAATTTGAGAGAAATAAGCTTTGTGTGAGTATGGAACATTTCTGGGATCTTTTATTTCAGCTCATGAAACATGGGACCAACACTTTACATGTTGCGTTTATATTTTTGTTCAATATATAAATATATATACTTTGACTGTTTGGACTTAGGCGGCCCGTAAAAAACCCTGGAGTGGTTATGTTAAGCTAGTATACATGATCCCAACCCATGTCCCCATGGGCATTTCACAAAGCCAAACCTACCTTGCCCATCCAGTCAGTCTTAACAAGAGCTGTTCCTTTGTCAGTCCAGCTATAGTTCTGCTCTGTTCTGCCATGCTGGCTAAATGCCCACTGGCTTGCCTCACAGGATTAGTTATGATTACTGCCAACCCACCCTGATCATGGATGGATCATGAAAGACGGTCCTCCACGGTGGCATGGGGCAGCCAGACCTGTTGTTTGTGACTATACTGCTCAGTGCAGTTGTGATGGATGTTGTGTAAATTATTGTGAGTGACGTTTTGAGGCCTGGGGTCTCATGGGCTTGTGGTGGTGTTATAGGATTGAGGAATTTTTATATTTTTTACTTCACCTTTATTTAACCAGGAAGGCTAGTTGAGAACAAGTTCTCATTTACAACTGCTACCTGGCCAAGATAAAGCAAAGCAGTTCGACACATACAACAACACAGAGTTACACATGGAATCAACAAACATACAGTCATGTGGAATGTGTTACAACAAAGAAATGCCTGAAACAATGTTATGTGGGGGCACCATATTTTACTCCAATTGGCCAAGCATAAGCACCATTTTAGAGTGAGTAGGAAATGAGGTTGCTGATTGGAGTCGTGAAGGAGCCAATGTTTTATCTCTGTATAAATGGGTAGTAATCAGTGTCTTTGTAATCACAGCCAGAGACAGCATTCTGACTGACTGACTGACTGGCCCAGCTGTGGTGCTGAAATCGCAAACGGATAGCTTTCATAATTCAGTAATACTTTATTTTAGTAAATACAAGGTGAAAAATATTGCTTTTTGACTTACCTTGGAAGTTTTCCATGGGTCAAGGGGCACTACCAACCTACAAAAATGCTTCCATTATTTGGGTACAGCTGCCACAGGCTGTTACAGATCAACCCCAAATAATGTCGCTAAAGGACTTTGTTTGAATTTAGTTGATTTTGACATTCAATGCTTAAAGATGGAATCTGCAATAGGGGGAAACAGCACCCCTGGCTGCCCCACCACCGTTGTTATTGATTTTGTTTGCGAACTGAGGAGAGTTGCCCAGCATGGTAAAACATGCAGTACATACTGTATTGTGCTCTTCTGGAAAAACAGTTTGCAGGAACGTCTTTGTTGTTGTAATATCGCAGACGGAGGTGGATGCTTCACTATTAAGGAGTCCAGCTTTAAGTGGAAGCTATGCTGAGCAGCATTGTTTTGGTGTGCTCTTTAGCTGGGAGGGAGGCACCATTTTGAGGTGTGAAGGTGAGACATTCCCCAGGGCTGTGACCACTGGGACCTGTGAGCAAGTCAGTCTGTTCTAGGAAGATAAGAGCAAGGCCAGGCATTCCCCAGTGCTGTGACCACTGGGACCTGTGAGCAAGTCAGTCTGTTCTAGGAAGATAAGAGCAAGGCCAGGCATTCCCCAGTGCTGTGACCACTGGGATCTGTGAGCAAGTCAGTCTGTTCTAGGAAGATAAGAGCAAGGCCAGGCATTCCCCAGTGCTGTGACCACTGGGACCTGTGAGCAAGTCAGTCTGTTCTAGGAAGATAAGAGCAAGGCCAGGCATTCCCCAGTGCTGTGACCACTGGGACCTGTGAGCAAGTCAGTCTGTTCTAGGAAGATAAGAGCAAGGCCAGGCATTCCCCAGTGCTGTGACCACTGGGACCTGTGAGCAAGTCAGTCTGTTCTAGGAAGATAAGAGCAAGGCCAGGCATTCCCCAGTGCTGTGACCACTGGGACCTGTGAGCAAGTCAGTCTGTTCTAGGAAGATAAGAGCAAGGCCAGGCATTCCCCAGTGCTGTGACCACTGGGACCTGTGAGCAAGTCAGTCTGTTCTAGGAAGATAAGAGCAAGGCCAGGCATTGCCCATGCAGTGACCTGATTGTGGTTACCTAGGGTAATTGTGATGAGGTAGCCTCCCAGTGAGGTCATGTGATAGCGTCTGCTCTGTGGGAACGGTGTAGGGTGTAAGAGGAGCACAGACGCGGTGCTTGATGGGTGCAGCGACGGCTCTGCCATCCCAACAGTGGGCTGTCTGTTCTGTCTGCCCAGGGGCCATTAATGTGAGCCGAGGAAAAACGTCTATTATCAGTCTCAATCTAAAAGTAGAGAGAGAGACGTGACCTGGCTGTAAAAACAACAGAAGAGCACAAGACCAACTGTACCTTTCATAATTCTCTTAAAACACAGACTTTCAGACTGGGTCAGGTAGAAATGGTGAGGATCAAACAGCAGTCCTTTTCACATTGCCTTGAAACATGGTGCTTAGAATAAGTCACCGCCTGGAGAGACAGAGAGAGAGAGAGAAAGTGGAGAGAGGGGAAATACATGACGGATGGAGGGTACCGTAAATGACTGTTTGGTTGTGAGTTAGAGTCCTAATTGAGCTGATGTTGCAACGTCATCTTGATAATTGCAACCACCCTCCAGCTCTCCTTCCTGCTGCTCCTGTGGGGTCTCAACCACACTATAGCTCTGTATAGGTCGGTTTACTCCTTCACTTATTTTAGCTCCTTAATTGTACCCCACCCTGTATTAATCACGCTAGGGGAACTTAGGGTATTTTGAAGTGGTGTTCCCACTGTTGACTAGGCATCCGTCTTAGTGTACTGTGAGTAAGGAATGATGCACGTTGCTCTACTTTACTGTTTTATCGTTTGAACACACAACAGTACTGTGCTCATTAGTCAGTTGGGAACATTAGTCAGCAACATATACAACACATATTGATGCTGTCTTTGCCTTCCTGTTTGCGGACGCCTGCCGTTATCGTCAACAGAACTAAAGATGGATAATCATCAGCTTTATAGGACGTGCTCTTATCCCCTCTGCCATAATCATTTTTAATCTGCTCTCGGTGTCCATTAAAATCTGTTTCCAATTCATTCTTTTTTCAGAGCTTTCGGTGCAGTGTGCAGCATCTTTCCCTAACCCTCTAGGTGAGGGTGCTGTAGCATTAAGCACCTATAAAGCATGTCAGTGAAGCCCTTATCAGTGGAAGTCAGGAGCCAGGCAGAGAGACAGGGAGATGAGGACAGAGGGCTGGATATAGAGAGAACCGATCCTGTGCTTCTCAGACCTTAGACCAACAAAGTGTTCAAAGAAGATTTGCCACAACACAAAAATCTAAGTAGATCTTAGCGCTGCATTGCTTCTCTCTCTCTCTCTCTCTCTCTCTCTCTCTCTCTCTCTCTCTCTCTCTCTCTCTCTCGAACAAACACACAAACATAGATTTTGAGTTATTTCCGTGGTATTCGGGCGCAGTCACAGGCAGACGCCCTGAGTGGGGCATTAGTCACGGCTGAGCTGTGGCAGATTTGAATCGGTCTGCTGGAAAATCACTCCCTTCCCTGTTTTTTTTCATGCACCACTGTCCTGAGGCTGTGTTTGTGGAGTGGAGTTCACAGTCTAACACAGCATGGTTCTCAGTCAGTCATTCAGACCTCCTTTCTCTCTCTCTCTCTCTCTCTCTCTCTCTCTCTCTCTCTCTCTCTCTCTCTCTCACACTCGCTTGCTCTCTCTTTCTCTCTCTTTCTCTCTCTCCCTCTCTCCGTCTCTCTCTCCCTACCCCCCACTGGGCCTTAGTGAGTGGGAGGATGTAGCTATCGACCCTGGACAGGCTTGCTGCGGAAATCCCCACGCCAGACCATCTGAGTCAGAGCCAGGAGTCACACAGCTTGGAGCCCCAATTTCCCTGGAGTCAAAGCACAGAGACATACACAACCCCATGGGCCAGGAGTTTGTCTCTCGCTCTCTGTCTCTGTGTCTCTCGCTCTCTGTCTTTGTCTCTGTGTCTCTCTGTCTCTGTGTCTCTTGCTTCCTGTCTCTGTCTCTGTGTCTCTGTCTCTGTGTCTCTCACTCTCTGTCTATGTCTCTGTGTCTCTTGCTTCCTGTCTCTGTGTCTCTCGCTCTCTGTCTCTGTGTCTCTCGCTCTCTGTCTATGTCTCTGTGTCTCTCACTCTCTGTCTCTGTCTCTCTTGCTTCCTGTCTCTGTCTCTATGTCTCTCGCTCTCTGTCTCTGTGTCTCTCACTCTCTGTTTATGTCTCTGTGTCTCTTGCTTCCTGTCTCTGTCTCTGTGTCGCTTGCTCTCTGTCTCTGTGTCTCTCGCTCTCTGTCTCTGTGTCTCTCACTCTCTGTCTATGTCTCTGTGTCTCTCACTCTCTGTCTCTGTCTCTCTTGCTTCCTGTCTCTGTCTCTATGTCTCTCACTCTCTGTCTCTGTGTCTCTCACTCTCTGTTTATGTCTCTGTGTCTCTTGCTTCCTGTCTCTGTCTCTGTGTCGCTTGCTCTCTGTCTCTGTGTCTCTCACTCTCTGTCTATGTCTCTGTGTCTCTCACTCTCTGTCTCTGTCTCTCTTGCTTCCTGTCTCTGTCTCTATGTCTCTCACTCTCTGTCTCTGTGTCTCTCACTCTCTGTTTATGTCTCTGTGCCTCTTGCTTCCTGTCTCTGTCTCTGTGTCTCTTGCTCTCTGTCTCTGTGTCTCTCACTCTCTGTCTCTGTGTCTCTCACTCTCTGTTTATGTCTCTGTGCCTCTTGCTTCCTGTCTCTGTCTCTGTGTCTCTTGCTCTCTGTCTCTGTGTCTCTCACTCTCTGTCTCTGTGTCTCTTGCTTCCTGTCTCTGTCTCTGTGTCTCTTGCTCTCTGTCTCTGTGTCTCTCACTCTCTGTCTCTGTGTCTCTTGCTTCCTGTCTCTGTCTCTGTGTCTCTCACTCTCTGTCTCTGTGTCTCTCACTCTCTGTCTCTGTCTCTGTGTCTTTCACCATGTTCTAAGCTGCTGACTAGATACGATCAAAGGAATGGCATCAGTTAACATGGCTGTGAATCTATTGTCCCATAAAGCACCTCAGTAATTCTCCCTCTGCTCTGTGTCACGACCATATTCAGGATGACTGTTGTAGGTCAGTCACCAACTGTGTTTGCAATGTGCTGCTTTGTGCAGGTGGGTTCAGTAGAGCATTGATAACAAAGTAGTCTACTTTAATAAATGATTCCCTGGTAACGTCAGAATTCTCCATCCACTGCTCTACATGAGGGGGACACAGAGAGACACATTTGTACTTCCCTTTGGATGTTGTTTGGAAATGCAGTCTTCAACCCTCTGAGGCCTGAACAGAGAGACTGATTGTGGTGGTGCTCACAATGGACAGAGTCAGTTAACCATACAAACACATTTGCATTTATTGAAGTCTCTTGAGAAGATGGACCCCTCCACAATGCTGCTTTTCATGGGGATAGACTCTTCCCCACTTGTGGACCGGGCACTCCTGGCATACACACACACACACAGTCTTGTACAACTAACCTTGTGGGGACACAAAATTCAATCCCATTCAAAATCCTATTTTCCCTAACCTTAACTCTAACCTTAACCCCAAAACCTAACCTTAACCATAACTTTAAACCTAACCCTAGCTCTTAACCCTAAACCTAATTGTAACCCTAACACTAATTGTAACCTCAACACTAAACCCCATAGAAATAGCATTTGACCTAGTGGGGACTAACAAAATGTACCCAGTTGGATAGCTTTTTGTTTCTTTACTATAGTTGTGGGGACTTCTGGTCCCCATAAGTATAGTTAAACATGCCCACACGTTCACACACATAATCTCCTGCCATACTTACAGGTTAAAGTTGACTATTTATTGACTCAGAGTTTGGACATTATCTATTATACAGTATTTTATATACAAACAGCACAGAAAAAGTCCAAAACATACAAAGTTCAAAGTTCAATTTGCTGATTTGGAGGCTTAATTATACAATCTCACCTAAACCTTCCAATCAAATCAACTCAAATGTTATTAGTCACATGTGCCGAATACAACAGGTTACAGTGAAATGCTTACTGACGAGTCCCTAACCAACAATGCAGTAAACAAATACAAATACGGATAAGAATAAGAAATAAAATAACAAGTAATTAAAGAGCAGCAGTAAAATAACAATAGCGAGACTATATACAGGGGGTCCTGGTACGGTAATGTGTGGGGGCACCGGTTAGTTGAGGTAATATGTACATGTAGGTAGAGTTATTAAAGTGACTATGCATAGATGATAACAACAGAGAGTAGCAGAGGTGTAAAAGAGGGGGGCAATGCAAATAGTCTGGATAGACATTTGATTTGATGTACAGGAGTCTTATGGCCTGGGGGTAGAAGCTGTTTAGAAGCCTCTTGGACCTAGACTTGGCACTCCGGTACCACTTGCCATGCTGTAGCAAAGAAAACAGTCTATGACTAGGGTGGCTGGAGTCTCGGACAATTTCTTAGGGCAACTTTCCACTGGTATATGGTTTTGTAGGATTAGGAGGCCACTGGGCCACACCCTTTCATAAATACAGTGCACTAGCATAGCCTTTCTGTACACTACAGCAATGACACCCCTCTAACTGTTTTGTAAACTCTGTGCTCCAACTCCGCCACTGGGAGCGTTGATTCTCCACCCTCAGCCTCACTACTCTCTACGTTTCCACTGACAGGGACTTCCATGATGTTTTATTCACAACTCTTCAGTTGGCGTGTATATTCATTATCTTGAGTGGTAGCTCTCTCAATGTGATGTGTTTGTCTGCTGTTAACAGTGGCTAAGCAGCACATCAAGGGGAGGAGGGAGGAGGGGAGTGAGTGGTAATTGGAATTCACTGTTGCTCCCCACCAGGCCCTCTTAACCCAAATCCCATCCACTGCATGCCTGCTGCCTGCTGAATGGGGCTGTGTGGAGATGAGAGGATGTGAGGAGAATTCAGACAACCTCACATATCTCTCCCGTTTCCCTGGAACTTCTCTCTCTCTCTCTCTCTCTCTCTCTCTCTTTCTCCCTCTCCCTCATTCTGTCTCTGTCTGGGTCTCTAGATGACGCTCCCTCATTCTGTCTCTGTCTGGGTCTCTAGATGACGCTCCCTCATTCTGTCTCTGTCTGGGTCTCTAGATGACGCTCCCTCATTCTGTCTCTGTCTGGGTCTCTAGATGACACTCCCTCATTCTGTCTCTGTCTGGGTCTCTAGATGACGCTCCCTCATTCTGTCTCTGTCTGGGTCTCTAGATGACAGTGCAAAGGGAGAACACACTATCAGACATAATACCTCACTGATATAACTTTGGCAACAAAATCACTAGTAATTACATGACAGAGTGTAGTCACTAGCCATGAAATTGATGTATAATAGTGATATTGAGAGAGTTCTGTCCTGTTTTAAACACTCGTTCTCTCCTCACCTTTACTTTCTCGCTATCTCTTTCGCTTCGTTTTTTAGGAACTTGTGGTGATGCTCATGAGTGCCGATGTTCTCTGCTGACCCCAGAGGTCATTGTTTCTCATCCTCTGACACTTATAGCACAACACCATGTTCATTCTCTCTCCCTCAGGGGCAATCACTATGACCCCTGTGGCACACCTCTCTGTGCTTTTGACAGCTTTCTCTAGGAAGACCTTGATGGGTCATCTACAGGTCACTGTCTGTCACCTGTCTGAACATCCACTCCCACACAGTGGCTTCACATTGCTTCTAGGTTAATCCATGACCCCAACTCCAAAACATGTCATCACCATCCTCCAGCTTGTTCCTGGAACTGCCAATCCCACAGCAGTTCCCCCATCCCTCATTTCTCTTCCCCCAAAATATCCCATCAGAGCACACATGACTGAGCCGGAAAGTACATTGTTATTAAATGATAATGACTTATACATTAGTGCCTCATAGCCTATCAGTTAAGCAGCAGCACTCTGCTTTCTCATTTCCCTGTCATTGTCATTGTCATTGTCATTATTGATATTTGCTTATGCATCACCAAGCATCACAGGTGTGAGGGAGGGAGTTGGGAGGGAAGTGGCACAGATAGACAAGAGTGCTTCCCTTAAAGTCAATGAGATGGGCTTTATGTTTATTTATAGAGGCAGGCGAGGCAAACCGGCAGTCAGGCCATTAACTTCATCAAAGGGATGGCTTTCAGTCAATGGCTACATCGAGCTGAGAGGAGGAACTACACACTGGGACCCAGCCACAGCATGGCAGATAGACTGACTGAGGGATGATGGGAGAGAGGAAGGGGGTGAGAGAAGAGGGAGAGGGATGAGGGTGACTCCCATTTTCTTGTTTCTTTCTCTCTATGGCATTCTTGTGTGTTGCATGTCACATACATACACACACACACACACATACACACATACATACATACAAACATACATGACTTCTCTATAGGAAGTCATTCTATGGGACACTTTTACTTCCTCTTAGTAGGCTGTCGTGTGTGTGTGTGTGTGTGTGTGTGTGTGTGTGTGTGTGTGTGTGTGTGTGTGTGTGTGTGTGTGTGTGTGTGTGTGTGTGTGTGTGTGTGTGTGTGTGTCTGTGTGTGTCTGTGTGTGTTCTAAGGTGCAAAGAATCAGAGCAGGTCCAGTTCAAGTGTTCAACAGTCTGATGGCTTGTAGATAGAAACTGTCTCTGAGCCTGTTGGTATCAGATCTCATGCTCCGGTACCGTCTGCCAAACGGTAAGGGAGAGAACAGCTCATGACTGGGGTGTGTGGGGACCTTGATGATGCTGCGGGCTTTCCTCAGGCACTGTTTCGAGGGGATATCCTCGAGTGTGTGTGTGTCAAGGGTGTGTGCGCCTACCTGTATGTGTGTGTACATCTGTGTGTTTATGAGAGAGAAAGTGTTTTGACAGTGTGTGCCTGGTCTGACATGGCTGTGAGCCATTCTGAAGGTGACCTAGGGTAGCCTCTGAGTCAGGGCTTCAGACTGACACAACCTCACTGAATCAGTCACTGACAGGAAGAGGCTGGAGGCAACATGGACGCTCCGGCTGTTCTGCTGGGTCACTCCTCTCCCTACTGTTTGTCTATAAACTTTACCTGTTTGTTATGGTTATTCAGTCTCTCTAGTAGGGCTGGGCAATATATACAATCTATTTTATTCATTCAAATGTATGTTTTTGCACGATATTCCAAATGCCTGTATCTCAAGAATGGAGTTTTTTTGTATTTTTCATTTTATGAGTGTTTAAGTCCGCTTGTTCTCATGTTGTGTTTTTCTCCTGTGCAGCTTCCCATTAACACGCATTGGGCTTATTTTGGACAGATTTAGCCGAGAGTGAAACCTCTCGCGTCGCCTCTTCCTCTCTGTTTACACACACCAAGCCCCTCCCCCTGCCACTCACACCAACAAAGTTGAGAGATCACTTCTTCCTCTCTGACAAGCGGTTTCAACTCGCTATTTGCATTTGAGGTTTGGTCCAACATAATTGGTCATATGGACACATTGAGACATTATTTTATTGTAATAGGGGATAAGTGAACCTTTAACGATACCATTTTTATGTCTCATCTATTCAAATTGTGCACAGAGCAGACACTTCTAACATAGATTCTGGAAAATGTATGCTCAATTTGTCATTACCACGTACTGCTAGCAGCGTTTTAGCCAAATACTGTTATACTAGCTAGTCTGTGTTTTATAAATGTGCAATAATCATAAAACACAATTATATAAGCAATTGGACAAAAAATGTAGATATGATTTATAGCCCATATCGCCCAGCCTTACTCCCTAGGGTTGCAAAATTCCGGGAACTTTCAATAAATTCCCTGGTTTTCCAGAAATCCTGTTTGGAGGATTCTGGATTTCCTGCTTATTCCCTCCTGATTACAGAATCCTCTAACTGGGATTTCATGAAAACCAGGACATTTATTGTAAGTTCCCATTTTGCAACCCTAATCCTCCCTCCCTCTCACTCTCATGATACAAAGCCTGTGACATAGTTTAGTTCCACTTCCTGTTCCCTGTTCTGTGAAGCAGCTGTGCCTCTGTTTCTCTCCATGGGTGTTCTTCTCCATGTGGCCTGATGCTATTCATGAACAACATGCTTCTGTTGTAACACGATACATACAACGACTGCTGTGCATCAATGTTTCCCTGTTTAGGACAAAAGACAAGAATAGCTAATGATTCCTTTAGCTTTTATTATTAGGTGTAATTAACTATGTATGACTGCTTTTTCAGTGACAGATTTGAAAGCTTTTTGTGGTTTCCTGGTTGTGATATCTTGGCCTTTGACGGTTTTCACTCAGCTGTGCTCTCTACATCCTCCTGTGCCTCTCACCTCTCCCCCAAATGAACACACACACCGATTGCATCACGGCCTGTTTCGGGAAATGTTCCTTCCATGACTGCAAGGCCCTTCAGCAGGTGGTGAAGATAGCCCAGTACAGTGCATTCGGAAAGTATTCAGAACCCTTGACTTTCTACACATTTTGTTATGTTACAGTCGTATTCTAAAATGTATTAAATAGTTTTTCCCCTCATCTACACACATTACCCCATAATGACAAAGCAAAAGCAGGTTTTTAGAAGTGTTTGCACATTTATTACAAATAAAAAATGGAAATATCACATTTACGTAAGTATTCAGACCCTTTACTCAGTACTTTGTTGAAGCACCTTTGGCAGCGACTACAGCCTCGAGTCTTCTTGGCTATGACGCTACAAGCTTTTCACATCTGTATTTGGGGAGTTTCTCCTTTTCTTCTCTGTAGATCCTCTCAAGCTCTGTCAGGTTGGATGGGGAGCGTCGCTGCACAGCTATTTTCAGGTCTCTCCTGAGATTGCTTGATTGGGTTCAAGTCCGGGCTCTGGCTGGGCCACTCAAGGACATTCAGAGACTCGAAGCCACTCCTGCGTTGTCTTGGCTGTGTGCTTCGGGTCGTTGTCTGGTTGGAAGGTGAATCTTCGCCCCAGTCTGAGATCCTGAACGCTCTGGAGCTGGTTTTCATCAAGCATTTCTCTGTACTTTGTGCCGTTCATCTTTCCCTTGATTCTGACTAGTCTACCAGTCCCTGCTGCTGAAAAACATCCCCACAGCATGATGCTGCCACCACCATGCTTCACCATAGGGATGGTGACAGGTTTCCTCCAGACGTGTTGCGTGGCGTTCAGGCCATAGAGTTCAATCTTGGTTTCATCAGACCAGAGAATCTTGTTTCTCATGGTCAGAGTCCTTTAGGTGACTTTTGGCACCAGTGACTTCCGTCTGGCCACTCTACCATAAAGGCCTGATTGGTGGAGGGCTGCAGAGATGGTTGTCCTTCTGGAAGGTTCTCCCATCTCCACAGAGAAACACCTCCCTGTCCAAGGCCCTTCTCCTCCAATTGCTCTCATTCTTGGTGGTTCCAAACTTCTTTACATTTTAGAATGATGTAGGCCACTGTGTTCTTGGGGACCTTCAACGCTGCAGAAATGTTTTGTTACCCTTCCCCAGATCTGTGCCCCGACACAATTCTGTCTTGGAGTTCTACGGACAAATCCTTTGACCTCACCAAGTTGTAGAAACATCTCAAGTAGGAGAAATGGAAACAGGATGCACCTGAGCTCAACTTCGAGTCTCATAGAGTCTCAAAGGGTCTGAATACTTATGTAAATAAGAAAAAAATCTAAAAACCTGTTTTCATTTTGTCATTATGGGGTATTGTGATGTCATTATGGGGTATTGTGATGTCATTATGGGGTATTGTGATGTCATTATGGGGTATTGTGTGGAGATTGATGAGGGAAAAATACATGTAATCCATTTTAGAATAAGGCTGTAACGTAACAAAATGTGGAAAAGGTCAAGGGGTCTGAATACTTTCCAAATGCGCTGTACATCACTGTGCTCCCACCCATCCAGGATATCTACTCGAAACAGTGCACACACACACACACATATATATACATTCATTCTACACACACATCACAACTGCTTCTACCAGACTCTTGTTATGATTGCCAAATACTGAACAATTTAAACACTTGCCCCCGAAACCTCCCTTCCCCAAAACACGTGTAAATATTGGACTCTGAATTGTACCTTCCTGTATTATACTTATACTAAAATGTTTATTCTATTCTACTGAGCCATTTACTTTATGTTCCTGTTCTTATCTTTTTTTATTTCTTATTGTTGTTGTATTGTCCAGAAGGAACCTGCAGGTAACAATTTCTTTGGACTGTGAATACCAGGTGTATCCTGTACATATGACTAATGAAACTTGAAACACACACAGCATCTGGCAGTGTGTTTGATGTGATCAGTGTCTATCACAGCAGCCTGTCGCTATGCTAAGAGCAGCCAACAGCAGGAAGCAAAGTGGCATTGCTCACTCGCTTACAAAACCACACCACTCTCCTCTGTGTGTGTTTCTGTAGTGTTACTGTTAGTTTCTCTCTCTCTCTCTAGGCTAGAGAGCAGAACAGGAAGCAGTGGGGTGGGGCTGTGTCTCTCTCTCTCTTCCTACCTCTTCCTTGCTCACTCGCCTCAGATTGAGTCTCTTTTGATTATTCCTGGCGGGAAGGAAGCACATCCCGGATTTGAGGTGGCAAGAATAGCTCTCTGTACTTTGAGTGGCGGTTCTGGTGTGAGAGTGTGTAACGGGGCAGAGGGGAGGGGTTGGGCAACACAGAGAGAGAGCCAGGGTGGGCCATGGCCAGCGAGGGAGCTTTGGCGGACTGCCCAGGAGAGCACACTGCTGCAGACCTCTCCACTCAAACTGAACAGGACCAGGGGGACGCCGAGTCTTCGGTAGGCACACTCTGTCTGGGCACCATACAACATGGCTGCCTTCCACACTACAGTGTGTTTGTGAGTTTCCTCTCCGCTTTCTGCTTCATGTTCACTTCCTTCTCAGTCCATGCCATTTCTGATGACTCATGTCGGGGCTGCTTTTAGTATTGTCGCATTGTTTTCAGACCCATCTGAGTGGAGAACTGCCTCTATTCAATTTCTCGGTATTGTTCCGCTGGAGGGCATTGCTAAACGGCTATAAATGTATAGTAGTGAGTCACATGGTTAATGTTCCGGCCCTTTCCTCCTTCCTCTTCTCTCCTCTGTGCCACTGTTGCTCACGTCCTGCCTCAGTATTAGTGGCTGTTCATTGTAAGACAAGTGTGTGTGTCAAACTACTGTGTTGTGTGTGTGTGTCTCAGCTCTGCTCAACTAGTGTGTGTTCTTCCTGTCTTAGTCCTACCAAGGCTCTATTCCTCCTTCATCTTTCTCTCTCCTTGTATGTTCTCTACCTCCATCTCTAGGTGATTTTAGTGTAGAGAAGGACTGGGAGCAGAATGAAGCTACAGCCTTGGTGTTGTTCGGACAGTAACACCACGCTCCAGCTAACTGGGCCATTTGGCCCACAATTTGTGATCGCGTTGATACCAACAGTACTATTTCACCTGTATATCTAACGCTGTGTTCCTTCACAACAAATAGCCAAGCATTTCAGTGAGCCGTTTGACACAACATTAGGCCATCAGGTCCGCTATGAGAAATATCCCAGATTACAATGACTACTCTGCACTGTTGTTGTGGAAGGTTTCCTGTTTAATAGCCTGTGTAAGTAGCCCTCGAAGGCCCAATAGCTGGGCTTGGCCACGAGGGCTGGCTTGGCTGCAGCCTGCTGTATTGTATTGTATTGCAGATGGATTATGGTTCTAATGAGAGTCTGCCTGGTAGGAGCCGGGCTCTGCTCTGTTATGCCTGGCGTGGTGCTGAACAGGCCAATAGGGACGCTGCTGTAATCAGATCTGCAGGCTGGAGCCAGGGCCGGGTCTCTGAGTGGCCTACAGCAGTCAGTCAGTCGTTATGAGAGAGCAGGGACTGGGACTGCTCTGTCTGTCTGTCTCCATGTTGTAGGATCTGGGCTCCGTTCAACTCTAATAATGGTGCTGTCTCTGTTTGATTGTTGCTGATGTCTGCTGTTGGGGATTTACTGTGATAGTGTTGCATGCCGGTTTGTGTGTGTGTGTGTGTGTGTGTGTGTGTGAGTGCATGCATGCAAGTGTGCTTATATGCATGTACAGTGGGGAGAACAAGTATTTGATACACTGCTGATTTTGCAGGTTTTCCTACTTACAAAGCATGTAGAGGTATGTAAGTTTTATCATAGGTACACTCAACTGTGAGAGATGGAATCTAAAACAAAAATCCAGAAAATCACATTGTATGATTTTTAAGTAATTCATTTGCATTTTATTGCATGACATAAGTATATGATACATCAGAAAAGCAGAACTTAATATTTGGTACAGAAACCTGTGTTTGCAATTACAGAGATCATACATTTCCTGTAGTTCTTGACCAGGTTTGCACACACTGCAGCAGGGATTTTGGCCCACTCCTCCATACAGACCTTCTCCAGATCCTTCAGGTTTCGGGGCTGTCGCTGGGCAATACGGACTTTCAGCTCCCTCCAAAGATTTTCTATTGGGTTCAGGTCTGGAGACTGGCTAGGCCACTCCAGGACCTTGAGATGCTTCTTACGGAGCCACTCCTTAGTTGCCCTGGCTGTGTGTTTCGGGTCGTTGTCATGCTGGAAGACCCAGCCACGACCCATCTTCAATGCTCTTACTGAGGGAAGGAGGTTGTTGGCCAAAGTCTCGCAATACATGGCCTCATCCATCCTCCCCTCAATACGGTGCAGTCGCCCTGTCCCTTTTGCAGAAAAGCATCCCCAAAGAATGATGTTTCCACCTCCATGCTTCATGGTTGGGATGGTGTTCTTGGGGTTGTACTCATCCTTCTTCTTCCTCCAAACACGGCGAGTGGAGTTTAGACCAAAAAGCTCTATTTATGTCTCATCAGACCACATGATTTTATACAGGTAATGAGTTCAAACAGGTGCAGTTAATACAGGTAATGAGTGGAGAACAGGAGGGCTTCTTAAAGAAAAACTAACAGGTCTGTGATAGCCGGAATTCTTACTGGTTGGTAGGTGATCAAATACTTGTCATGCAATAAAATGCTAATTAATTACTTAAAAATCATACAATGTGATTTTCTGGATGTTTGTTTTAGATTCCGTCTCTCGCAGTTGTAATGTACCTATGATAAAAATGACAGACCTCTACATGCTTTGTAAGTAGGAAAACCTGCAAAATCGGCAGTGTATCAAATACCTGTTCTCCCCACTGTATGTCTGTATTTGTGCCTAATGTCTATCACACTATCATGTGTGTTTGTGTGCTGTATCTGTTTCTGTGTGGCTGGCTGAGAGCTGGCGTGCTGACAGCGTGTCTGTGTGTATCAGTGGCTCTGAGCAGGAACAAGCCCTGATAGATTTGAGTCTCTATTAATGCTGCCCTAATCTGCTCTGATCTGGTTACCATCAGGAGGGGATGTGAGCGCCCAGGCCTTGACTCATTTAACGTCTCAGTCTCACTCTGCTGCTCTTAGAGACTCTCTGAGGGGAAGCGCTCACCTCATTTTTTAAAAGTCCTTGACTCCGTCTGTCCCTTTCTGTTGCTGTCTTGGCCTCTGTTATATCTACTCTAGCCATGGATCTACAGTACTTTTACTCTTTGCTGCACTGCAGTCACACAGGATGAGCTGAAAGGTTGGGCTCTTTGGTTTGGGCACCTGCCTCTGGGACCCATTGGAAACGCATTAGCCTGCTCGTTCTCTCTCTCTCTCTTTCTCTCTCTCTCTTTCTCTCTCTCTCTCTCTCTCTTTCTCTCTCTCTCTCTCTCTCTCTCTCTCTCTCTCTCTCTCTCTCTCTCTCTCTCTCTCTCTCTCTCTCTCTCTCACCCTTTCTTTTTCTCTCTCTCTCTCTCTCTCTCTCTCTCTCTCTCTCTCGTGTTAGTGTAATGTAGTATCTTACTCTTTCCAGTTATACAGTAAAGGTCTGGTGTCTCTCTCTCTCTCTTCTCTCTCTCTCTCTTCTCTCCTCTCTCTCTCCTCTCTCTCTTTCTCTCTCTCTCTCTCGCTCTCTCTCTTTCTTCTCTCTCTCTCTCTCTCTCTCTCTCTCTCTCTCTCTCTCTCTCTCTCTCTCTCTCTCTCTCACCCTTTCTTTTTCTCTCTCTCTCTCTCTCTCTCTCTCTCTCTCGCTCTCTCTCTCTCTCGTGTTAGTGTAATGTAGTATCTTACTCTTTCCAGTTCTACAGTAAAGGTCTGGTGTCTCTCTCTCTCTCTTCTCTCTCTCTCTCTTTCTATCTCTCTCTCTTTCTCTCTCTCTCTCTTTCTTTCTCTCTTTCTCTCTCTCTCTCTTTCTCTCTCTCTCTCTCTGACTCTCTCTCTCTCTCTCTCTCTCTCTCTCTCTCACCCTTTCTTTCGTCCTCCGTCTCTCTCTCTCTGGTCTCTCTCCTACTCTTTTCCCTGTACAGATAAATGCTCCTCTCTCTCCTAATATTTGCTGCCAGTTTAGTGCTGCTCAGTTAAACCTTCTGACCTACAGGGCTGTGTATGAGACATCTGATGTCAAAGGTGAACACAACCTAGTCCCCTGCACATCCACTCCTCCAAAACCCCTAATTAGGCCCTTTTCCCTGAGAGTGGTTTTGCATCGAATTGGAAATACGGCAGACCTTTGTTTATTCTCTCTGCTATCACCCCAGTATCATCTTGGCACAATACATGTCGCAATGTATTTGACCGATGCTAATCTATTATCCATTCTCTCTCCCCCTCTCCTCTTCCTGTCCCCCTGTCAGAGTGACCCAGGTGGGCTGTCACTGCTGGAGCAGCTGGGTCTGGACCAGAGCTCAGACTTCTCTGACTCCAGCATTCAGCAGCGGCTGGACGGAGCGAGGGACCACATCCGCCGGGAGATCAGGTTAGCATTACTACTTAATTACTCATTTACTATTCAATCATTTCTATGATGTATTGATTAACTACTCATTGTGTGATGCTACAAACGTATGAAAAGTCCCTGTGATTTGACTGGATCAGGAAGGAGCTGAAGATCAAGGAAGGAGCAGATAACCTGAGGAGAGCCACCACAGACAAGAAGAATGCCCAGCAGGTGGACAGCCAGCTTCGCAGCTCCAACCGCAGACTGGACAGCCTGCACTCTAAGTTACAGGAGCTGGACGCTTACATTGTGGTCAAAGGAGGGGACGACAACAACACAGGTATCACTGATGGGGATGGAACTATGAAGCGAATGGCGTGTAGCCTTATACCATTGGATGGATTCAACCAAAAGTTGTCATGTAGAAACATGTTGGCCATTGTTAATGATTATAATAACTGTCGGTTAAAACCATGACCTTTGACCCTCAGATGCCCCCAAGTCTCCCGGGGCGCGCAGCCGCTCGGCCAATCAGGACCGGATCACGGCTCTGGAGCGCCAGCTCAACATCGAGCTCAAGTGCAAACAGGGAGCAGAAAACATGATCCCGATTTATGCCAATGGAGTCACCAAGGTACTGGACCTGACTGGACCACCTAACCCCTCTAATATATACATCTACTGTAGCCTATGTACAATACAACCAGCCCCTCCACAATCTCTCTTTCTCACTCTTCTGAGTTCATGTCTCTAGTCAGATCTTCTCCCAGCCTGATTCTTCTCTGAGTAGTGAGGGTTAGTCAGGGGTGTGTATTTGTGAGCTGTCTGCTATTTTACTCTCCTGACTGTACGGTGTCGCTTATAGGACAAGAAGATGCATCAGACGGCCCAGCAGATGCTGCAGGACAGCAAGACCAAGATTGACATCATCCGCATGCAGATCCGCAAGGCCATGCAGGCCACTGAGCAGACTGAAGATATCCAGGGTAAATATCAGTCTGTCTGTCTCGGTCTCTGCCTGCCTGCCTGCCTACTTGCCTGCCTGCTTGTCTGTCTGTCTGTCTGACTGTCTGCCTGGCTGTCTGTCTCTTCATCCCCCTTTTTCTGTCTGTCTCTAATCTGTACATCTATCGTTAAATGTTTTATGAAGTGTGGGTAACAGATCAATGCCCTCCTCAGAAGTGCAGAGTGGACATTATTATAACCTACTCCACTCCATACAATCACACTCACACACACACCCGGGCTCACTTCCACACAGAGCGCAGGTTAAGGCCTTAATGATGTTCCTGCATGTTGCCCAACAGCAAAAAGTCATGCTTCATTTACCCGAGGTTAGAGACTGAGGGAAAAGTGGAGAGAGAGAAAGATAAGGAAACAAATAGTAAGATATGGAAAGAGGGGAGAGAGAATGAGAAAGAGAGTGAGAAGATGGGAAAAGCACAGGAAGTAAAGATACAGATTTAGGCCCATATCTTTATATGAATTGCTGTGTCTATTTCCCTCTCCCTACCTTCTTCTCTCTACCCTCCTCCCTCCGTTGGTTTAAGAATAGATCAGAGCTGCAGGGCATTTAACCTCATAAGTCATGAACCATCCCTAACTTAGGACACACACAGACGCACACAAATCCATCAAAACCTCACATTATCTTGATTTTGATTTTCAGTACAGATTACTTCATCATATTATGAAAGATAACTGTATACAGTGCATTCGGAAAGTATTCAGACCCCGTTACTTTTTCCAAATGTTGTTATGTTATAGCCTTATTCTGAAATTGATTTTTAAAAATGTCTCATCAATCTACACAATATCCCATAATGACAAGACGTAAACAAATGTATTACAAATAAAAAACCGAAATACCTTATTTACGTATTTACGTATTCAGACCCTTTGCTATGAGACTCCAAATTGAGCTCAGGTGCATCCTGTTTCCATTGATCATCCTTGAGATGTTTCTACAACTTGATTGGAGTCCACCGTGGTAAATGTAATTGATTGGACATGATTTGGAAAGGCACAAACCTGTCTATATATGGCCCACAGTTGACAGTACATGTCAGAGCAGAAACCAAGCCATGAGGTCGAAGGAATTGTCCGTAGAGCTCTGAGACAGGATTGTGTCGAGGCACAGATCTGGGGAAGGGTACCAAAACATTTCTGCAGCATTGAAGGTTCCTAAGAACACAGTGGCCTCTGTCATTCTAAAATGGAAGAAGTTTGGAACCACCAAGATTATTTCTAGAGCTGGCACCCGGCCAAACTGAGAAATCAGGGGAGAAGGGCCTTTGTCAGGGACATGACCAAGATCCCGATGGTCACTCTGACAGAGCTCCAGAGTTTCAATTTGGAGATGGGAGAACCTTCCAGAAGGACTACCATCTCTGCAGCACTCCACCAATCAGGCCTCTATGGTAGAGTGGCCAGACCGAAGCCCCTCCTCAGTAAAAGGCACATGACAAAATGCTTGGAGTTTGCCAAAAGGCACCTAAAGGACTCTCAGACCATGAGAAGCAAGATTCTCTAGTCTGATGAAACCAAGATTGAACATTTGGCCTGAATGCCAAGCGTCACACCTGGAGGAAACCTGGCACCATCCCTATGGGGAAGCATGGCGGTGGCAGTATCATACTGTGGGGATGTTTTTCAATGACAGGGACTGGGAGACTAGTCAGGATCGAGGGAAAGATGAATGGAGCAAAGTACAGAGAGATCCTTGATAAAAGCCTGCTCCAGAGCACTCAGGACCTCAGACTTGGGCGAAGGTTTCACCTTCCAACAGGACAACAACCCCAAGCACACAGCCAAGACAATGCAGGAGTGGCTTCGGGACACGTCTCTGAATGACTTTGAGTGGCCCAGCCAGAGCCCGGACTTGAACCCGATCTAACATATTCTGGAGAGACCTGAAAATAGCTGTGCAGCGATGCTCCCCATCCAAACAGAGCTTGAAAGGATCTGCAGAGAATGGGAGAAACTTTCCAAATCCAGGTGTGCCAAGCTTGTAGCGTCATACCCAAGAAGACAAAAGGCTGTAATCACTGCCAAAGGTGCTTCAACAAAGTACTGAGTCTGAATACTTATGGAAATGTCATGTTTAATTATTTCATGTTTTTACATTTGCAAAAATGTCTTAAAACCTGCTCTTGCTTTGTCATTATGGTGTATTATGTGTAGATTGATGAGGGGAAAATAAATTTAATCCATTTTAGAATAAGGCTGTAACATAACAAAATGTAGAAAAAGTCAAAGGGTCAGTAAATGGTTTGTTATCGCTCTCCCCAGGTAAGCCAGACACGTGTGGGGTGGAGCTGCGTGTGGAGGAGCTGTGGCATCATTACCGTGTGGAGCACGCCATGGCTGAGGGAGCCAAGAACATGCTGAGGCTGCTGGGAGTAGGGAAGGTCCAGGACAAGAAGGCCATGTCAGAGGTCAGAGTTCGCACACAAGACTACTGTCTGGATCTCACACATGAACGCACATTTAATGCACACATACACACAAACACACACAAAACACACACACCATTGTAACCCCTCTCTCCTCCCAGGCCCAGTGTGGTCTGAGTGAGTCTTCACAGCGCTGTGACCTGCTGAGAGGCTCTCTGGAGCAGCGTTTGCTGGAGCTGACGGATGACCACCCCAAGGCCTGCCTCATCAAGGAAGAGCTGGTGCTGGCCTCCTCCTCAGCCTTCAGCTCCAGACACGGAACCCCCTATGTACACAACCAGTACAGCACCCTCTGCAAGCCCTCCCCACTCACTGGTACATACACTCATAGTCTATAACTGACTCTTACAGCCTCTCTATTCCCTATAACTGTCTCTTACAGCCTCTCTATACCCTATAACTGTCTCTTACAGCCTCTCTATACCCTATAACTGTCTCTTACAGCCTCTCTTTACCCAATCACTGACTCTTATAGCCTCTCTATACCCTATAACTGTCTCTTACAGCCTCTCTATACCCTATAACTGTATCTTACAGCCTCTCTATACCCTATAACTGTCTCTTACAGCCTCTCTATACCCTATAACTGTCTCTTACAGCCTCTCTATACCCTATAACTGTCTCTTACAGCCTCTCTATACCCAATAACTGTCTATTACAGCCTCTCTATACCCTATCACTGTCTCTTACAGCCTCTCTATACCCTATAACTGTCTCTTACAGCCTCTCTATACCCTATAACTGTCTCTTACATCCTCTCTATACCCTATCACTGACTCTTACAGCTTCTCTATACCCTATCACTGACTCTTACAGCCTCTCTATACCCTATCACCGACTCTTACAGCTTCTCTATACCCTATAACTGTCTCTTACAGCTTCTCTATACCCTATAACTGTCTCTTACAGCCTCTCTATACCCTATAACTGTCTCTTACAGCCTCTCTTTACCCAATCACTGACTCTTACAGCCTCTCTATACCCTATAACTGTCTCTTACAGCCTCTCTATACCCTATAACTGTCTCTTACAGCCTCTCTATACCCAATAACTGTCTATTACAGCCTCTCTATACCCTATCACTGTCTCTTACAGCCTCTCTATACCCTATAACTGTCTCTTACAGCCTCTCTATACCCTATAACTGTCTCTTACATCCTCTCTATACCCTATCACTGACTCTTACAGCTTCTCTATACCCTATCACTGACTCTTACAGCCTCTCTATACCCTATCACCGACTCTTACAGCTTCTCTATACCCTATAACTGTCTCTTACAGCTTCTCTATACCCTATCACTGACTCTTACAGCTTCTCTATACCCTATAACTGTCTCTTACAGCCTCTCTATACCCTATAACTGTCTCTTACATCCTCTCTATACCCTATCACTGACTCTTACAGCTTCTCTATACCCTATCACTGACTCTTACAGCTTCTCTATACCCTATAACTGTCTCTTAAAGCTTCTCTATACCCTATCACTGACTCTTACAGCTTCTCTATACCCTATAACTGTCTCTTACAGCCTCTCTATACCCTATAACTGTCTCTTACATCCTCTCTATACCCTATCACTGACTCTTACAGCTTCTCTATACCCTATCACTGACTCTTACAGCTTCTCTATACCCTATAACTGTCTCTTACAGCTTCTCTATACCCTATCACTGACTCTTACAGCTTCTCTATACCCTATAACTGTCTCTTACATCCTCTCTATACCCTATCACTGACTCTTACAGCTTCTCTATACCCTATCACTGACTCTTACAGCCTCTCTATACCCTATCACCGACTCTTACAGCTTCTCTATACCCTATAACTGTCTCTTACAGCTTCTCTATACCCTATCACTGACTCTTACAGCTTCTCTATACCCTATAACTGTCTCTTACAGCCTCTCTATACCCTATAACTGTCTCTTACAGCCTCTCTATACCCTATAACTGTCTCTTACATCCTCTCTATACCCTATCACTGACTCTTACAGCTTCTCTATACCCTATCACTGACTCTTACAGCTTCTCTATACCCTATAACTGTCTCTTAAAGCTTCTCTATACCCTATCACTGACTCTTACAGCTTCTCTATACCCTATAACTGTCTCTTACAGCCTCTCTATACCCTATAACTGTCTCTTACATCCTCTCTATACCCTATCACTGACTCTTACAGCTTCTCTATACCCTATAACTGTCTCTTACAGCTTCTCTATACCCTATCACTGACTCTTACAGCTTCTCTATACCCTATAACTGTCTCTTACATCCTCTCTATACCCTATCACTGACTCTTACAGCTTCTCTATACCCTATCACTGACTCTTACAGCCTCTCTATACCCTATCACCGACTCTTACAGCTTCTCTATACCCTATAACTGTCTCTTACAGCCTCTCTATACCCTATAACTGTCTCTTACAGCTTCTCTATACCCTATAACTGTCTCTTACAGCTTCTTTATACCCTATCACTGACTCTTACAGCTTCTCTATACCCTATGACTGTCTCTTACAGCCTCTCTATAGTCTCTCACTACCTCTCTGTCTATACCCTATCACTGTCTCTTACAGCCTCTCTATAGTCTCTCACTACCTCTCTGTCTATACCTAACTGAAGGCTCTAATGCATCAGAAACTCATGGATTCAGTTGAATATCTCTCCCATATCCAGTGACTGAAGTTATAAACCCTTTGAACCAGGTATGATACTCTCACTTCTACTCAAACATCTCATATCAACTCTCTCTCTCTCGCTCTCTCTCCTAGGTACCCTGCAGGTGCGTTTGCTGGGGTGTGTAGGGGTGTTGGAGGTGGTCCCGGGGCGCAGTAGAGGAACCCCGGTGGTCTTGCCTTGCTACATCCCAGGGGACGGACGCTCCTTCAAACTCAGTGGTCTCTACAGCCGCAGCACCAGCAGCATGAGCCTCAGGATTCCCGGCAAGACCGACGAACTCTCCTGTAAGTGTGTGTGTGTGTGTGTGTGTGTGTGTGTGTGTGTGTGTGTGTGTGTGTGTGTGTGTGTGTGTGTGTGTGTGTGTGTGTGTGTGTGTGTGTGTGTGTGTGTGTGTGTGTGTGTGTGTGTGTGTGTGTGTGTGTGGAGGGGGTTCACATATCTGTCCATTTGTGTTGTGTAGTGAGTTTCTAAACATGTGTTATGGTATTGTGTTGAACAGCGGAGGTGAGTGCGGTGTTGAAGCTGGAGAACACAGTGGTGGGACAGACATGCTGGAAGACAGTGGGAGAGCAGGCCTGGGACCAGACCTTCACTGTAGAACTGGAAAGAGTAAGATACTACATTACACTAACACGAGAGAGTGTGTGTATGCATGTTCACATGAGTGAGTGAGTGAGTGAGTGAGAGAAGGTGAAAAGAAGTGTATGTGCACCTGTGGTTGAAACAGTTTGTGTGTTGACCTGTCTTTCGGCGCAGTCCAGGGAGATGGAGATAGCAGTGTACTGGAGGGACTACCGCTCCCTGTGTGCTCTCAAGTACCTGAAGCTGGAGGACTTCCTGGACAACCAGAGACACAAAGTTCAGCTGGAGCTAGAGCCTCAGGGCCTGCTGCTGGCAGAGGTACACACACCCCGCCCTGAATACACACGTGTATGCACACACATACACACATGCACGCATACACAGACAGAGACATGTGAACATGCACACAAACGCACCAACCCATACATCCCTCCTCAATACTTAACTATACTATACAGTACCAGTCAAAAGTTTGGACACACCTACTCATTCAAGGGTTTTTCTTTATTTTTACTACATTGTAGAATAATAATGAAGACATCAAATCTATGAAATAACACATATGGAATCATGTAGTAACCAAAAAAGGGTTAAACAAATCAACATCAAGCGCTATGATGAGACTGGCTCTCATGAGGACCGCCACAGGAAAGGAAGACCCAGAGTTACCTCTACTGCAGAGAATACGTTCATTAGAGTTACCCGCCTCAGAAATGGCAGCCTAAATAAATGCTTCACAGAGTTCAAGTAACATACACATCTCAAGATCAACTGTTCAGAGTAGACTGTGTGAATCAGGCCTTCATGGTTGAATTGCTGCAAAGACACCACTACTAAAGGACACCAATAAGAAGAAGAGACTTGCTTGGGCCAAGAAACACGAGCAATGGACATTAGACCGGTGGAAATTTGTTCTTTGGTCTGGAGTCCAAATAGTTCCAACCGCCGTGTCTTTGTGAGACTTGTGTTGGTGAACGGATGATCTCGTGTATTTCCCACCGTAAAGCATGAAGGAGGTTTTATGGTGTGGTGGTGCTTTGCTGGTGACACTGTCAGTGATCTATTTATAATTCAAAGCACACTTAACCAGTATGGCTACCAAGCAATCTGTAGCGATACGCCATCCCATCTGCTTTGGGCTTAGTGGGAATTTCATTTGTTTTTCAACAGGACAATGACCCACTCACCTCCAGGCTGTGTAAGGGCTATTTTACCAAGAAGAGTGTGATGGAGTGCTGCATCAGATGACATGGCCTCCACAAATCCCCCGACCTCAACCCAATTGAGATGGTTTGGGATGAGTCGGACCGCAGAGTGAAGAAAAGCAGCCAACAAGTGCTCAGCATGTGTGAGAACTCCTTCAAGACTGTTGGAAAAGCATTCCAGATGAAGCTGGTTGAGAGAATGCCAAGAGTGTGCAAAGCTGTCCTCAAGGCAAAGGTGGCTACTTTGAAGAATCTGAAATCTAAAATATATTTAGATTTGTTTAACACTTTTTTGGTTACTACATGATTCCATATGTGTTATTTCATAGTTTTGATGTCTTCACTATTATTCTACAATGTAGAAAATAGCAAAAATAAAGAAAAACCCTTGAATGAGTAGGTGTGTCCAAACTTCTGACCGGTACTGTATGTGTCATTGTCGGTCAGTGCTATTTAAGATGAGGGAGGACGCACATTTTTTTTAATGAGCATGGCCTTATTTCAATTACAGCATATTGGAGGACTGTCATTCATAATCCATTCACCCAGCTCAATGTAACGTCGCTAGGTTTTGGCTACTACATGATTCTCAAATTTTCCTTATATCCATCATAAGGTTTCTACAACCTAGCCTATGAATGAAAGTTTACAATGTAGGTGCACAGGTCGAGATACATTTAAGTAATCAAGGTGACAGACAGTGACACATTCAATACCGCTTTGCACACTCTTACCAGCATCTAGCTGATCTAGGGTGTAATCATTAGTTCAACAGTTGCAAACGAGTTTCTATTGGACAAATTCAAATATGTTTATCCCCATTTTGTTCCGTCTAAGAATGCTTTTCAACAGAATCGGCGGAATGAATGCACCCCTGATCACACGCAAACACAGGTCACTTTCATAGCAGCCACATATAAACAGTATGAATACTTTGATTGTTGTAGCTATAATTCCTTCTCGCATCCACATGCTCTCCTCCTCTCACCCTTTCCCTTCGCTTGTGGACTTCAGTGCACAACAAACACATCAGCTGTCTGTGACCAGGCGAAAAAATCTTTCTAAGCCAAACCTTCATATCATAACTGCCACACACACCCTACATCATTGTCACCATTATTAACTAACGTCAGAGTCAACATAGCTACTAAAACTAATGTGTTAGTAAACCCACTACAATCATGTAGTACAGTATAGTCAGCAAGCAGTTTAGCAGTTACATCGGTGGGCACAGGTGGTAGTAAATGAATAACACCAAAAGCTTACCTTGACTTGGAAGAGTTCCAGTGTTGGTTCGCCATAGCCAGCTAGCGAACATAGTGTCCCTCTCTGTTTGGTGTCTGCCGGGTGTTTAAGTAGGCTAAACTAGCTAGCTGCATTCACTAGCTAAGTAAGTGAAAGTGAAAAATATATGAAATATCTCTGCTAGGTAGCTTCTTCATTTTTTAAGAAATGTATTTGTTAAAGAAATTGAAGCACTGCAGTGCTAGCTAGCTGTAGTTTATGCTTTTCTAGATTAATTATCTTGCAGTTCATGCTGCAAGAGCTCGGATAGGTTGGAGGACGTCCTCCGGATGTTGTCATAGTTACTGTGTAAATCTATGGAATGGGGTTAGAACAATGAGCCTCCTAGGTTTTGTATTGAAGTCAACTACCAGCTAGACGATGGTGGTACCCTAAAGAGTGCTGTTGAAGCTACTGTAGACCTTCATTGCAAAGCAGTGTGTTTTAATCAATTATGTGGTTACGTGAATATATTTTGTATAGTTTTCTCAAAAAAGGATAACTTTTTTAGATGTTTCACTATTTTTATGAAATTCACTGAGGAGGATGGTCCTCCCCTTTCTCCTCTGAGTCTCCACTGATATGTGTGTATTTCAGGTAATGTTCTTCAACCCAGTCATAGAGCGAGGCCCAAGACTGCAGAGACAAAAGAAGGTTTTCTCCAAACAGCATGGTAAGATAGGTTTTTCTGAGAACAGTGTGTTGTGTTAGTATGTGTAACGTCTTAGATAAAGCCTCATTTTGTTCTGTATGTTGTCAGCAGCTGCCAAGCCTGGCTCCATGTATCCCAGCATCCCTATAGGGCTCACACCTGCTTCATCTCACTGACGCCCCACTGCTTCCCCACTGAGTAGCATGGAGTTGCCCCCTAGACACTGATCTACAGTCAGTTTAGTGTTTCACCCCTAATGGGTCACATTAAATTTTCAAATTTTATTTTTTATATAGCCCTTCGTACATCAGATGATATCTCAAAGTGCTGTACAGAAACCCAGCCTAAAACCCCAAACAGCAAGCAATGCAGGTGTAGAAGCACGGTGGCTAGGAAAAACTCCCTAGAAAGGCCAAAACCTAGGAAGAAACCTAGAGAGGAACCAGGCTATGTGGGGTGGCCAGTCCTCTTCTGGCTGTGCCGGGTGGAGATTATAACAGAACATGGCCAAGATGTTCAAATGTTCATAAATGACCAGCATGGTCGTATAATAATAAGGCAGAACAGTTGAAACTGGAGCAGCAGCACGGTCAGGTGGACTGGGGACAGCAAGGAGTCATCATGTCAGGTAGTCCTGGGGCATGGTCCTAGGGCTCAGGTCAGTTGAAACTGGAGCAGCAGCACGGTCAGGTGGACTGGGGACAGCAAGGAGTCATCATGTCAGGTAGTCCTGGGGCATGGTCCTAGGACTCAGGTCCTCCGAGAGAGAGAGAGAGAAAGAGAGAATTAGAGAGAGCATATGTGGGGTGGCCAGTCCTCTTCTGGTTGTGCCGGGTGGAGATTATAACAGAACATGGCCAAGATGTTCAAATGTTCATAAATGACCAGCATGGTCGAATAATAATAAGGCAGAACAGTTGAAACTGGAGCAGCAGCACGGCCAGGTGGACTGGGGACAGCAAGGAGTCATCATGTCAGGTAGTCCTGGGGCATGGTCCTAGGGCTCAGGTCCTCCGAGAGAGAGAGAGAAAGAGAGAATTAGAGAACGCACACTTAGATTCACACAGGACACCGAATAGGACAGGAGAGGTACTCCAGATATAACAAACTGACCCTAGCCCCCCAACACATAAACTACTGCAGCATAAATACTGGAGGCTGAGACAGGAGGGGTCATTAGGATTGGGGCGGGGGGTCCTAGATATGTGACTACATGCAACCTCCACCCAGAACCCAGTTTGTACCTCTCTGTGCTCTGTATTGCCATCTAGTGTTGGAATTAGCAGTGCTGTGGGTTGAGGTGGTTGAGGTGGTTTTATTGCTTTGGAGTATGACAACTTGAGTGTGTCAGGGTTGAAGCTTCTTCGGTGCAATCTGAACAATCCTAATGGATTGAGTAAACCATGTTAAAATTTGCTGCGTGAACAGGATAGATTGCATTTCAGGGGGATTTGTGTATATCAGTATATCTTATTGCCTTGTATTTATGTTGTGTTGTGTGTGTGTTGCGGTTACTGCCATGTGTGTGTTGGGTATGTTGCAGGTAAAGCGTTCCTGCGCGCTCGTCAGATGAATGTTGACATCGCCACCTGGGTCCGCCTACTGAGGAACGCCATCCCTACTGGAAACAACGTTCCCAGCTACACCCCCCACACACACTCACGCTCACATTCTGGGTACTGTACACACACACACAGATAGCCTTTCTCATACCTCTTTAATGCTTCAGACAGCAAGCACAACATATACTGTACATGGGGAGACTGTTGACTGGTGTTTCTGTGTGTGTCGTAGGGAGATCTCAGTGGAGAAGCTGACTCTGGAGAGCGACTCTCCTCCGAGACCTGAGATCAGGAGAGACGTTGTTGACACACCCCACCTGGTGAGAAGAAGAGAAGGGAGGGATGAAGAGAGGGATGAGGGATGGGAGGATGGGGGAGGGAGAGATTGGAGGGAGGGTGTGGCGATGGAGTGATAATCATCTGATAGCCATCTCTGTAGTATCACATTCCCTTTGGCCATTCCCTCCAGAAAGCCTTTGACTAGAAAACAGTGGTTCAGTCATATTGGACTATTAGACTAGGATGAATCTGGAGCGAGACAGAGCAGGGCCTGGGAGGAAGGAGAGGAGAGAGGTAACAATAAGAGGGGAAAGGGAGAAATCCACACTAATTAGACCAAATTGGATCGAGGGAGCTTTAATTAGATCAAAGCCCAATCTGTGTTAGATTCCCAGTGTGTAAAACATGATTGGCACGAGAGGACAGAGAGAGAGGGACCGAGGGAGGGAGAGGGACAGAGATGCGGAGGGAGGGAGGGCTTTGGTAACAGATGGTATGGTCAGTGGGGCTGAGGGATTACTGGATTAGTTACTCTGGTGTTTTTAGAGAACTAATTAACAGTAACGAGGGAACGAGGAAGATAGGAGAGGGGATTGAGCAGCCAGCCAGCCAGCCAGCAGGAAACTGGCTACTAATAATGATGAGGGACAGAATTACTGTTGCCCTGTCTGTCTGTTTTTCCTTCTCCCTCTCTCACCTTCTTCCTCATTCTCTCTATCTATCCCTCTCTCCTCTTTCTATCTCTGTCTCTCTTTTTCTCTTACACTCAGGAACAGCCTGTGATCGAGCCCTTGTCCCCTCCAGACCTCGTCCAAGGGCGGCCAACCAGAACCCTATCCACGAGTTCCTTGCGCAGGTACAGCACCATGCAGAGTTGGCACAGTGTGTCCTCACACTCACACCTGAGTACATCCTCTCACAATATGGCCCCCACAGCATGATGCTGGAGAAACACACCCACTCACAATATGGCCACATGACCTGACCTCCTCTATAACACGTTACTGTAGCCACAGAGACATATATCACAGCAACATGCTCTCTATAGAAGTGCTAGGTAGACACAAAACACCAGATAATACTGCATCCTGTTTCTTCAGCTAGCAGATGACCCTCAACATGGTAAAGTAAAGGCTATTTCAGTGATTGTGACCATTATTATTTTCTTTGTGTCCTGGTATTAGACAGAGCAAAGGCCCTCTGTGTCTGCAGGACTTCAAGCTGATCGCTGTGCTTGGCAGGGGACACTTTGGCAAAGTATGTGTCCTCACATTTGAAATATCCTCCCTTTGTTTGGAGGTTCTCCATCCAGAGGATTCAGGTCGAGATCCACATGAACCACTGGTGTTTTCCAGGTGTTGTTGTCGGAGTACAAGAGGACAGGCAGTGTGTACGCTATCAAAGCCCTGAAGAAGGGAGACATTGTGGCGCGGGACGAAGTGGACAGGTATGGATCTACACTAGAGTGCAACACAGGCCAAGACAGAACACAGGCCAACAATATCATCTGACAATTATATATGACCTCCATCATGGTGAAATGACTTGTCTAGTTTTATATATAGTGTGCCACAAAATTGTCAACACAAAACTGATCAGCAACAAACCATTGCGAAAATATACACTACAAGTTAACTGTGTGTTTACATACTGTACTTGATATTAGACAGTTGTCTCTCTTTCCTGTTGTCTTCTATCATTCTCTCCTCTCTCCCTCTCCTCTCTCCCCTCTCCCTCTCTCTCTCCTCTCTCCCTCTCCCTCTCCTCTCTCCCCTCTCCCTCTCTCTCTCCTCTCTCCTCTCTCCTCTCTCCCTCTCCCTCTCCCTCTCCCTCTCCCTCTCCCTCTCCCTCTCCCTCTCCCTCTCCTCTCTATCTCTCTCCTCTCTCCTCTCTCCCTCTCCCTCTCCTCTCTCTCTCTCTCCCCTCTCCCTCTCTCTCTCCTCTCTCCTCTCTCCCTCTCCTCTCTCTCTCTCTCCTCTCTCCCTCTCCCTCTCCCTCTCCTCTCTCTCTCTCTCCCCTCTCCCTCTCCTCTCTCTCTCCTCTCTCCCTCTCCCTCTCCCTCTCCCTCTCTCTCTCTCTCTCTCTCTCTCTCTCTCTCCTCTCCTCTCTCCTCTCTCCTCTCTCCCTCTCCTCTCTCCCTCTCCCTCTCCCTCTCCTCTCTCTCTCCTCTCCTCTCCTCTCTCCATCTCCTCAGTCTGATGTGCGAGAAGCGTATTTTTGAGACGGTGAACAGCTCCCACCATCCCTTCCTGGTCAACCTGTTTGCCTGTTTCCAGACCCCAGAACACGTGTGCTTCGTCATGGAGTACACGGCTGGGGGTGACCTCATGATGCACATCCACGCAGACGTCTTTACAGAGCCCCGAGCCGTGTGGGTACCGCTGTGTATTTCTGTGTTTGCTGTGTTCTACTGAATGTGTAACGGAACATGGGGGAGGAGCAGACATGCTTTGAGATATGTATATTTGTGTTCATATGGTTGTGTACTGTATGCGTACTCATATCCATCCACGGTCTGCTGTTACTGTCGTCTGTGTGTGTGTGTGTGTGTGTGTCTTGACTATTTGTGTGCGCGCGTGTCTGTCTGTCTGTCCTGCAGGTTCTACGCAGCCTGTGTGGTTTTGGGCCTGCAGTTTCTTCATGACCATAAGATTGTGTACCGGTGAGTACTCTGGGTAGACATGAAACACAGAACACATGACCCTCTCATCCTCCTACCCCTTCATCCTCAAAGTACCCATCAATTTTGAATTAGTCTTCATCCCTCCTCCTCAGGGACCTTAAACTCGATAACTTGTTGCTGGATACACAGGGCTACGTGAAGATCGCAGACTTCGGGCTCTGCAAAGAGGGTATGTTCTCTATAACTTATTCATCATGTCTCCAGAGCTCTGTAAGGATGCAAGGTCATAGCGGTTGTAGTTTGGAGTACTTTTGAGTCTTATTATTGAAGCCTCTTTTTGCTAATGAGCTCATGTTTTTCTATATTTGTGACTCAGTTTGTGTTTCTCTCGCTCTCCTTCCTCTCTCTGTTTTTCTCTCACAACAACCTCTCTCTCACTGCTTCTCTTTTCTTCCCTTCGTCTCATTCCTGATCTCTCTCTACTTCCCCAGGTATGGGCTATGGGGACAGGACCAGTACGTTCTGTGGTACTCCTGAGTTCCTGGCTCCAGAGGTTCTGACAGACACCTCCTACACCAGGGCAGTGGACTGGTGGGGCCTGGGAGTACTGGTGTATGAGATGCTGGTGGGAGAGGTAAGAGACTTGACTCTAAAAACCTCTTCAGAGAATTATATAAATATGACTCCATACATATCTAGTCTTATTATTTAGACCTGCTCTGGAACTTTGGCCCGCTTTGGGCTGGATGTGTCAATGTGTAGTTCATACATTATTAATTTGGAGAATTACGGTCTTACCTCAATTAGACACGAAGCTGTGCTGCACCATTTTCCCTCAAGTGGTCCAGCCCCCTAGCAATTCGAGTTCAACCAATGAGTTTCAGCCCCTCGCCATATGAGTGACAGCTAGCAAGATGCACATGATGCACCGACAGCAGAGCGAGAGAGAGGAAATTTCAGGGGCCCACTTTCAGAACTACTGGCTAAAAAGTACACAAAAGTACCGGAGAATCCCTTGAATGAGTTAAGCCCTCACCTTTAAAGTAATATATACTTTAAGCCGTTATGGTAATACAGCACTTTAGTCTATTTTACATAAAGTGATGTGTGTTTGAGCCATATGTTACATAAATTAATATAGTGTAACAACTCACTAGGCGTGGCTGGTTGGATGGCAATGATGAGTAATAATGACGTTAGTCCAACACAAAGAGGCACAACTTAAGCCAAGGCAGCATATTTATTCAAGATAAAAGGGTCACAAAGATAGTTCTCAAACTGTAACTGAAAACACTCTCCCACACAGGGCTTAACTGAACTTAGTTACACTGAACTTAAAACTATCTGGGCTGCTACCCAGCTTACCAGCTTCACAATGTCCATGTGCTTCAAACAAATGTCTATAGAGCTCAGCCTTCGGCATCCAGCCAGGAGCTTTTCCCAAATGTCTGTAATGCTCAGCCTGCAGCATTCAGCCAGTAGCTCCTCTTCTCATGCTGAACTGAACTTGCACCTTATAAGACCCAGATGTATTGCAGCCTAACGAGGCTGTGTGGCTTCAGGTGTGGGGCTTGGCACTGCAGCCTAAAAATGCTGGTTGTGGAGTGTGGCTTTACACGCCAAACAGTGGCATTCCCCGGCCACATCACCGGGGCGCCATAATAGGTTAAATGGGTGGCTGCGAGCGTGACAGTGTGGTCCATGTGTGTGTCAGTCTCCATTCCCAGGTGATGATGAAGAGGAGGTGTTTGACAGCATAGTGAATGACGAGGTGCGCTACCCGCGCTTCCTCTCCACAGAGGCCATCGGCATCATGAGACGGGTAAGGTCCTCCCCCAACATTCACATCCCACCAATCACCAGTGGAGCAAGAGAGAATCACATTGATTGACATGATCAGTTTGGTCACTGTAAAGGTAGAGCCATTTTGCTTCTAGTTTTCAGTCAGTGGGTTTTCTGTGAAAGTGTTTCTGATGTTTTTTCAGTTGTTTGCCATCTGTGTGTGTTGCTAGCTGGTGTTTGGTCTGTGAGTTGTTATGTCTGGGTTGAGGTGTTTATTGTTTTCTGTTGCCAGTTGTTGAGGAGGAACCCGGAGCGGCGCCTAGGCTCTGGTGAGAAAGATGCTGATGATGTCAAGAAACAGCCTTTCTTTAGGGTGAGTCTCTCTCGCTCTCTTTCTCTCTCTCTCAAACACAGACACACATGTCATTAGTTAACATTCCTTATAAACCACTGATTAAACTCTTGCTATGTAATCAGTGAGCCTGTTATAGTTCCAGCATCTGCTCCAACTCTATGTGGTACTGTAACGTCATGGGTTGCTGTTTTCAGTTGCATAGATTATTTAATTCACCTGGATTCTATGAACCAATCCGGTCTCTCTGTTCGCCCTCTCAGGGTGTGGACTGGGAAGCGCTGCTGCAGAGGCGGCTCCCGCCCCCGTTCGTCCCCAACATCAGGGGAAGGGAGGACGTCAGCAACTTTGACGAGGAGTTCACCGCCGAGACCCCCGCCCTCACGCCGCCCCGCGAACGCCGTACCCTCTCCCGCAAAGACCAGGACTGCTTCAAAGACTTTGACTACGTCTCTGACCTCTGCTAAGGGTCAAGGTCAGACTCTCCCTTTAGACTATAAGAGGAGCTGACGAGGGACTCTGCACTGCGAGAGGGATGTTACCAGGAGAGGCTTACTGCTGTTCTGTCTGAACTGTGAAGAGGCAGAGGAAAGTTACGGGAGGATGTGACTGCTGCTGCGGAGATACATTGTCAGGGATCTACTGACCTCTAATGGATTTCTAGAGGGCCTTTTATAGGATGATACATGATGATGTAACGCTCAGTGGATGAGTGCTGGGGCACAGTGTCTGTGCAGCATAGCAACATTGGAACTGAGTGAAGTTTATTTCCCTATAGAAAGTAATGGAGCCCACTTAAAAGATAACATGGATATTCTCTGTAGAAGACAATACAGTTCAAATGGACCTCTCTCTATTGCCTCTCTGCCTGCTGTCTTTCCTCTCCCTTTATCGTTTGAGGCTGCTTACTGTTTCTGTGTGTAAATTCTGATCCTGCCTCAGTCTGTTCCCATTGCTGTCATCTGGAGTCCTGCACCTCTCATAAATCACCACATGGGGGAGCCATAGAAAAGGTCAAAAGTGTTCCAGAGAAATTGAGGAGATGACCAAGTGGGGTGCAGATTCAGTGTGTGACAAATGCCAAGGGATGCTAGTGAGGATGATGAGGGTGGAAGGATGAGGGTTGAGGTGTTTTTCTGTGTTTGGGCTGGGTCCTCACCATGTCATGTTACCCCTCGTCTTCAAATGGGATACTCCTCTACTCTCCCCGCTCTGTACGAGTTTTATCCTCAATCATTTAGAATTATTTTTCAAATAGTTTTCTGTGATTTTAGTTTCTTTTTGGTGTTTGATTTGTCAATCATGTTTGGAATTGTGACTTAGTAAAAATGTGAACCCAATGGACTGACTCACAGCTTTGTGACTTTTCAGCCCAATTACCATTCTACATTAGCAGGAATTCTTTGAACTTATTTTTTCAATATTGTGATATAAAACCTACAATATGAGTACAGTAGTGTATCTTGTTTATGGATTGTCTCACACAATCCAAACTACTATAACTAAAGTTGTTTGTCATCCAGGATTGTCTGAACTCCTTTTAAAGCAATGTTATGTTCATTATGTTGAGTAATAGAACAGAGCAGAGTGTGCTGCACGTCACCAGACACCGTTAGCAGTAGTGGGTACACCATGAAGACACTCAGTCCTAATGGGCCAAACATGTCTACAGCAGGGCCTTTTCGTGTGTGTGTGTTCTCTCCAGGGCAGAAACACACTGGAATTTGGAGTCTCTCTGCTGTAGATTCACATAAACAATGAATGACTAGGCCTAAGGTCAACGTAATGCAATATAATAAAATGGATGAGAATGAAACAGTCTGCAGAGCAGGGCCTCCATAGTGGTGTAGGGGTCTAAGGCAATGCGCCTGCAGTTGCAATGTGTTGGGCGGGTGTTAAGAAGCATGGTTTGGCGGTTTGTGTTTCGGAGGACACATGACTCCACCTTTGCATCCCAAGACAGTTGGGGAGTTGCAGCGATGAGACAAGATTGAAATTGGGGAGAAAAAGGGGGTGAAATACAACAAATGTAAAAAATAAGTCATAGCCCAGCATGTTATGTCATCACAGAGCAATAGTTACAGCAGTGCTCAGTGATCTCAGGGGTCTGGAACTATGTCTGAAACAGAGTACCAGCCAGAAGTAGACAAAGACTGTGACACAGTGGGCCACCAGTGCAGGTAGGTAGGTGTAGAGATGGTGACATATGGCATGGACAAAGAAAGAGGAGCGACACTCTAGCACCCTGAGGAGAACAGAGCTGAGTCTGATACTGTACAGCAGGAGAGGATTGTTATTATTCAATGTGCTAATGACAATACTGTGCCCTGGAGAAGAGGAACAGGAGAATGAAAGACAGAGAGGCAATAATGTGTCATTTTGATCCAGGTAAGGAAAAATAAGAGAGACCGGGAAACATCATTGTAGATTTTCAAAAAAGGGAGAAAAGATGTGGAGGGGGTGGGGTTAGATGAGGAGAGATGAACACACGTGTGTGTTTGGAGAGGGGGGGTCAGGGTGTTCCTGGAACACACTTCTCTCCTCCCTCGTTCTGTCCTTCTTTCCCTCACTCCTTCCTTGCCTCCCATCTTCACTGGAGCCTAGTTTTAAAGGAGCCTGCGGTTTCATTTTATCCTGCACTTTTCTGGTCAAAGCCAATATAAGAAACCATTACCAGGAAGAGACAGGAGTCTCCCATTCGCTCTCTCTCTCTCTCTGTAGGACACACTGTAGCAGTCTAGGACACCTTGGGCGGTGAAGACCAACATAGCCTTACAAGGAACAGAGACCAACAATAACTGCATTATTGTCATTGTTAGAACCAGGTTGGATGTATGAATGTGGAAAAATATGTGAATGTCACCAATCCAGAAAATATGCTAAGCGCAATGACAAACACGTGTAGCTAAAGAGCATCAGGTTTCTACACATCAATGTCACCAACTTGGCATGCTGAAGGCTCTACGGCTCAAATGCCCCTGCTGCATGTTCTTCAGTCTGTTTATCAAGTCTGCCAGTCCAATGTACTCTGATCTCTTTACTTAAGAAACCAGGACAGATAAGTGGTTGTTGGAGCAATAGTGGGCCTTTCAGTAGCAACGGGGCGTAGAGAGACTAATGCATGCAATTATAGATATCTTCCCTGGCTTGGTCTGCCTCAGAGCACCACTCACATTAACCCTCCGCATTTCCACTTGGCTCTTTCCTGGTTGTCTCAACATCTTTGCGCTGTGGTCATTAGTGGTAAAGCAAACCTTTTTAAATATGTCTTGCAGTACCTCAGTACCTCAGTACCTCTTGACCGAAACATCCGTCATCACTCAAAACATTTAGGACCATTTAATGAACAAATATTAGCTTTTAGTGGAGAATTCTGATTTGGGATTGGACAATCCGGCCCGTAACTCTGTTCACTTTTCAGAAACCACCCACTCACAAAATTACACTTTTAAGTAGTGTTTTGGGCCAATAGCTTCATTCCGCAATGTAGAAGTAGACCTACACAGTAAATCAAGGAGAGATGAAATGTAGAATTACATTTACTCTACTGAAGTTATCATAACCCTCAACAGAGTGATAACGTTCCCTGGAGTTAGTGCCCATGACGAGTTAATTGGGACTGTATATTTTTAACTCCTTTATGAGTAACAGGAGACAGGGAGTTAAAACTACGGAGTATCTACAGATGTCATATTTCTCAGCATGCTCTGTTGCAGGCCGATTTTATTTTTTTTACAAATGTTTTGCTTCAATATGTGTTTTCGCGTGTACATTGATTGTTTCTGATCTAATGCTACTCAATGATATGTAACATGCATTTTCCTAAACTAATCTGTAAGTGTTTGACTTTATGGCAACCGTTACTTAGAAGGCTGTTTCAGAATACATGATGTAGGTCGTCTCTAGCAACATTACACTCTGCCTTGCTCTGACATAGATTCTGAATGTAAGTTGTAGGTGATGTAACATTTCTGGACATCCTCCCTCTTAAATGGACACCACTAGAGATTGGATGTCACATTGCAAGACACCATAATGTGACACATGAAGAAATATGCAAATGAGACTTTACACCCTTATACCTCAAATGGAACCATATAAACCCCAAAATCATGTTGTTTGGCTGCATAGGAGTTGAATTAACTCTTGCAATTGTATTGAGAACAAACATTACTCTAAATAATTTACTCTAGAATACTGAACAACACTGCAGAGATTAAAAATAATTATTTTGAATTAATACTGTACAGAGTGAAACCCAATGAAGCAGAGTTAAATATCAACACTAAATTGACACAACTCTAAAAATCGCTATTGCCAGAGTACGTTTTACTCCAGAGCATTATTTTCTGGTCAAATCCCAAAACCCTGAGTCTACTTAGGAAATAGAGACGTTGTTCCACTCTGCAGCAGACACTCTACTTGGACCTTCCAGTTCAATACATTGTCCATGTGTCCACCCAGCTACTTGTATGAACTAAGCTGTGCTATGTTAGCATTGTGGACAACCACAGGCACGTGGTTGCCAACAGATTTGGGGTCAAACACCATCTCCTCTGTTTTCTTTACATTGAGGATAAGATGGTGCTCATCACACCACTTGACAAACCTTTGAATTTCTGACCTGTACACGGTAGTATCAGCATCTTTATACATCAGACAGGGACAGTGGTATGATCAGAAAACTTGACAATATAGTTTTCAGGATTACTGCTAGTGTATTCATTTGTGTACAGTATGAATAAGATGTGTGTTGTTTTGGTATGCCTTTTGTCTTTTGGGGTATCAGAGTCAACACAGAAATGAAGTAGTCTGTGACATCCTCTGCTGACTTGTGCATGTCTAACTCATGAAAAATGGCCCAGTCTGGACACAGAAAACATCCCTTGTGATTCTATACTGTCCTCATTCCAGGCATTCACAGATTTCACAAGGGGTTTACTGCTCTTGAGAGGTGTACGGTAGGTGGGTATGAGCTGGACAGTGTTGTGATCAAGTTAGACAGGGGTGGTTTGGCTTTAGCTGTGTAAAGGAGATTGAGGATGTACTGAGAGCTCCAAGTGGACAGAGAACCTAGCCGACAAGAAAAGGACGGCTATGGAAGGAAAAATACATTTTCTATTCATAGAAAGGTGGAAATTAAAGAAGGCCTGACTGAGACTGAAAAGTGAGTTGGTTAGGACGAAAACAGGTCAGCAAGGGTGTTAGGACGAAAACAGGTCAGCAAGGGTGTTTTCCCTCTGTGGAAAGGGTTCTACGTGAATCCTAAAAGGGTTCTACCTGGAACCAAAAAGGGTTCTTCAAAGCGTTCTCCTATCGGGACAGCCGAAGAACCTTTTTAGGTTCTGCAGTACGTAGTGTATGTTCACATAAATTGCAGACAAGACTGGAATTTTCATTTAATTTCCGTGGCCATATCTCTTTTCATAGATAGATTGCATGTCTGCTCGTTTAATTCTCAAGCTACCAACATAATATTTGACAGACATCATTTACCAACTGGGGTCATTTTGACCCCAAGAAGAAACTATTGGAAAAAGCATCAATCACAGCAAAATATCAACGTCATAAAAATGTGATACGTGTTATCTGAAATAAAAGATGACCAGAATAGACGTTATTTTAGCAAAATTACAGTTAATCAGCATGTTCTGTCAAACATATATATGCATCTTTCCTTTATAGAATGTGCAGCTTTTTCCACAAGTACAATCCACATTAGTACTAAAAAGCAAATTTACCATAATTTAATTATAGTATCATTTAGTTTCTGAATTTTTAAGTAAATATTAATTGTGTAGTATTTATGTGGTCAAAATTATCATATTTTAAAGGGGCAGTACACCAACATTTTAAATATAAAACATTTTATTGACAAAAAGGATTCAATTCACTTCAAAAAGTGATTCTGAGTGACAATGACCAAAACTATTGCAAAAAGCATGGCCACATCTAAGTCTCTACAAACCAAAGTATATAGCACCAAAATATACTTCCAAGTTGCACATATAGAATATTAGTGGATATTATAGGAATTCTGCTATTTATATCACATTTTCAGTAGAATAAGTATTTTTCAGAGAATACACACCAATACAACACTATGTGTACATTTAGAGGGCAGCTGGTTTCTGTATTATAGTTTTACCAAGTATTCATACCACTGACAGACTTTTATCAGCTGTTTTGACAACAGCTAAGCATGTATGTGGTCTTACCTAGTTATAACCAGATAACTAGATTCAGAGCCTATCTGAGTTCTGTATTTCAGATCTATCAAGTATTGAAACCATTGCCAGACCTTGTATACCTTTGGCAAATGTTCTATATAGAAAATAAGGTAATTTTGGTTTTGAACACGGTCATATGATGCGTGGTGTAGAAAAGTTACATCTTAGGAGAGTACATGGGGAGCTCTGCAGATGATCTGTCTATCTGGTCGAAATCACTGATACAGGTCCCCCTCCACCCTCTGGTGGTGTGGATAACTTGTTATTATGTCTCCAGAGAAACCTAGATTCAAATAAAGGTCCTATTTATCCAATTACTATAGGCAGAAGTATATGTTTTTGGCTGAGGTCTGTCAGGCTATGAGTAACTGGTGCATGGAATCAGGCGCAGGAGACTAGAGATGAGTGTACAAGGTCATTTATTCCACAAACAGCACCAGTATAAAACAAATACTAAAGGTGCATGAAATTACCTGTCACTCGTAAATAACAGGCGTAATAACGAACCCGGCAAACAATACCAGCCAACAAGTAACGACCTGACCATTATATACAAACACGCACACAAACATGGGAGAAACTGTACATGTAATTGGGGAATAGAAACCAGGTGTGTAGAAAAAGACATAACAAATGGAAAATGTAAAGTGGATCGGCGATGGCTAGAAAACCGGTGAACAAGGAGAGGGACCGACTTCGGCGGAAGTCGTGACAGTACGGTGGCGGTCTGTGCTTGCTTTCTGACACCTCACGGCCCGCTGAAGGTGCACATGAGCGGCGTCCCATGTCTCCTCCGAGCGCCTAAACCAGTCGTCCACCACAGGAACCTCGATCTGGCTCTGATGCCAAAGCGCCAAAACTTGCTGGTACCCCAGTACGTACTGGAAGGGGGAGAGGTTAATAGAGGAGTGGCGGAGCGAGTTCTGGGCCATCTCTTCCCAAGGTATGAACGCCGCCCACTCCCCTGGCCGGTCCTGGCATTACGACCGCAGAAACTTACCCACATCCTGATTCACTCTCTCCACCTGCCCGTTACTCTAGGGGTGAAAACCCGAGGTAAGGCTGACCGAGACCCCCAGACGTTCCATGAACGCCTTCCAGACCCTTGACGTGAACTGGGGACCTCGATCAGATACTATGTCCTCCGGCACCCCGTAGTGCCGGAAGACGTGTGTAAACAGGGCCTCCGCAGTCTGTAGGGCCGTAGGGAGAATGAGCAAAGGGAGGAGACGACAGAACTTAGAAAACTGATCCACAACGACCAGGATCGTGGTGTTACCCTGTGATGGAGGAAGATCGGTTATGAAATCCACCGGCAGGTGCAACCACGGCCGTTGTGGAACGGGTAAGGGTTGTAAACCTCCCTCTGGGCAAGTGCCTAGGGGCCTTGCACTGGGCGCACACCGAGCAGGAGGAGACATAAACCCTCACGTCCTTAGCTAAAGTGGACCACCATTACTTCCCACTAAGACAGCGCACTGTCCGACTGATGCCCGGATGACCAGAGGAGGGTGACGTATGGGCCCAATAGATCAAACGGTCACGGACAGCTGACAAAATGTACAGACACCCAGCTGGACATTGGGGGGGAGTGGGCTCTGTACGTAACGCCCGCTCAATGTCCTCATCCAGCACCCACACTACCGGTGCCACCAGGCAAGAGGCCGGGAGTATGGGAGTGGGATCCATGGGTCGCTCCTCTGTGTCATACATTTGGGACAGTGTGTCTGCCTTAGCGTTCTGGGAACCTGGTCTGTAGGACAGGGTGGAGACAAAACGGATAAAGAACATGGCCCACCTTGCCTGGCGAGGTTTCAGTCTCCTCGCCGCCCAGATGTACTCCAGATTGCGGTGGTCGGTCCAGATGAGAAAAGGGTGTTTAGCCCCCTCAAGCCAATGTCTCCACGCCTTCAAGGCCTTGATGACAGCCAACAGCTCCCGGTCACCCACGTCATAGTTTCACTCCACCGGGCTGAGCTTCTTCGAAAAGAAGGCACAGGAGCGGAGCTTTGGTGGCGTACCCGAGCGCTGAGAGAGCACGGCTCCTATCCCAGCCTCGGATGCGTCCACCTCCACTATGAACGCCAAAGAGGGATCCGGATGGGCCAACACGGGAGCCGAGGTAAACAGAGCCCTCAGGTGACTCAAAGCCCTGTCTGCCTCAGTCGACCACTGCAAGCGCACCGGGCCCCTCTTCAGCAGTGAGGTAATGGGAGCCGCCACCTGACCAAAACCCCAGATTAACCTCCGGTAGTAATTGGCAAACCCTAAAAACCGCTGCACTTCCTTTACTGTGGTGGGAGTCGGCCAATTACACACGGCTGAAATGCGGTCACTCTCCATCTCCACCCCTGATGTGGAAATGCGGTACCCTAGGAAGGAGACAGACTGTTAAAAAACAGGCATTTCTCAGCCTTGACGTACAGGTCATGCTCCAACAGTCGACTAAGCACCTTGCGCACCAAGGACACATGCTCGGCGCGTGTAGCTGAGTATATCAGAATGTTGTCGATATACACCACTACACCCTGCCCGTGCAGGTCCTGGAAAATCTCGTCTACAAAGGCCTGGAAGACTGATGGAGCATTCATCAACCTGTATGGCATGACGAGGTACTCATAGTGCCCTGAGGTGGTACTAAATGCTGTCTTCCACGTGTCCCCCTCCCGGATACGCACCAGGTTGTAAGCGCTCCTGAGATCCAATTTTGTGAAGAAGCGCCCCGTGCATTGACTCCATCGCACTGGCGATGAGAGGCAGCGGGTAACTGTACCGCACAGTGATCTGATTGCTACCTCTATAGTCAATACAAGGGCGCAGACCTCCATCCTTTTTATTCACAAAAAAGAAACTCGAGGAGGCAGGTGAAGTGGAGGGCCGAACGTATCTCTGCCCCAGGGATTCGGAGACATATGTTTCCATAGCCGCCGACTCCTCTTGCGACAGGGGATACACGTGACTCCTGGGAAGTGCTGCGTCTACCAGGAGATTTATCGCACAATCGCCTCGTCGATGGGGTGGTAATTGAATCGCCTTCTTCTTTCAGATGGTGAGAGCAAATCGGCATATTCAGAGGGGATGCGCACGGTGGAGACCTGGTCTGGACTTTCCACCGCAGTAGCACCGACGGAAACCCCTAAACACCTCCCCGAGCACTTTCGTGACCCACCCTGTGAGAGCTCTCTGTTGCCACGAAATAGTGGGGTCATGACAGGCCAACCAGGGTAGGCCCAGCACCACAGGAAACGCAGGAGAATCAATAAGGAAGAGACTGATTCTCTCCTTGTGATCCTCCTGCGTAACCATGCCCAGTGGAGTGGTGGCCTGCCTAATTAGCCCTGACCCTAATGGTCGACTATGCAGGGCGTGCACAGGGAAAGGCATATCCACAGGAACAATGGGGATCCCTAAACAATGGGCAAATTATCTGTCAATAAAATTCCCAGCTGTGCCTGAATCTATGCGCGCCTGATGCTGGGAATGAGGGGAAAACTCAATAAACAAAAACATGTGAGCAACAGGGTGGGGTGACACGAGAGTGCCCTGCCTGCTGCCTCGACTCCTAGAGGAACCTCCCCAGCACCGACCGGCAGTGTGCCCTCTGCGGTCACAGATGGTGCATGGATTGGCCCCTCCTCCAGGCACCCTAATTGCAGCCCCTCCCAGCTCCATGGGCGTCAGAGCGGTGGTGCTGGGGGATGGAATCGACAGACCCTGATCTGGACGTCCGCGGGTAGCCAGCAGGTTATCCAACCTTATGGACATGTCCACCAGCAGGTTATCCAACCTTATGGACATGTTCACCAGCTGGTCGAAGGTCAGAGTTGTGTCCCTACAGGCCAACTCCCGACGGACGTCCTCACGCAAACTACAACGGTAGTGAACGATCAGGGCCCTGTCGTTCCACCCCGCGCCGGCGGCCAGGGTCCGGAAGTCCATTGCGAACTCCTGTGCGCTCCTCGTCCCCTGCTTCAGGTGCACGAGATGTTCACCCGCCGCTCTACCCTTAGGCGGGTGGTCGAAGACTGCCCTGAAGCGGCGGGTGAAATCCTTGAATTGGTCCAGCACCGCTCCTCCTTCCTCCCATACGGCATTGGCCCAATCCAGGGCTTTCCCTGAGAGACAGGAGACGAGGGCGGACACGCTCTCGCGCCCCCAAGGAGCCGGGTGCACAGTCGCCAGGTAGAGCTCCAGTTGGAATAGGAAACCCTGACATCCCGCTGCCTTCCCATCGTACTCCCTCTGAAGGGAGAGCCGAATCCCACTGGAACCGGGTGAAGGAAGGGTGATCAGTGGTGTCCTTGGTGGTGCTGGCGGAGGCTCTGGAGGAACTCCTCTTCTCTCCCAGCGCTCCATCGTCTGTAGGACGCAATCCATGCGGTGCCGTGATGCAGTATCGCCTCATGCTGCTGGACGCGCTCCTCAACCCCTAGTACCGGGGTAACTGCTCCTGCTGACTCCATTTGTGGTTCGTGTTTCTGTCAGGCTATGAGTAACTGGTGCATGGAATCAGGCGCAGGAGACTAGAGATGAGTGTACAAGGTCATTTATTCCACAAACAGCACCAGTATAAAACAAATATTAAAGGTGTGTGAAATTACCTGTCACTCGTAAATAACAGGCGTAATAACGAACCCGGCAAACAATACCAGCCAACAAGTAATGACCTGACCATTATATACAAACACGCACACAAACATGGGGGAAACAGAGGGTTAAATAATGAACATGTAATTGGAGAATAGAAACCAGGTGTGTAGAAAACAAAGACAAAACAAATGGAAAATGAAAAGTGGATCGGCGATGGCTAGAAAGTCGGTGACATCGACCGCCGAACTCCGCACGAACAAGGAGAAGGACCAACTTCGGCGGAAGTCATGACAAGGTCAAAATTATCCCAAATGACTTACATTTTTAAATAGTCCATATTGATACAGAAACACTAAACAAGTATTTAGATTTGTTAAGAACAAGTTGATTGACAAAGTCATAAAACATTTGAAGAATTTAATAAACAAACTTTGGGCTGTTATGACAAAAATATGCCCCTGGGGTCAAAATGGCCCCAGTTGGTAGTTTAAGAGTTAAAAGGCTGATCTATTCTCAGACCGGTCTGGAGAGAGTGCAACTTGACCAAAGAAAATGAACATTAGAAATTGTTGTCCACAGACCAAACATACTAATTTCCCCATGATACATTTACATTTAGATTGAATATGAAATACTGTACTGGACATTGTTATTTATTTCAGATAAAAAATGTGCATCTGGGACTTAAATCAACCAGAAAACATATCAGTAATAACATATCCAACAACAATTTCATGGCATGAAATAAGAGTTTCCCTGTGAAACAGAATTGAGCAAAGAGGACCTAAAAATGCGTATTAAACACAATCATTACATTATGCATATTGAGTACTTTCTGAATTATTTCTGAACTTTCTCAATTTGGATAAAAATCTGTGTAATTTCACCCACACTTCAGAGAAAATATATGTTAGCCTACACAGTAAAAAAATAACAAAAATAAAGCCAGAAGGACAAGAAATGTAGCTAATTGTTTCATTCAACAATCTTTGCTCACAGTGATATGAATGTATCAAAACTTGTTGAGTCGAATGACTAATTAATGTGTGCCTTTGGAAGGCAACACTGTATATTGGTTCAGCTATATGCCTAAATGTTGAGAAAACACACAATCCTATTGCAGCCTTACAGTTGTATGGTGAATCAACAAACTCTGCTCAAGGTGAGCTGAATTTGAACAAGCTTGTTGAGTAAAATTACAAATGTATGTTTGCTCAAAACTACTCAAAACCATTTCCCAGCATGCTCTATCGCAGGTTGATTTTCAGAATTGTTTGTTTTCAATACCTGTGTTTTTGCATTGATTGGTTGATTAATCTTATAATCTTTTGCTACACAAACATAAATAACATATATTTTTCTAAACTAATCCAAGCTGTTAGTAGTCTCAATAATTCCTCTTCCATACACCTACCCTGACCATCATTCTCAATGCAGTTTGAGGGTGAATAAATGTTCCAATTGTTGAATATCCTGCTGGATTCTAAAAGGGATTAAACAACATTTTGCACGCCAGAATGTGACTTGCAGGCTTAATACAGCCTATAAACCAGGAGTTTCAGACCACTGTGTTAGGGTGTAATTAGGCCCTCAAAGAAAAGCCTTATGATATATGTAATGTATTGTCATAAAGAATTTCATTTTACACTGGGAAATTTGCAAACAATTGTATGTTGAATCAACAGGAATGCTATTTTGTTGAGCAAACTCACAATCATGTTGCAGCTGGAAGCCTCATGCAAACGTACATTGAATAAAAATAATTACAGTGTACTTTATGGTCAAATTATTTTTCTCCATCTCTCATTAATCTATCTTTCATTTCCCTCCTCCCTCTGCATTCCTCTCACTTTACCTCTGCCTCTCCAACTTCTCAAGTCCAACCTTCCGTTCCTATTTATTTACCCTCCCACCATCCCTCCTCTTCCCCTTTACGCTTCGTCCTCTCTCACTCTCTTCTTCCTGTTGCCTTCTACGTTTTTTGCGTTTTTAGAACCTGTTCTCTTTTCTCTCTCCCGTCTATCGCACAAATCCTTGCACCCTCCTCTGGCTTTTATACTATTTCGCGGGAATCTCTTTAAATTCCGTATCCCACCTCTAAAAAAAATAAGCTGTCTTAACTTTTGATTTCTTTGGCTTATCGGAAATGATGATGTCAAGGCAATACCCCATCTGAAATGCCACCCAGTGCGTCTCTGGACGCCTGAAGCAGCACATAGATTTGGTAAAGGCAATTTTCTGTTATTTTCTCTACTATTGAAAGAGGGGACAGAGGGTGTGTAAGCCCGCTGTGATATACGCCAATACAGTCCTGCGGTCACTGGTCTTAACCAATGATTGAATGGTTTTAACCTGAGAATCACTAGTGATCTACAGTCTGTTTTCAACGTCCAGCTCCACGGGAATCTGTCACAGGTGAGTTACGACTTTTATTATAGCCTGTATTCACAAGTCAGGAGAGATCTTCAAAGTTCTGTGAGTTGTGGTCCGTTTAAATTGAATCATTGTAGGTTTATTTACTTTTAAAAAAAATTATTATTTCTAGTGAATTCTGACTGGGCTAATGTATTTTTTCTTCGAGTGAAGTTCTAAATATTTGTCATGAATTTGCCAAGGGATTCAGCAACATGAGACACATAATATAAAAACTGTTTTGAATTACACTGTTAGAGAAAAATCTATAGTTTATTTCTCTGCATCCTCATAATACCCATCAAGGCCAATCAATTGTTCAATTTTTGTTTCCGGTCCCATTAGCCGTTATTTTGCAGTTCGTGGTGAGTTCTTTCTGGGCAAGTTTGAGTAGAAGAGATTAGCGTTTTGCGCGCCAGTTAATGACTTGTCATTATTTCAATGAGTAGGTGTGTGTTGTCTGGACGTCTTCTGATCCTTTTTGTATTTATTTAACGAGGCAAGTCAGCTAAGAACAAATCATTATTTACAATGACGGCCTACCCTGGCCAAACCCGGACGACGCTGGGCCAATTGTGCGCTGCCCTATGTGACTCCCAATCACAGGCGGTTGTGATACAGCCTGGAATCGAACCAGGTCTGTAGTGACGCCTCTATCAATGAGATGCAGTGCCTTAGACCGCTGCACTACTCTGGAGCCCACACAAGGACAATAAACTGGTCAACCGATGCAGAGCAATGACCTCCAATTCTGTCTCACAGCATTATATGATGTGTGTCACTATCAGACACAGAATAAAGATAGGCACCTGACAATTATGAGATAAGTGGGTATATGACCTTTGATAATATTGCATTGTGTACTCAACAAGGCTAAGGAAAGATGTACAGACCTATTTGTATTCTGTATAAACAAACAATAGAGTGAAAATATGTTTAATACTATCATGTCAATCTCACTGAAAGTCAGACCTGATTGCATGCTATCCAAAGCTCCTATCAATTTGAGAGTGCTTACTTTTCCGCAGCCCCGTCACTCATCTTATCAGTCAGGCATTTTGAAATCACAGATTTAGCCTTTAAAGCATATTATTGACAAATGTTTGAGAGTTGCAATTGGCAGAACACCGAGAAGAAACATTTCACCAGGAATCTGATACTGTCCAGAATGGGAGAAGAATGAGGAAGTTCTGATAATGCAGTGATAATGAGAACCCAGTGGGAGAGATGACTTTATGTTGTTTGCTCCCTGGGTAAACTCTGTCCTTGCTCTAGTGTTTGCTCCCTGGGTAAACTCTGTCCTTGCTCTAGTGTTTGCTCCCTGGGTAAACTCTGTCCTTGCTCTAGTGTTTGCTCCCTGGGTAAACTCTGTCCTTGCTCTAGTGTTTGCTCCCTGGGTAAACTCTGTCCTTGCTCTAGTGTTTGCTCCCTGGGTAAACTCTGTCCTTGCTCTAGTGTTTGTTCCCTGGGTAAACTCTGTCCTTGCTCTAGTGTTTGTTCCCTGGGTAAACTCTGTCCTTGCCCTAGTGTTTGCTCCCTGGGTAAACTCTGTCCTTGCTCTAGTGTTTGCTCCCTGGGTAAACTCTGTCCTTGCTCTAGTGTTTGCTCCCTGGGTAAACTCTGTCCTTGCTCTAGTGTTTGCTCCCTGGGTAAACTCTGTCCTTGCTCTAGTGTTTGCTCCCTGGGTAAACTCTGTCCTTGCTCTAGTGTTTGCTCCCTGGGTAAACTCTGTCCTTGCTCTAGTGTTTGTTCCCTGGGTAAACTCTGTCCTTGCTCTAGTGTTTGTTCCCTGGGTAAACTCTGTCCTTGCCCTAGTGTTTGCTCCCTGGGTAAACTCTGTCCTTGCTCTAGTGTTTGCTCCCTGGGTAAACTCTGTCCTTGCTCTAGTGTTTGCTCCCTGGGTAAACTCTGTCCTTGCTCTAGTGTTTGCTCCCTGGGTAAACTCTGTCCTTGCTCTAGTGTTTGCTCCCTGGGTAAACTCTGTCCTTGCTCTAGTGTTTGCTCCCTGGGTAAACTCTGTCCTTGCTCTAGTGTTTGCTCCCTGGGTAAACTCTGTCCTTGCTCTAGTGTTTGCTCCCTGGGTAAACTCTGTCCTTGCTCTAGTGTTTGCTCCCTGGGTAAACTCTGTCCTTGCTCTAGTGTTTGCTCCCTGGGTAAACTCTGTCCTTGCTCTAGTGTTTGCTCCCTGGGTAAACTCTGTCCTTGCTCTAGTGTTTGCTCCCTGGGTAAACTCTGTCCTTGCTCTAGTGTTTGTTCCTCCTCTATTTGGATACATATTATCCATCTGTTCTCTCAGCCTGTCCAATATAACATTATGCACACGGAGAACTTGGTCTCTTGTTAAAGACTCCATCTAGACCACTGTATTAATCACTCTCTTTTCCCCCTCAGGATGTCGCAAGAGGGACTCTCCCATTGAATTCACTCCTGGAGAATAGTCATGGTGGTTTCAGGGACGAGGTGGATTCTCTTCTGCCTCTTTCTACTGGGGGAGAGAACAGGACGTAAGGGAAACGAGACATTTTAGTCATTTAGCAGACGCTCTTATCCAGACTGACTTACAATTAGTACATTCATCTTAAAATAGCGATGTCGGACAACCACATATCGCAGTCATAGTAAGTACATTTTCCTCAATAAAGTAGCTGCCAGCAAAGTCAGTGCTAGTGTGTGGGGGGGGGTTGTCAACTGCGAGTTCATGAAAGGCCATTTTTATTTATAATTTAAAAAAATGGGGGGGGGGGGGGGTGCTGTGGGATTCTTTAAGATATTCTTTGAAGAAGTAGGAGACAGTTATAGAGGTACTGTTAATTCTACGGGATGTTTCCATACTGAATAGTACAACTTTAATAATTTCTCTCAAAAGTACCCCCGAGAGTGACTCTGCTTTCAAAGAGCTATGTGTCAAAGGTCAGATTTTGGTTTAGCAAAGTGAAAGTGGAATATTCAGAGACGTAAAAAGAACAAACATTGAAAGTTCAGTCGGGGCATTCCCCAGTTAGCTCTGTTCAGTCCGAGAACAACAAGCTGTCTTTTAGTCATAGTGGGCTAACAGCCACTGACTGGAAGAAGAGAGCAAGAACCAGAGACTGAGACGTAGACAGAGAGGCTGAGTGAAAGGGCTTGTCTGAGACCAGAGCAGTCGAGTGGAGCACTAGTGTGTTTATGTGGCGGATTGACAGAGACTTGTTTCTCCTGTTTGTCAGTGAGAGCAGAGAGTCTGCTGCTGACCCTGTCCATCCTGCCTATTACCAAACCTCACACCAAGTTCACATGGTCTCTGTTGTCTTTTTCAGGGACATCGAGTGTTTTATTTCTCATTTATCTCTCCCACCAGAGACCCAATCTATATTAGTTTGTCCTCAATGTTCCCTGTAAACAGAGTATACAGCCGTAGCTCTGTCTTGAGTGACATCTGGTTGTCTTTACAACTCTGCAGTTGACTGTGGGGAACTGCAGTGCTCTCTGTCTCCAGCGGGGGAGCTTCACCCTGTGCAGGGGCTGTTGGAGCGCTTTGAGGCCGGCCCGGGCTGTGCAGCCAGAGAGAGTGGAGAGAAAGAGACCCATGTGATCGCTGTGGGGAGAGGAACACGCAGCCCTGACAAACAGGTGCTCCCTCTCGGTTTCTCACAGTAGGACACACCCACAATCACTCCCAATATATTGTGCCTCCTTACCCTGACCCCCTCTCTTCCCTTCTAGGTGACTGTGCTCCTGAGACCCCTGTCTCTGTCTCATCCTCCCCGTCATACCCTCATCCTGGTACTGAGCTCCAAGCAACCAGTGTGCTGGCGGCTGGAGGCTGTGAGACTACCCCTGGATCTGCCTGTATTGGTGCAGGTCAGTCTGTGTGTGCTCGTGTGGTGTGTGTGTGTACCTCTTTTAGTCATTCATCTGTCATTCACTCCAAAAAAAAACAGTTTTGATGAGAGTATTTACTTCCTCCCGTGAGGAACTGATGAAAGTACTGACCCCTCCAGTGTGTTTGTGTGTATGTCTGTGCAAGTGTGTTGTTTTAGAAACATAGGCCCCCACAAATGAATGTTTCTATTACTATGTGTTATCATGTCTCTCTATGTAACCACAGTGTCCCCCCTTTGCCCCAGGTCTCTCCTAACTCTACAGTGCAGCCCTCCAGTCTGGCAGTGCAGGTGCAGCCTGTGCCCTCTCTGCCTTTCCGTCCGCGGGCTTTGCTACGCTGGGCAATGCATCGGCATGGCTCCTTGTCCTCCCTCACACACACAGCCAGTGCCAACCGCGTCTATGTCCGCGTGGGCGAGGGTGAGCCCGCCCCACACACATACAACTAATACATGACCCTGGTCTTTCTGACCTTCTCTCTTCCTCTCCAACCAAGTCTCCCCTCTGCCCTCCAGATACCACCATGCCCAGCGTGTGCCAGCTGCAGTCTCTGTTCCTGTCACACAACTACCTGACCTCTGACCTGCAGCCACAGGAAGTACAGGGCTGTTCTCCAGTTGGCGGAGGCAACCCAGAAGTGCATGTCATCAAGCTCCTTTCAGCAGGGTCAGGGCTTTGTGGGTAAGTTTAGGACGTCTCCAGCATGTGAAGAAAATCATGTGGAGAATATCAATCTCTGAAGCTGTTCAAGTAATACAATGTTGAGCTATTGAGTTATCCCTTAATCATTTTATATGCATTTTCTCCCTCTATGCCTTTCAGTGACCGGTCTCTCCCTCTATCCCAGCTCTCTGCAGGTGGAGGTGACTATTTCTCTGGTGCCCCCAGTGGCCAATGCTGGGTGGCACAAGTTGGTGCTGATCCTTAGTAGTGCTGTTCCAGTCAACTGGGCTCTCACAGTCCCAGGGCTCCGGGGACACATCTCTGTCTATGTGAGGATCCTATCCAGTAAAACTTGACACATTATGGTATTTCTCCTATCATGTGGGCTAGAATGGGTCCTTCACCTGTTCTGGAATTTGGTATAAAAGTCATAAAAGGGTTATAAGTGAAAAATAATGATGAAATGGACAAAATAGCTAAATAAATTAAAGGAGCAATACAATCATTGAGTGAAGGCCAAACTAAACGTGATTTCAAAACCTCAACGTGAGTTCAAAATATCAATGGACATATCTCTCAGGTTATTTTGTTTTTAAATAAACACATTCAACTTGGCTTTGACAGGGCTTGCCAGGTTATCTTGTAACACAAACATCCCATTTATGCATTTTTTCCCCCACCATTTCTCTATCTACCTTGTTCTTTCCACTCAGTCCTCCAACAGCGTGTCCCCACTCTACCCTCCAGAGCCTGACCTGACACTGACTAGCATGCTCACCTCTGACCTCTCTACCACCCATGACCTTTTGAGCTGGGCCAATCAGAGTGGCTTTCCCAAAGTGGCCTCATACACAGAGGCTGACCTGGCCAATCACTTTGTGATCAGACTGGCTGGGGGAGGGACAGGTCAGGACCTGTGTGTGTCTCTTGTGTCCCTCATTGTGTGAGTGAACTGGATGGTTTATTTTGTGTTTCCTAACTGTGTGTTTGTGTTGGTGTTTCTCCTGATTAATTATGTTGTCTCTCTATATTGAAGTTCATGTTATCCCTAAAAAGGTGCTGTTCTGTGTGTTAGCACACCTCTCTCTCTTTCTCTCCCTCCCCACAGAAGGTGGCCCCCCTGTGCGTATGCTGGATGGCAGGCCCCCTTGGGTCCAGGAGCGCAGGCTGAGGCAGTGGCTGAGTGAGGGAGGTGGAAGGACCAGTGGGGGCTGGGAGGCCGTCAGTGTGCAGTGTCAGGACGGACGACTCAACGTGGCCGTGGACAGACACATTCTGCAGGTCACTTTCACTATGTGGTTGTACTTGTAGTTTAGCGTGTTAGCAAGGTTATGGTTGTACTGGTTGTTTAGCGTGTTAGCGAGGTTATGGTTGTACTGGTAGTTTAGCATGTTAGCCTGTTAGCGAGGTTATGTCATACAAATACCAATATACTGCATGTAGACCTACAGTGTATTGTAGGTTCTTATGATGGTACTTAGTGTCGCTTTTGTGATGCTCTCTTTCACACAGACCCTGTCTCTCCCGGTGTCGGAGGTAACACTGCGGGATCCTCAGTGCCTGGCCCAGTCTAACAGCAGCCATTTCTTGTTGGCATTCCCGGTCATTTCCTGTGGGACTGAAGGGCTGCTACAGGGAGAGCCCAGAGGGGTGCAGTACAAAAATGCGGTAAGACAGAGGTGGTTTTAAGGGGTAAAATATTTTTACATGTTTTGTGAAATGTTTCTGCAACGTTTGTCTCCCACATGTTTTGCAATGTTTTTGTCTCACAAATGGTAATGGAGCCATGCTTCTGGGTGCAGCTGTTTACAAGTGATTCTGTGCTAAACACAGTCAGCAGAAAGAGAAAGAGCTGTGCAATTGGGACGTCCAGCAGCCTCATCCGAGAGGCAGATCTGATGGGGGGATAGAGCAGGGATGGGCTTCCCTTAGGTGGGGAGGGGGAGAGGGACATGGAGGTCACTATGAAGCCCCTCACTGTGTCTCTGTGTCTCTGTCTCTGTGTATCTGTGTGTGAGATTGAGATAGATGGCGAGAGACGCACAGTAGAAAGGCAGAGGACGAGAGAAGAGAGTAGAAGAGCAGGGCTTTAATTGTGTTGTTGGTTAGTGTGATCTGAAGGGCCCCTGCGGTTGTGTAAGTAGTCTGTCTTATCTCCCCCAGGCGCCACATGGGTGACCTAGGTCAGAGTGTCCGGAACACTGCTGATCAGCCTGAGTGTAGCTAGGCCTGGGGACAGGAGTGTGGGAGCAGGGGGCTGGGTAGTGGGAGTGGTGGAGGTCTGGGAGGAAAGGGAGCAGGAGAGGAGGGAGGCAGTGAGACAGACATGTAGCATGTGAATGAACTAGGATCTACTAATATATCTACTGATCTCTCACTGACCCATCTGCTCCAGTGTTTCAACTCTTACAGTACATGACTTGCCATGTTTTGTGTCTATCCATCCTCTCAGGTGTTGCTATGGAGAAACAAGCCTCTGGTTGCCGTGGGCAATGAGACAGACGAGGAGCCCACAGAGTCGACTCCACTGGTCATACATGTGAGATGCACAAGCATTTCGCTACACTCGCATTAACATCTGCTAACCATGTGTATGTGACAAATAAAATTTGATTTGAGGTTGTGTGTGTGTGGTCCAATTTCACTTCATATTAGTGTGTCTGTGTTTGTTGTGTGAGAGAGAGACATGTATATCTTGTCCTTATCATTCCATACATCTCCCTCTTTTCCATTGTCCTCTTAGTTCAGCTGTTTGGCTGCAGTCCCCAGTGTCCCAAGCCTTCCTATGGAGCAGCCCACTCTGCAGGGGCTGGGGCCTCTCCCAAGGGCCAGGGCCGGCCCACTGGTCTCACTGCAGCTGTTTGTTACAGAGGGCTATGAGCAGAGGCAGACCGGTCCTTGTGCCATCACTGCTGACAACCGTGTCTATGTGGAGGTCAGTTTGCCTAGCTATGTGTGTGTGTTTAATTGTCTGTCTGCCTGTCTGTATGTCTGTCTATCTGCTGATGTAGCTCCTGCTGCAAGTACTACTTGTGTTTCTCCCTCTGATAGTCTTCTACAGTATCAGCTGCCTCAAGTCCAGAGCAGACTTCCTCCAGAAGGCTATTATAATCACATCTAGATATGTCACAATAAGTCCTTTCTATAAGAACTCTGTAGCCCTGCTATTACAGCACTAGACCACAGCAGGTTGAAACAGAGTACTACAAATTACAGTTCTAGTGTAATTACAATACTTATTGCACTCTACTTACAAAATATCAACTCAGTAATAAGACCATGGTAAAGTAATGTGTTACCCATATTGTCTCTGACTGTTTTTGCCAAGCTTTCTGCCAACGGAGCCCTCGGTAGGGGTGTGGAGGTGCGGTCCTGCATGGTGTCTCCCCTATCAGACCCCCGTGTGTCCCCTGGCTGGTCAGTCATTAGAGACGGCTGCTCCGCTGACTCCTCACTGACACTCAGCAACATGACACATGGCCAAGAGGATGATGAGGAATATTATGAAGAGGAAGAGGAGGTACCTAGTGTCCTGTCGTTCAGGCATCCAGGAAGGGCTTGGAGGAACAAAGCAGGATTGAGAAAAAGAGAACACGGTGGGAAGAGGGGACGAGGAGGACGAGCCAAAAGGAAGGAGAGCGATGGAGGAATGGGAGGAGAGGAGGACCAGATACACAGACTGAGGTTCAGTTTTGTCCTTCGGCCCATCTACAACAACTCTGTCCAGTTCCTGCACTGTTGCATCCGTCTCTGTGGCCCTGAGTCAGTGACCCAGGGGCCTCCAACGGCCATAATACAGAGTGGCTGTCCAAATCCCTGGGGCCTCCGTATCCCTGCCCTCGTATCCAAACTACCCAGCCAACAGGTACAGTACATGTTCTATATTCATAATGACTAGTAGTATTAATGACTAAAAGTAATGACTTGGGTGGCTGCCCATGTTGCCTATACCTAAATCTGCCACGGCTTATCCTCCTCTCTCTTCTCTCTGTCAGTGTGAGTCCAGAAACTTCTCCAGACCCATGCTGGTCTATCAGCCTGTTGGTGTGGCCAGACAGCAGGCGCCACCTGCTGGTGAGTAGTAGATGGTCATTGGTGGTGTGGACCACACCACATGGGCCTGAAGTAATTCACTTTCACTCTGTGTAAAATGGTGTTTCTCTCTTCTTATCCAACTCTCTCTTTCTCTCTCTAGGTCAGAGAGGTCAAATGCCCAGTGTGTCTCAGCTGCCCAAGCCTATCCCAGCCCACAGCAGTAAGTAACTGTAACTTTAACCCTAGCCTCAACCCTAACCCTACCTTCAGGTCCACACCCTGGGTAAACCCTAACCCTAGCCTCAACCCTAACCCTAGCCTCAACCCTAACCCTAGCTTCATGTCCACACCCTGGTTCAACCCTAACCCTCAATCCTAACCCTAGTGGTTCAACCCTAACCCTAGTGGTTCAACCCTAACCCTAGTGGTTCAACGCTAACGCTAGTGGTTCAACCCTAACTCTAGCCTCAACACTAACCCTAGCAGTTTAACCCTAGCCTCAACGCTAACCCTAGCAGTTCAACCCTAACCCTAGCCTCATCCCTAACCCTTGTTTCATGTCCACACCCTGGTTCAACCCTAACCCTAGTGGTTCAACCCTAACCCTCAACCCTAACCCTAGCTTCATGTCCACACCCTGGTTCAACCCTAACCCTAGCCTCAACACTAACCCTAGTGGTTCAACCTTAACCCTAGCCTCAATGCTAAACCTAGTGGTTCAACCCTAACCCTAGCACCAACGCTAACCCTAGTGGTTCAACCCTAACCCTAGCCTCATTCCTAACCCTAGTGGTTCAACCCTAACCCTAGCCTCAAAGCTAACCCTAGTGGTTCAACCCTAACCTAGCCTCAACGCTAACCCTAGTGGTTCAACCCTAACCCTAGCCTCAACGCTAACCCTAGTGGTTCAACCCTAACCCTAGCACCAACGCTAACCATAGTGGTTCAACCCTAACCCTAGCACCAACGCTAACCCTAGCGGTTCATTCCTGACCCTAGCCTCAATGCTAACCCTAGCGGTTTGACCCTAACCCTAGCCTCAACACTAACCCTAGCGGTTCAACCCTAACCCTAGCCTCAATCTAACCCTAGCAGTTTAACCCTAGCCTCAACGCTAACCCTAGCAGTTTAACCCTAGCCTCAATCTAACCCTAGCAGTTCAACTCTAACCCTAGCCTCATCCCTAACCCTTGTTTCATGTCCACACCCTGGTTCAACCCTAATCCTAGCCTCAACGCTAATCCTAGTGGTTCAACCCTAACCCTAGCCTCAACGCTAACCCTAGTGGTTCAACCCTAACCCTAGCCTCAACGCTAACCCTAGCAGTTCAAACTAACGCTAGCCTCAACGCTAACTCTAGCAGTTTAACCCTAGCCTCAATGCTAACCCTGGCAGTTCAACCCTAACGCTAGCCTCAACGCTAACCCAAGCAGTTCAACGCTAACCCTAGCAGTTTAACCCTAGCCTCAACGCTAACCCTAGCAGTTCAACCATAACGCTAGCCTCAACGCTAACCCTAGCAGTTCAACGCTAACCCTAGCCTCAATGCTAACCCTAGCAGTTCAACCCTAACCATAGCCTCATCCCTAACCCTTGTTTCATGTCCACACCCTGGTTCAACCCTAACCCTAGCTATAACCATAATATCAACTCCCAGATGTTCCTACATGTGTTAGTTATCACAACTGTGATAGTAACTTGGATTTGGCTTAACTACTACTTTTCCCTCCCATGTTTTTGTCACCCAGGCTCTGGGGTAGACACAGGCTCAGTTTTGGGGATTGTGTTTGTTGCTTTCCTTCTGGGCATCAGCCTGATGGGGGCGCTATGGTGCATCTACTCTCACACAGGTAACCACACGGGACAGTTCGTAAAGTCTATCCTGGACCAAAGGCCAAAATACTGAGCTATACCACCATATTCACAAATAAACAGAGAACATTCTATACCTGCTGCTACTTTATTTCTAGTTATATTTACATATCTACCTCGATTACCTCGTACCCCTGCACATCGACTCAGTTCCCCTTATATATAGCCAAATTATCGTTACTCATTCTATTATTTCTCTATTTTCCTTTCTCTCTGTGTTGTTGGGAAGGGCTGTTAGTCTACACTGTTAGTGTGGACTGTTAGTTTACATCGAAGGATGTGACGAATAACATTTGATTGGATGTGACGAATAACGATTTGATTTGACCTAGTGTAAGAGAAGATACTATTATAACTTTCTTATGATTTTTGAGAGAAATACTGGGTTTATTCACCATGTATAAATGTTAATGACACACATGACATGTGATTGGTTGCAGGGGCTCCTCCACCAACCAGAAGAGGGGGCCTGATCGAGAATACTAACCCTGCCTTATTAGACTCTTCCAACAGCTCTGTGTAGAGTTGAGATGGAACGTGAGCAACACACACAGCAGCTGGGGGACCACAAAGTAAAGAGAATGTCAAATTTAGACTAGTATTCTATAGACTTATCATGTCACTAGCGCCCTTTGTGAATTAGTCAAGCACCTGCAGATTGCAATAGTGATATCTCATATCATGTGTAAGAAATACAATATTATCATTCTCTATCTCATTTTCAGTGTTTCCTCTGGTAAATCTGAGACCGAGTGTAAAGTGGGGCAGAAGATGAAACACCTGGTGTGTGTCTGTGAGTGTGTCAGACCTGGGTTCAAATACATACATATTTACGTATTTGTTATTTAAATGCTTATTTTCTGTGTATTTTTGTATTTTCAAATAATGCAGTATTTTAATATTTGTATTTGAAAATACACTTGCCTGTGTAGTTGAGAATTTCCAAATTCATTCAAATATTTAAGTACTGAAAATATCCAGATACTTACTTTGAAATGTCTTTGAATGTAATTGAAATACCCTAAATAGTTTTTGAACCCAGGTCTGGTGTGTGTGTGTGTGTGTGACCACATATACACTGAGTATACAAAACATTGAGAACACCTGCTCTTTCCATGACATAGACTAACCAGGTGAATCCAGGTGAAAGCTATGATCCCTTATTGATGTTTCTTGTCAAATCCACTTCAATCAGTGTAGATGAAGGGGAGGAGACAGGTTAAAGAATACATTTTAAGCCTTGAGACAATTAAGACATGGATTGTGTGTGCCATTCAGAGGGTGAATGGGCAAAACTAAATATTTAAGTGCCTTTGAACAGGATATGGTAGTAGGTGCTAGGCGCACTGGTTTGAGTCAGGAATTGCAACGCTGCTGAGTTTTTCACCCTCAGCAGTTTGCTGTGTGTATCAAAAATGGTCCACTACCTAAAGGACACAACTGTAGGAAGCATTGGAGTCAACATGGGCCAGCATCCCTGTGGAATGCTTTCGATACCTTGTACAGTCCATGCCCCAACTAATTGAGGCTGTTCTGAGGGGGGGGGGGGGGGTGCAACTCAATATTAGGAAGGTGTCCATAATGTTTTGTATACTTGGTGTACACATGCTTGAAGCAATGAGATGTGTAAAGGTCTGAAAGACTGAAACTACATGAATGTCTACAGATACATGGCCTCAGCAACTCCTCAAAGTGTTGGACGGAATACTAGTCAGTGCATTTGATCCATTATACTGTATCTACAATGTCATAACTAGAATGGAATGGTGTGAATGGAGTGGTAGAATAGAATGGTGTGACTACTGGCTATAGGATGAGCATGAATCTGAACCTAGCCTAGTCTAATGTTACAACAGAAACAAGCACTACAGAGTTTAAAGAGGAACACATGAAGTCAAATATATGTCTTGAGTAGAATATGTGTGAGGGGAATTGCCATTATCCAGATCCTTATTGTATATATCTATGTTGTAATTGTGACCCTTTGTTTGATATTATCTGTGCTGTTGCTATTTAAATTAAATATCGGTGACAGAGTTTTTGTGTTTTATCCTAAAAATAAAGTGTGGGTGAGAACAATGAATGACGCCCCAGAAATTCTATACTTAGAAAAAATGAAATACTCTGTTTATCTAAATCCCTTTTTAATATATACTCATGCTGACCAGGCTGTGACACTGAAAATATACAGTCACGTTGTGTCACCATAGTTGTGGAGCATCATTTCAACATAATCATTGTCTCTCTCTGCTCGTACTGCAGTCAGACATTATTTCTCACATGTTCCACATGGCCTGATTGTATATTATTATGCCCTTGGGTGGGCTGCCACAGTGAAGTGAAAATGGCAGCTTCATTCATACACCAACAATGGGAGCTACAATTGCAATGGCTCTGAGGAAAATGGCCAATTACAGTGGGAAATAGGGCTTGTTTTGTCACTCTTCAAACCACCTGTCCTTTTAGACATACAGCATAGTAGAGACCAGAGCCTAAAGGGCTGGATTCAATCCGTAGCGTTAAAGCGTGACTGACATTTAAAGGCAATGTTTCCGTGTTGGCGGAGACAGCATTCGTGGTAAATGTTGCATATGTTGGCTCAATCGAAAATGACCTTTACATTTCAACCGGCTACAACGCTGAGCTTCTGCGCTATGGACGGAATCCAGCTCGCACAATATATATGACATTGCTAGAGATGTTAAGGTGATCAGGTCCCCTAGGGCACTATCCAAACGGTCAACCTGAAAATCTGTGAGCGAAAGCAAATCCACAAAAACAAATGCCCAAATAACTTGAACAAGTAATGTGCTTAGCCTCAGTCACTGATCAAAGTACCATATAAAAACGGAACTACAAATACCGGTCAACAATCTCTATACAAAGCACTCATTCTTGTGCTACATACAGTACTTGTGTAATACAAATCTCCATTATACCCATGGCCTCAACTCTGTGTGTACACGCTGCTATGAAAACATTGTGTCTCCTGGTGGCGCTGTAGGTCCAGTCTGCGCTGGAATCTGCTTTGGCAGTGCGTGCAGCTGAAGGGCCAGTAGCTGCTGTGTTTACGGCTGTGGGTAATGAGGTTGGAGCTCTGGCTGAAGGCCTTGCCACACACCTGGCACACATGGGGCTTCTCACCTGAGACAGACGGGGACAGACAGCAGGACATGACATGGAATTCAAGAAGAGAGATACTCTGTGACAGCAGCCAGTGTGTAGGGCAGATTCCTAACTTCAGATGTAAGCGACCTTTGCACAATGTGTATGTCAGTTGTACTGTGTTGTACACATACCAGCTGACCTATGTTCAACACACTATGCTCATTTGTGTATGTGTCCTTACAGTGTACCTCCCCTCACATCAAATCAAATACATTTGAATTGGTCACATACACATGGTAATCAGATATTAATGCGAGTGTAGCGAAATGCTTGTGCTTCTAGTTCCAACAGTGCAGTAATATCTAACAAGTAATCTAACAATTCCCCAACAACTACCTAATGCACACAAATCTAAAGGGATGGAATAAGAATATGTACATATAAATATATGGATGAGCGATGGCCGAGCGGCATAGGCAAGATGCAATAGATGGTATAAGATAAAGTATATACATATACCTGTGTGTATGAAGGTGTGTTTCTTCATGTCTGACTTCTGGTGGAACCTCTTGCCACAGTACTGGCAGGGGTAGGGCCTGGTGTCAGAGTGGATGAGCAGGTGGGTGGACAGGGTGGAGGAGCGCTTGAATACCTTCCCACACTCCTTACAGCTATAGCTACGCTCCTGGAACACACACATTCACAGAGATGTGGTCAGGATTTTGCCATTTAGTATTTTTATATAGTTTGTGTTGGGAAGTGGAGAGACCTCCACCAATGTACTTCTGCCGGATATACCTTTGGTCTTCCGTACGTGCCCAGGGCTTGTTTGAACTCGTAGGGGTGCTCTGGGGCTTTGGCTGACGTGGCCAATGGGACTGCATGCACGCATGTACGTGACCTGAGTAAATTAGTCTTCAGTACAGCTCCTGAGGACAAGACCTGAGAAAAGAGAAAGCTAAAAGTAACAGGAGATGTAGCTCATACTCCCAGAGATGTCAACCATATTCAACACAATTACCCATCACAGCCTCAATTCTCACACCAAACAAATCTGCTGTTATGTCATTTTCTGACATGTCACAGAGCCCTGTCGAGTACAATTTCCACCACTCTACTGTCACTGTTGTCTCAGGTCTCAAACTCCAAACAGTATCTAATTTATTCTATTTTAGTCATGCCTGAAGGGGTTTGCATGGTTTGGAACCACACACTTTTGGTTGATACACCCTATAAGGGTAGATGTGCTGTTCTGATTATATTGTAATTCCTGACCCTTGCTGGTTCTTCTTACCTTTTCACATAGGGGGCATGGGCTGGTGGAGTTGAGGTCCATATGTGGTCTGTGGCTCAGTAAGACATGGACCAGTTTTTCCAGCTCCCTTTCTCTGTCAGGGCCCCGGGGCCAGTGTAGGAACCAGGGCAGGGCAGACTCGGAAGGCTCCACACCATCGTACCCTCCGGTTTCTGTGGAGTAAGTGGCATACTAGTAGACTGAGTTTGAAATGTAAAAAAAATATTTTGGATTTGAATAAAGATAGTTATGACAATCAAATTGAAGCAATGTGAAGTGTTTAACGCGATGGAATACAAATATAACAAATATCTACATCTACTTATTTATTATTGACAATAAATAGAGTGTAGAGCCATAAAGTCAGGATCAGTTGGGTACCTGCAGACCAGCTGGTCCAGAGGTCAGCTGGCGAGGTGCTGTGTGGTCTGGTTGCCATGGCATCCCAGCTAGGGCAGGGGTATTCCAGGGTGTCCTTGACCTCTGACCCTGAGCACAGGTTGCCCTGGTCCTCCTGGAAGGGGCTCCGATGTGGGCACCTTACTTCCCGCCACGCCCTGTTCTGCCTGTCGTGATGATTTGTATGAGGTTGTGGCTGGTCAGGGTTTGTGTGTCTGGTGCCTTTAGAGAAGCAAGGGGGATGAGACCCTGGTCTCTTACTCTTGACCAGGAATGAGCGAGGCATGACAGAGCTGAGGCAAGGGGAAGGTGGCGAGAGTGAGAGAGATAAATACCTACAGAACAGACAAGAGACGAGGAGTCATTCGAAATTCACTTAATGACAGATTCTTTGACAAAGTGTTCCTCTGTATTAAAGAACAACAACGAACTAATATTATTTATAGATTTTTCATTTCATTTTTCTATGCCCTATACATACATTGAGTATACCAAACGATAAGAGCGCCTTCCTAATATTGAGTTGTTGCACTCAATTCGTCGGGGCATGGACTCTATAAGGTGGGGAAGTGTTCCACAGTTTTGCTGGCCCACGTTAACTCCAATGCTTCCCACAGTTGTGTCCTTTAGGTATTGGACCATTATTGATACACACAGGAAACTGTTGAGTGTGAAAAACCCAGTAGCCTTGCAGTACTTTACACAACCGGTGCACCGGTCCTTCTACCATACCCTGTTCAAAGGCATTTACATGATTTGTCTTGTCCATTCACCCTCTGAATGGCACATATAAACCATCCATGTCTCAATTATCTCATGGGTTCTTTAACCTGTCTCCTCCCCTTCATCTACACTGATTAAAGTGACATCGTTAAGTGATTATAGCTTTCACCTGGATTTACCTGGTCACTCTACTGTATGTCATGAAAAAAGAACATGTTCCTAATGTTTTGTACACTCAGTATATTTATCCACAGAATCATTCACCTCCCTTACTGAATTTCTGGAGAATGTGAAATGTGTTGGGTTCGTAATGATATTTCTCTGCAATTAAGTAATGGACATAAAATAGTTTGATATATAAATATGTGTTTCTACAGAGATAGCGAAATTAGAGATAATACATTTTTTGATAACATTAACTTTCATTAATTAATTTTCCACGTAATGTAACGTAGTCATTCACCAAATCTTTTAAAAATGTATTATCACTAAAAATTGCTATGTGATAATGTACAATTACAGATTGGCACACATTTACACACATCACACTTATAGTAAGCTGTAATGTCACTCATGTTGCTCTGCGTTAGTATTCCTTATCTTCGTATGTCAATGTGAAACACACACACCTGTTGATAAATAATCAGTTAAAATGCCAAAGCCTGTGGTTTGGGTAAGAAATGCATCATGGGCACCTGCACACTGTTTTTAAAAAAACATTTCAAAAGCAGGTCTTTCTCTGAGGACTACCCGACTCCGTCAAGCAATTCAAACTGAAATCTCACGATCTGTTGTGAAAAATACATTTTGAGCTTTTACTAAATAGATCTACGTCTCTATACGTTTTTTAAAGTTTCTAAATATGACATATGTAACCAAATCATTCATAAAATAGCATACAATCCTACCATACAATGCAATCAAATTACAAATGCAACATATTTCCTTTGCAATTCTCCTAATGATATTCACAATTCTACACATTATCAGAATATATTGTTTTACCATTGATCACATATTAATAAACGACACAGACTTTTGTAAAAACAATAACCTATTTTGGTCAGTTTTCAGTCAAGCTCAATCCTAAAAATATCTAATATGTTTTATTGCTCGTCAGTTAAATGTATTAAAATGATTCATATCTGTACTGAATTAATCATCAAATTCAATAAATATTATGCAAAACATTAAACACCAATCTCATATTATAAAGTTGAAATCTGGAGAGAGGCTGAATTCTGTAACTTACCACTTGTATGCACAGTTGAATCTGGAGTGGTTGCTATCTCTTTGGTGTCGGTAACATCCCCTTTTCTTTATCCTCGCACCCATTAACTGATGACATGACAGAAAACAATTGATTTGGTTTGATTTTGAAGCAGTTGCTGAACAATGGATTGTGGGAAATCTCAACAAAAAACCCACCAGCCAACCTTTACAGTGCATTCAATGTCTATACCTCAGCGTACAATTCAAAGCATTTACCTAAAGGCTAGAAATTAAAAATGTTAATCTGTTAAACTCATACTGTAACATTAATTTGACTCTTACACACATAATTACAGTATGTGACAATGATGTATAACATTGATTATTTTTCAAGATTTATTCTAATCTACACCAGAGATTTTCTAATCAGAAATAGTCTATCAGATAGATAAACAGTTTTTCTTTGTTTTAGTTTTTGATTGAATAAAACAAATCTGATATTCCCAGTTATTAACCAACTTCTGTAATGGAAACCTGTGTTCGGTGTTCAGCTTATTGTTCGCATCCTGCCTGTTGTCTTACCTCTAGAGAGGACTGATCCTGCTACCGTACACTAGAAAGGACCAAGCACACATCCAAACCTGTCCATCTTGGTCTGAGAGTCAATGTTCTATGCTACTGAGTCACAGGTAACTTGGTAACTGGTAGCATCAGTCATACTGAGGGTAGGAAATATGTACATTAAGGTCACTTGATTGTGTTTAAATATCTTGGTCTCACATAAAAACGGGGACCTTACTTTAACCATATAATCTTGCTATGGGAGGTTATTGACACACACATCACTGGTGTCTATGCAGTGTGGAATGTGTATAATACACAACCCACACAACTCTCTTCCTGTGACTGAGGTAATTTAAGTGATCTCCACCACAGAAATAGAAACACTCTCCCACACTAGAACAATGATGAAAAGAGCTGCTAGAAGATGACAGGATTTTACTAAACAAGTGAAGTAAAGAAGTAAGATTGCAAAGATAACTGTATTATAGTTGATGTCCATTGAATTACAGTGAAAACTATATTGGAGATCACTGAATGACTCAGCACACGACATCTTAGATTGAAACAAGTCAGAGGCCCTCAGAACAGCCTCAATTAATCTGGGCATGGACTCTACAAGGTGTCGAAAGCGTTTCACAGGGATGCTGGCCCATGTTGACTCTCATGTGGACCATTCTTGATACACATGGGAAACTGCTTCAAAAACCCAGCAGCATTGCACTTCGTGACGGAAACCTGTGTGCCTGGCACCTACTACCATACCCCATTCAAAGGCACTTAAATATTTAGTCTTGCCCATTCACTCTCTGAATTTCACACATACACAATCCATGTCTCACTTGTCTCTAGACTTAAAGGTACTTCTTTAACCTGTCTCCTTCTCTTCATCTACGCTGATTGAAGTGGATTTAACAAGTGACATCAATAAGGGATCATAGCTTTCATCTGGATTCACCTGGTCAGTCTATGTCATTGAAAGAGCAGGTGTTCTTAATGTTTTGTACACTCATTGTTTTGTATCCTGCGAGCAGCAGACAGTGGAGTTGAGTGTGCCACTGCCTTGATGTTCTGGAGCGGAGCTTGACAGAGCGCTGTGGTTACTGTGGCGGGGGGCTGGCAGCCTTCTCCCCAGGGTTTCAGGGAGTGCAGGCGAGGGGGGGGCAGGTTGTTGAGACGGGGTGGTAGGCTCGGTGGGTTTGTGTCTCGTCTCTGATGGGGGGGGTTCAGGGGCTTCTCTTCCTACATCCGTCCCTCGGCTCCCCTGCTGCTGCTCCTGTCTTTCTAGGAACCTGAATCTTGGGGTCTGGGGTGGAGGGGTTTAGGGAGGGGGGAGGGGGTTATGGCTGGTTGGCATTTAGTGTACTTTTCCTTTCTTTGTTTTTGTCTCACCTGTTCTGCTTTCTACTGTGATATGTTCCCTTGCGTTCAAGTATGCTCCTGGCTCTGAGCTCCAATGAAGCAGTCTGTATAAGGCTTTGGTTATGAAACCAGCATCACAAGCACGAATGGAGCGACAGGTGAGGATGCAAACACAAGACTCTCTCTGGTCAGAGAGCGACCTGGGGTTGGACTCAACTTGTGAATACACAATGTTAGGATGTGGTCTAGGTGCTGTGGTCCCCCTTGTTTATCACAACTGAGCAAATTTTCCATCATGGCTCCCAATCTTGTTGGAAGGACAGGTGCCGAGTAGAGAGTATGTGGCTGAAAACTTACTGCTCGACTCCCAGTGAGTTATATCTGCTCCTGCCACGAGGAGGACAAGGGAGCAGAGAGAGGTGAGGAAGAAGGGGACAAGGGAGCGGAGAGAGGTGAGGAAGAAGGGGACAAGGGAGCGGAGAGAGGTGAGGAAGAAGGGGACAAGGGAGCGGAGAGAGGTTAGGAAGAAGGGGACAAGTGAGCAGAGAGAGGTGAGGAAGAAGGGGACAAGGGAGGAGAGAGAGGTGAGGAAGAAGGTGACAAGTTAACAGAGAGGGGTGAAGAGGAGAGAAAACATGAACCCGAGTGCAACAGCCAGTCTTGAAGTCAGTCTGACAGCACACCAGAGAACAAGAGTGACGAAGAGAACGATGACAGCTTTGAGTACGCCAAGGAAGAGCCATCCCAAGACTCCCCTCCCTGATTACACAGGTCCTGCAGCAGTCAGGTCCACTCAAATGGAAGCTCATGATGACGACCCACCAAACCATGCCAGTACTCTGGCCTCCTCCCACCTCCCTCCCTGGTGGCTACCCACCTCTAATTTAAAAAAACTGCTCTAAATGAGTACCATTAAATAGACGGCATACAAGCAAAACTTTATCATAAATTACAGGACTTTTTTATTATCAGTATTTATTGACCAACAAATTGAAGTATTTTTTAAAGGTGTGCCTTCTAATTTGCAATGTGTATTTAAAAATATTGTCAACTCATGAATTGTATGAATTATTGATTGAAAATAGATACTTAATTAAGATTATTTTCAAACTTAACAAGCAAAAAGATATGACGCAAAACAAGTTGTCTGTATCTAATAAACGAGTGGGGCCAGAGAAGAGAGTGCTGGGCCCAGCCCAATGTCACTGACTATTGTGGTTTTAACACATCAACCAGAGATGGCCTTAAGCTCTCCCAGAGATACAAACACATGAATACATACACACACATACCACACGTTATTGTGCATCTGCAAGCAGGCAAAGTCCAATGCAAACAGGCAAAGTCACATACACATGTGCATGCATACAGTGCACACACTCACAAACGTGAACAGTCCCACACAGCATATAGTCACACAGGCTACACCATTCAGGACACACCCTTGAAGACATACAAACAGTAAAACAGTAAAGACATCCAAATTCTGTATACAAAATCGTCCGATACAGAATAGAGGAGAAACAATAGGCGTTTTCTCACTTGCACATTTTCCCAGCATGGGGCAACCACAGGAGGAAATGATCTAATGAAAAAAGCGCCCATCGCTGATAGCAACAAGGAGTCCAAATTTGCCTCACTAATCACACATTACCAAACATTAACCAATAAAACATATCCAACAAATGAACATGCGGAGAGAGATGGAGATGGCCGGAGAGAGATGGAGATGGCCGGAGAGAGATGGAGATGGCCGGAGAGAGATGGAGATGGCCGGAGAGAGATGGAGATGGCCGGAGAGAGATGGAGATGGCCGGAGAGAGATGGAGATGGCCGGAGAGAGATGGAGATGGCCGGAGAGAGATGGAGATGGCCGGAGAGAGATGGAGATGGTCAGAGGGTTGCCGTCAGCAGTAGGCCATGGTTACAGCTGGCTGTGTGTATCTCTGTATATGTGGTTGGTTGGTGGCTGTGGTTTCAGTCAGGGGGCTGGGTGTACTTTCTCATGGCCCACATCTTCTTTTTCTCTGTCACCAACAGGACTCGCTCCCCCACCCACCCATCTCACACATTCATTTCCCCTCTTTCTCTCTCTCTCACATTGCATGGAAAAGGGTGAGAAGGTGAGTGAGAGGACAGGAGCTTGTGACTACTCTAGATTTGGAGAAGAACAAAAAAACGACCCCTGGTATAATAATAGATTACATTTGTTGAAGAGGTCTCCTGGCCACGCCCACTACCAGACATTTCTTGACACATCTATGTGTCGTGGCTGCTCTGTAGCTCTGCCTTCCTGTTATATTTTCTCTCTCTAAATCTTTCTTCGTGGCATTTCACTCTGTTTCTAGTCTTGTGTATATTGCCTAGAAGCCTATCACGTGATGCTACTCTCTCGCTTACTATGAAAGGATAGTGGGAGGTCAGGGGGTGTGAGAACTCTGAAACTCTATGGTACCCAAGGCAGTCATACCTCCCTGTACACTACATTACAGTATAATAACCTAACACCACCACCACATGGAAATGTCATGTATCCTAATTTATTTAGCATTTATCATCTGTCATACTGTAGATGAGTGAAGAGGAGGTGACTGCTCTGTGTGGTCTCATCTTAACACTTCCCCCTCATTCACAGCTAAGATATCAGTCATAGTGTTAAAAAGCACTTATGTCACTGTCACGAATCTCGCTAATCTTGATCCAGCAAAAGTGTTATGAGATGATAAAAAGGCACTTATATTTTGGGCCTTGATGGTAGTAAAATGATGTACAGTGCCTTCAGAAAGTGTTCACACCCCTTGACTTTTTCAATCTTTTGTTGTGTGACAGCCTGCATATAAAATGGATTACAGTGGTATTTTGTGTCACTGATTTACACACAAGACCCCATAATGTCAAAGTGGAATTATGTTTTTAGAGATTTTTTACACATTAATTAAAAATGAAAAGCTGTAATGTCTTGAGTCAATAAGTATTCAACCTCTTTGTTATGGCAAGCCTTCATACGTTCAGGAATAATACATTGCATAGACTCAGTCTGTGTGCAATAATAGTGTTTTTTTTGTTGAATTTTACCCCGTTTTTCTCCCCAATTTCGTGGTATCCAATTGTTTTAGTAGCTACTATCTTGTCTCATCGCTACAACTCCCGTAGAGACGAAGGTTGAAAGTCATGCGTCGTCCGATACACAATCCAACCAAGCGCGCATCCAACCCGGAAGCCAGCCGCACCAATGTGTCGGGGGAAACACCGTGCACCTGGCAACCTTGGTTAGCGCGCACTGCGCCCGGCCTGCCACAGGAGTCGCTGGTGCGCGATGAGACAAGGATATCCCTACCGGCCAACAAGTGTTCTTCGTTTATTAAAGAAGAATGTATTCATCTCACGCTGCGCCATGGTCTCATCGGTATGACGATCGTGATATAGACTTACCCAGAAATACTCACAGCTGTAACTGCGGCAAAGGTGATTCTAACATGTATTGACTCAGGTGGTTGAATATTTATCTAATATATTTTGTTTTTTGTTTTCCATAATTTGCTTTGAAAAAGTTATAATTTTCCTTCCAATTTAAAATTAGACTGTGTAGATCGTTAACAAATGACAATTAAATAAATGTTAAGCCCACTTTGTAACACAACAAAATGTAAAATAAAAAAAAGCACTGTATCCCTGTATTCTAAACTCTGATTGAGTGGATCTCTGTGTATGACGGGACTGTTTTTGCCCAGTGACTCAGGTCTCTGCTCTCTACCCCGCATTGATGTTGAATCTGATATGTATGAATTGTAATAAATTTCCTTCTAAGATAAAACAAACTCTGATGGAGGGGAAGTCCATTTACTGACACTCATAGTCAAGTACGCTCAAGCACTCACACACACATCCAAACACACAGGGTGGACGTGTGAAGCCTCTGTCACACACACCACACCCAAAACACCAGTCTCTCTGCCTCACACACATGAATAAGCAAGCACAAACAAATAGCCAACACACCAAATAGAGTATTTTGTATTCAACTGACTTTGCAGGTTTGTATAGAGATACAATATCAACAGAAATATCCAGAATAGCAATAGTGCATTCAACTACTGTGCCCAATATGTAAGGATATGCAGGTAACTGCCAAAATAAAGGAAACACTTGAGTAAATGAGGGATACAAACTATAGCCTTCTGAGACCCAGCATTTCATGTTGTCCTCTAGTGGACATCAGTTCTTGGTCCTTATCTCTGAGGCCATACACGCCACCCTATTAAGTCCTGTTGTCACTTTGAGAGGACATTCTGGGCTTATAAATTATATCACGTGTGGGGGTGTGACCTTGACAACTTTATCTTACTGGTTCTTTAGTCAAAATTAGCTTATTTTATGGAATTCAGATTTTTGTGAGTTTGATATTAAAATTGTTTCTAGTAAGTGAATATCTCAGGAATAGTTAAGTGAGTTGTCAGGACTGTAATACTTTTGCACATTAAATAAGAGCTTATCAAGAAATGTCCTCTGTAGTGGACACCTGGATGGCGCAACTATGTTTTTTATGTAACGATCGTTGTTGGAAGGATTGGACCATGGTGCCGCGTGGAAGGCGTTCATGTTTATTCATGTGAACCAGCAACAAAACAATAAAGAGTAACAAAACGAACATGCAGCTTTGTAGTGCAAAAAGGCTACAATACAAAAACAAGATCCCACACACATAAAAGATAAATAACAATATATATATTTTTTAAAGTTCTTGGTAATTTTTTCCCCCACTCCAAACACTTACGTCTCAGGAGGATATTGAAAGCAGGTGTGGTTCCTGAGTTATTTAAGTGATTAACATCCCATCATGCTTATCATGTATAAAAATGTTGCCCAGTTGCCCACTCGGGCGGTCTAAGGCACTGCATCTCAGTGCTAGAGGCATCACTACAGACCCTGGTTTGATTCCAGGCTGTATCACAACCGTCCGTAATTGGGAGTCCCATAGGGCGGCGCACAATTGGCTCAGTGTCGTTAGGGTCTGGTCGAGGTAAGCTGTCATTGTAAACAAAAATTTGTTCTTAACTGACTTGCTTAGTTAAATAAAGGTTAAGTAAAATAAAATACGTTTGGGCTACAATGGCTAGAAGAAGAGATTTCAGTGACTTTAAAAGAGGGGTCTCAAAGGAGCATGGGGGTTTAATAAAGAGTGTGTGTGTGTGTGTGTGTCTGTTACCAGATCTCAACCCAATTGAACACTTATGAAAGATTCTGGAGCAGTGCCTGAGACAGCATTTTATACCACCAACAAAACACCAAATGATTGAATTTCTCATGAAAGAATGTTGTTACTTCCCTCCAATAGAGTTCCAGACACTTGTAGCATCTATGCCAAGGATAATTAAAGCTCTTCTGGCAGCTCATGGTGGCCCAACGCCCTGTTAAGACACTTTATGTTGGTGTTTTACAATATCTTGGCAGTTATCTGCATATAAGGATAGAGGTGAATTAAACATGAATTTAGATGCACGTGCGTATCATATATGAGGCAGAATAATCTGCACAATCCTCTGTCTCTTACAGCTGTCTTCTCTTCACACTCTCATGAGATTTTCTCTCTCGACTTGACACATCCCTTTCACATCCACTCTGGTTCCCATCACTGCAAGGTCACACCCATCCAGTCCCAGCATTGGTTTTTCTAACCTCTTTAGGCCATCACAAATAGACATACACACTAAGAAACACACCGCTGTGTACAATAGCTACATCATATTGGCCATCTCCCTCCATGTAGTTACTGTAAGCATTCTAAAACTCCACCTGACACAGATGCCACACACACACACACACACCTGCAAAATGGAACAAATGGAAGTTTAATAACATCAAACAAATGGCAAATCCAAAAACACAATCCCATGCTGTTACTGCACAGTAGCCTACCTATGTGTTATCACCAGGACAAGACAATGGACCAAGAAATACATTTCCTCCCACATTCATTTAGTGACTCTTCAACATAGTTAGAAGCCTATAGTTGCGGTGCTTGACAATGGTAGTCTTTGCCTAATCATCAATGACCCCTGGTGGATATGGAGCATCAATGCATCTTATTGTGCATCTTATCGTGTGTGTCAATACTATATATATATATATATGTGAGTTTGTACGCATTAATTCACCCCAGAATCGACCAAATTGAGATTTTATTTAGATTTACATATTTGCTAGAGGCAAAATATATACGCTCCAGTATGGAAAATAAGATATTATTGGGTTGGATGACACACACTGGGGTTGGGGTGGACAGCGGATCTGTCTCACGCAGAAGGCATCTTGCCGTGAACCCGGAAGCGATACACACATGTGTAGTCCTGGTGACCCCAGTTGCTGATGATACGGAGCTCCACATAACGATACACACTGTTAGGGTTCTGAGAGAGAGAAGTCCACTGTTATAATCATTTTGACACTTTTATTATATCAGCCCGCCTGTTGCACAAACAATCACCCCAAAAATTAAACTGCTTAAAGCCAAATGAAATTGAAATAATCTGTGTCAATGTCTGGAATCATGTTATCTGTATCTCTACCATGTGTATCCCCACAGGGCACAGATGTCAAGTCAACGTCTATTCCACTTTGGTTCAACATCATTTTATTGAAATGACGTTTAAACAATGTTGATTCAACCAGTGTGTGCCCAGTGGGTCTCTACCATGTGTATCTCTAATATCTCTTTGTTAGTGTCTGACTCACAGGCAGTTTAAATGTCTGGATTGGATCCCCAGCCTGGTTAAACATGAAAGTCCCGAGCAGGGTTCCCTCTTCACTGTCAGTAGTTATGCCCTACAGACACAGAGAGAGAGAGAGAGAGAGAGAGAGAGAAAGAGAGAGAGAGAGAGAGAGAGCGAGAGAGACAGAGAGAGTTAATTAAAGGTACTCAGCATAACACTCCAAAAACATTCCTGTGTGGTTATGATCAAATATACAGGGGTCAGAGGTGACTCACGTAGACGGCAAAGTCCTTAGGAGCGCTGTCTATGTGTCCAGTTGGAGAGACGGCAGTGGAGATGTGCTCCATGGTAACGTGGGTGACGTGGACAGGGTGAGACAGAGCCACAGTCATGGTGCCCTGGGCCCCGCGGAAAGGCCAACACTTACCAGGCTGCACCAGCTGGCCCTTTGGAGAGGAGAGAAAGGGAAGAGTAGGGGGGAAGCAAGACAGAGGCGTGTCAGGCTGACAGTGATCTTTAAAGTGCATTCAATCATGGTCACATTACATTACAGTTTACAAAGGAAGGAGAGAGACAGACGGAGGGTGAGAAAGTGTGAGTAGAGGAGTGAGGCAGGAGAGAGGAAGAGAGACAGACACACATGCAGAGAGAGAGAGAGAGAGAGAGAGAGAGGTACTTACCTGAATTACAGTCCGGGGGCTCTCTGATGGAGACCACAGGGGAATCCCCAGGAAACTCACTCGGGCCGAACTGGTCTTATATGTCTCAGAGCAACGACTGGTTACAATGCTGGCACCTACACACACACACACACACACACACACAGACACACACACAGAGAGCTCTGAGCATATTCAATAATATAGTCTATACCAGGGATCATGAACTAGATTCAGCCGTGGGCAGATTTTTTTTTGAGCGGATGATCGAGGGGCTGGAACATAAAATAATTCCAAACTGATATAATATTTGACAAAAACATGATCACTTCAAACCTTGCTTACATTGGTGTATGATCACGTGTCTCTCTATTATGCGTGGGAATACTTGGGAACAGATTTATTTTATGTCATTTGCACACACTGTATATAGACTTCCTTTTTTTCTATTGTGTTATTTACTGTACGTGTCAGGATTTGGCCAGGATTGTTCCGGTTTTGGCCACTAGATGCCCCCATTGTGTTTTTTACCTTTTTCTCTTAGAATTACTTTTGATGTTGTGGATTTATATTTTTGCCTGAAGAGCTTTCCTTTTTACTTTATTAAAACAGTCTCAAGTACTGCTGTGTCTGCCTCATCTTCTGGGTTCTGCCTACTATTAGTGGCTCAGTTTACTAAGTGACTGTTTCTCACACCGGAGACCCGAGTTTGTAACCCGGTCTTGACAGTACGTACGCTTGTTTATTCCATGTGTAACATGGGTTGCAACTGTGACCTGCTTTGGCCAGGTCACAGTTGTAAATTAAAACTTGTTCTCAACTAGCTTAACTGGTTAAATAAAGGTGAAATATATATATATGTATATTTTTTAAATGTGCCCCCCCAAAAAAGTGATCAGTCACAAACCTTGGGACTCGAGGGCAAAGTTGGGCATTTTGTCAGCCAGTGGACGACTGCAGTCTTTCACCACCTGTGTCACATCCTGTCTCTCATCCTGACACACACAAACATACATTTACACACAATTCTATCACATTTCATGTTCATTTTTGGGGCAAATAATACAAAATATCCAAAAAATTTAACATCTACATTGCCTTGCAAAAGTATTCATCACCTTGGCAATTTTCCTATTTTGTTGCATTACAACCTGTAATTGAAATTGATTTTTATTTGGATTTAATGTAATGGAAATACACAAAATAGTCCAAATTGGTTAAGTGAAATGAAAAAATAAAAACTTATTTCAAAAAAAAAAAAAAAATTAAAATGGAAAAGTGGTTTGTGCATATGTATTCACACCCTTTGCTATGAAGCCACTAAATATGATCTGGTACAACCAATTACCTTCAGAAGTCACATAATTAGTTAAATAAAGTCCACCTGTGTGCAATCAAAGTGTCACATGATCCCAGTATATATATACACCTGTTCCGAAAGGCCCCAGAGTCTGCAACACTGCCAAGTGGCACCATGAAGACCAAGGAGCTCTCCAAACAGGTCAGGGACGAAGTAGTGGAGAAGTACATATCAGGGTTGGGTTATAAAAACATATCCAAAACTTTCAACATCCCACAGAGCACCATTAAATTGATTACAACAAAATGGAAAGAATATGGCACTACAACAAACCTGCCAAGAGAGGGCCGCCCACCAAAACTCATGGACCAGGCAAGGAGGGCATTAATCAGAGAGGAGAGGAAACAAAGAGACCAAAGATAACCCTGAAGGAGCTGCAAAGCTCCACAGCAGAGATTGGAGAATCTGTCCATTGGCCCAATTTAAGCCGCACACTTCACAGAGCTGGGCTTTACGGAAGAGTGGCCAGAAAAAAGCCATTGCTTAAAGAAAAAAATAAGCAAACACGTTTGGTGTTCGCCAAAAGGCATGTGGGAGACTCCTCAAACTTATGGAAGTTTGGTCAGATTAGACAAAAATGTAGCTTTTTGGCCATCAAGGAAAACTATGTCTGGCGCAAACCCAACACCTCTCATCACCCCGAGAACATAATCCCCACAGTGAAGCATGCTGGTGGCAGCATCATGCTGTGTGGATGTTTTTCATCAGCAATGACTGGGAAACTGGTCAGAAATGAAGGAATGATGGATGGTGCAAAATACAGGGAAATTATTGAGGAAAACCTGTTTCAGTCTTCCAGAGATTTGAGACTGGGATGGAGATTCACCTTCCAGCAAGACAATGACCCTAATTATACTGATAAAGCAACACTTGAGTGGTTTAAGGGGAAACATTTAAATATCTTGGAATGGCCAAGTCAAAGCCCAGACCTCAATCCATTTGAGAATCTGTGGTATGAGTTAAATATTGCTGTACACCAGCGGAACCCATCCAACTTGAAGGAGCCGGAGCAGTTTTGCCTTGAAGAATGAGCAAAAATCCCAGCGGGCTAGATGTGCCAAGCTTATAAAGACATACCCCAATAGACTTGCAGTTGTAATTGCTGCTAAAGGAGGCTCTACCAAGTATTGACTTTTGGGGGGGTGAATAGTTATGCACGCTGAAGTTCTGTTTTTTGTGGCATTTCTTGTCTGTTTCACAATAAATAAACATTTTGCTTCTTCAAAGTGGTTGGCATGATGTGTAAATCAAATTATACAACCCCCCCAAAATCTATTTTAATTCCAGGTTGTAAGGCAACAAAATAGGAAAATTGCCACGGGGGGTGTATACTTTCGCAAGCCACTGTACCTGGGCCAATCTATCTCTGAGCCATTTGCCCATGGCCTCTATGAACTCAGGGGTCAGGTGTGTGTTGGTTGGTGTCAGAGCGGGAGGAGGCTGGTTCTTTATAGAGGTCACCTGATGCTGCAGCTACAGAAACAGAGAGATCACATATATTATGAAATAAAGGGTATGTGCGCGCGCGCGCGCGTGTGTGTGTGTGTGTGTGTGTGTTACCGTGTCGCTGACGTCCTCCAGGGCACTAACTCTTCCTCTAGTAAAGAGTAGGTGTTCTTGTAGATCAGCCACCTGCTTGCTGAACTCTGTAGCTTCCTGATCCAGGCGACGACCAAAGCTCACACTCTCAAAGTCCACACTAGAGACAATACAATACAACTTTATTTTCCATTTTGGGAGAGGTTTGTCTTGTAGAATAGAAAACAACATAACTTTCAGGAGTAGGAGCTAGGGGCTAGGGGCTAGGGGTTAGGGGCTAGGAGCTAGGGGCAAGGCACTGAGCTTGTTTCAGGACTGGCACACACTCACCTGTCCACCCTCACTCTCATGTCGTCAATCTCGGTCTTCACACACCTCAGGTCCTTAGTCATTCTTTGTAACATCTATAGGGGAAGACAAACTCAATTCAATTCAATTAAATTGTCTTCATTCCTTCCTGAGAGGCAATTATTGACACCTAAATTAAAGAATATTGGACGAAACACAACATTGGGCAGTGTTTTTAAACTTTGAAGGTATGTCTATTTAAAGGGTTAGATTGACGCGTCTCACCTCAGAAATGTCCTGTTGCTGGTTTTCTTTCTGTTTCATAATTTCAATCTCTCCCTGCAAGACACACACACACACATGCAACATGTCCATCATGATTGAGGTCAATTCCATTTCAATTCTAGTCAATTGAGAAAGTGAACCAAACTCCAATTTAAATGAAAAATTTTCAGAATTGAAAAGCATAAGAGACTAGGAATTGGAATTTTAGTGTACTTCCCTGAAGTGAAGGTATTAAAATAGAATTGACCCCAACCTATTTTCGGTACCTACCCCCCCCCCCCCCCTTCTCTCACTTTCTCTCTCTCTCTCCCTCTCTCTCTCACCAGTATAGTATCCATTTGCATTTGGAAAGCTGAATTCATGATAGGAGTTCCATGCTGTAGAAAGAGATTCAACAAGTCCTTATTGGACAATCAGGCTCATAACTTCAATGCAACATTCACCCAATCAATGCATAGATAATAGACATGAGACAAACAGTAGGGCTAAGTACAGTATTAGACAGATGAAAAACAGGTCCTACCGTAGTAGTCTTTTGAGTCAGATCAGGTCGAGGGTCAGGTTGAGTCGGTCGGGTCATCAGATTAAGGTTCATGGTGGGGAATGCAGTTGAAAACAGGAATACTGCTGGGAAGACATTGTAGTACTAGTTACACAGAGGACATCTAGTTGATTAGGAGGACATTTAGATGTGTAAACATGTGATGTAGCACTCACCGAAGGACAGAAGAAAGGGGAGGAGGAAGAGCAGGATGGCAAACCAGGAAGGCAACCAGGAAGGCAACCATGAACGGGCTACAGGGGGAAACACATTGGGCCAAAGCTAATACTAATGCTAACAAACAAGGCACAAGCAGAGAGAAAAGCTAACGCTCAGCTAATGCTAACAAACTACGAGTATAGAGACCAGCTGTCTCTAATGTTGTCTCTCGTACACAAACACATACACATTGCACTCACTGAAAATAGAATCGGTCCTTGTGCCAATTCCACTAGAGAAGCTCCTGCTGGAGCATGTCCTAGGCCTTTGTGGCTCTTCAGAGCAGTAGCCAGAGCTGTAGCTCATGCTTGAGAAGCTCAGGCTGGGCTCCAGGGCCACACTGGGGGCCACACTAGAAGGAGACAGGAAGGTCTGCCTTCTCTGGGTGACCCTCAATGTCGGAGCCAAATCTGACATAGGGAGGGAGAGGGGAGAGGCAGAGAGAGGGAGATTGAGTATTTTAGACATATACAGTATATTGTGTATACATATCCAATTATTTCAGACTGACACAAATGTCTAATCCAAGCAATGGGGTTAGAGGGTAGGCCTGGTCGCAGATCTATTTATGTTGTCTTGCCAACTCCTATGGCCATTGCCATGGCGTGACAATGACCACAGGAGTTGGAAGGACAGAACAAACAGATCTCAGACCAGGCGACTAGTCGACACAAGGGGCTAATAGAGGTTGGCAACGTCAACACCAACTAGCTAGGACAGGAAGTAATGTCTGCAGTACCAATGTCATCAGCATTGATGTTTCGCTCATTGGTGAAGTTGGTGGCACTGACAGTGCTGCTGGCCTGACTAGATCGGGAAGAATCCTTATGTCCCCCAGTTCTCTTCTTATTGAAAACCCTGAGGGACACACACACAGTTTTAACACTGTTCTAACACTACCGTTCAATACAAAAAAGATCACATGCAAGATGCACTCATACACATAATCACCTGACGGGGCTCTCCCTGTAGGAGATGCAGGAGGAAGACTCATCATCGGAGGACTGGTTATAGTACCCTCCGGTTACTAGCCTCGCGCTTCTCCTAGGCATGACTGAGAGGGGGGGGGGGGGGGGGGTATTTATTGATTTCAAATTAGCCTACTTTTAAACAAATAGGCCTATTGACTAAAACCAGGCATTTTATCACAGATATAAATAGCCTTCTACTTACCGGAGTCTTGCAATCATAGGCTACAGTAATTGTCGCAGTCTGTAAAATCAGATGTTGCAAGAGCAAGTGAAACTTTGCAAATGAGCCACTGTGTTGAAAACGGCAATTACACCGTTATTTACATTGTTGCGTAGAAGGAGCCCAGGACACGTCATAATCGGCTCTCTGCGCGCTCTGGCCTACTTGATCGACTGGCAGTGCGATCACTACCCTAAACCCTAACCCTAACCTTAACCCATACCCTAACCTTAACCCATAACCTAACCCTTACCCTTACCCTTTCACATGTCAACTTCAATGGTGTATGTCCCAAGGATCCCGGATAGCGCTGACCCTTGATTGACAGCGGTCCTCCCGCTCATTCGTCTCCAAATGTCCATTGATTGTTCGAATAAGTAATACGTTTATTTAATTTATTTATTTGGTTTATTGACAAAGGACCATGCACTATTAATACTAATCTCACAATAAATTTGATGCATTGTAATTTGAATTATATTTAGCCCAGCTAAACAGCTCATTAAGGCTTCATCTCCCCGGCCCGGGCAGCTGAACAATAGCCTTCATCTCTTCGGTTTATTGGAGTCTCATTATACAAATTGTAAGCCTATAAACTACTGTAAGAGGGAACATGTGCCAGCCAGGGTGAAATAAATAAGTACAAAAGATACTGTATATTTTTTGTTGTAAATTATTATTTTATATTTTGTTTGTTTGTAATAATACTTTTTGGAGGAGAGTAGGACTAGGCGACAGACAGAGCCTTCTATTGCAATAAAAGGCTTTGGCTACGGACTGGGCTGAAATGAATTAGATTTCTTCTCAACATCTCACTTCGTCATGACAACCGTTAAAGAGCCAAAACCCAGTGTTTGTCACCACTGCTGCTGCGCTCGACTCTCAGCACCAGTCACCGCCCGCAACAGAAAAAGTTTTTTATGAAGTTTCATTCTTGAGAGAACCGGACCGCACCGGACTAGTCACCCCAGAGCGATGCACCGCGCAATTCACTGTTGTTTTTCTAGACACCGTTTGAGCAGCATACAGACAAGAAAACGTTTTTGTGAAAGAAAAAGCTGTCTGACAAACGTGCTGTGGTTGCAGGTAAGTTTTACTATTTTTGCATTGTGTTATTTAACAACTCTTGAGAATAATTAAGGCATCTGATTTAGTAACTGATTAACTTTAAATGCAAATCTTAGCCTAAATATTGGCTACTGAAATATTGCATTCCAATGTCAAACTCACATAAATGTGTAACACAATGCGAATGACACTTCTAATATTCTGTAGGACACTCTTCCTCGAGGAGCGTACCCTGCCTGTCATAACCAGGGCACACTGGTATACTGACTAGACTACTGCCTAATATATGGCCCTGCCTGTCATAACCAGGGCACACTGGTATACTGACTAGACTACTGCCTAATATATGGCCCTGCCTGTCATAACCAGGGCACACTGGTATACTGACTAGACTACTGCCTAATATATGGCCCTGCCTGTCATAACCAGGGCACACTGGTATACTGACTAGACTACTGCCTAATATATGGCCCTGCCTGTCATAACCAGGGCACACTGGTATACTGACTAGACTACTGCCTAATATATGGCAGTGTGTGTCAGGGGGATGAAGACAACCAGGAGCCAGAAACGTCCTCTCATTCAGTTAAATCTACAGTCAACGACATGTCACATATTACCCTATTACCTTAAACTATATTAAACAAGTAGTTTTGAATCATATTATCTTTCAGCAGGGTAGGGTAACCACTTTTAACTATGTTTAACAATGCTCTCTGTAACAGTTCTAAACCACAAGACTTGTTGGTTGGGGAAAAACGTAATGGATTGAATTGGAGGCCAGTCTTGTAAATAGTCTGTCTCCTATAAAGTGCACTTTTTCCTCTCACTTCCTTTTCGGATTATCTTGTCTCTTTCCCAACAGTCAAATCTCCTACACCAGTGTTTTTTAAATGTCGGGTCTGGTCCCACTGGAGGGCTGCAACTGATTCCTTTCAGGTCTGGATCCTGGCACTATAAGCATTGGAGTTGGTGACAGCAGAATCACTATTCCACCATTTTGTTAGTCAGTTCTTCACCCAGCATAAGCCATGTTCAGCCTGTCAGAGCTGGCCTCTCTGAGTGAGCGTCAGGGCAGCTCCAAGCTGCTGAAGCCCTGGTGGGAGGTCTTCATGGAGTACCTGGTGGTGCTGATGCTCATGGTATCTGTGTTGTCAGGCACCCTGTTGCTATCTCGAGACAGGGTGGTGTGTCTCCCCCTGGACCTCACTACCACCCCCACTAACCAGAACACCTCCTCCAGCAGTGGTGCCGTACCTCAACCCCACCCCCCTAACAGGCCCCCCACCAAAGCATCCCCCCTACCAGCCAACCCTTGGACCCCTGCTAGGGGCAGACGCACCCACCTGGACTACCAGCAGTATGTCTACATTAGCCAGGTGTGCTACCACGAGGCCCTGCCCTGGTACTCCCGCTTCTTCCCCTATGTGGCTCTACTCCAGTCCCTGGTGCTATTGGCCAGCGGTTGCTTCTGGTTCCACTTCCCCCTCACCTCTGCCCGCATAGAGCACTTCCTGACCATCCTGGCCAAGTGCTGTGAGTCTCCCTGGACCTCCCGCGCCCTGTCCCATGCCGCCCGCCAGGAGGGGGGAGGGGAGGAAACAGGCCCCCAGGATCTCCAAACGCCTCCTCCTACTCTCCTGTCTTCACCCCCTGTACCCCGCAACCGCCAGTCCAGCCTGGACTCGGGCACAGACAGCCCCCTGCTGGTGAGATCGGATAGCGCGTCCACTGCCGCCCCTCCCTCGCCCTGCCCCTCCACTCTCTCCCGGACGTCCTCCCTGTCCACCATGTCTCTGTCCCGGGCCCATGTCCCGGCTTCTAAATCCCCTGTGGTGCTGGATGGTTCACGGCAGGTTGCCAGTTTGGACCGGAGTGACGGGGAGCAGGCCAGGGCACTGTTCGAGAGGGTGCGCCGCTTCCGCTCCCACTGTGAGAACTCTGAAGTCATCTACAAGGTCAGGGGTCATTTACTGAACGTGTCTGAACTCTTTTTTGATATATCTGTTTACCACACCACACCTTCACATTCACTATCCCTGTTTTCTCCTTTCTCCTGCTGTAGGTGTACTTGGCCCAGACGGTGTTCAAGCTGCTGCTGGTGGTGCTGATTGTGGGCTACACCACCCCTCTGATGAGCTCCATCTCATTCACCCACACCTGCCTACCCCAGGCCCACGCCCTGACTGGCTACAGTGCCTTTGAGTGTACCCATGCCCTGGCCTCTGTCCTCCACAAGTTGCTGCTGGCCTACGTCAGCCTGGTGGGGCTCTTTGGCCTGCTGAGCATCTACACCCTCAGCTGGATCCTCCACAGGTCTGGATTGCAGATTAGTGGCAAAATGTTATGAGTGTTGTGACTGTAATTTGCATTTGATTTTCCCATCTATTTTAATTTGCTTTGCTCTGCAGCCAGTGGTATAATGTACTTATTCAAAAATACTTTAAAGTACTACTTAAGTAGTTTACTTTAATTTACTATTTATATTTTTTATTTACTTTTACTTCTCTACATTCTTAAGGAAAATAATGTACTTTTTACTCCTGACACCCAAAAGTACTTGTTACATTTGAATGCTTAGCATGATAGGAAAACAGTCCAATTCATGCAATTCTCAAAAGAACATCCCTGATCATCCGTACTGCACCTGGTCTGGCGGACTCACTAAACCCAAAATGCTTCATTAGTAAATTAAGTCTGAGTGTTGGACTGTGCCCCTGGCTATCCGTAAATGAAAAAAACTAGAAAATCATGCTGTCTGGTTTGCTTAATATAAATACTGTGAAATTATACATATATACTTTTACTATTGATACTTAAGTATATTTAAAACCAAATACTTTTAGACTTTTACTTAAGTAGTATTTTGCTGGGTGACTTTCACTTTTACTTGATTAATTTTCTATTACGGTATTTTCTATTAAGGTACTTTTACTCAAGTATGACAATTTGGTACTTTTTCCACTACTGTCTGCAGCATTTTATACTCTTCGTACTTTTGTTGTTAACTATACAGTGCTCTGTTTGTGGTTGCGCACCCCTCAGCTCCCTGCGTCAATACTCCTTTAACAAACTGAGGGAGCTGGGCTCCATGAGGGATGTCCCTGACTTATGTAATGACCTGGCCTTCCTGTTACACATGGCTGACCAGTACGACCCCCTACTGGCCCAGCGCCTTTCTGTCTTCCTGTCACCTGTCAGCGAGACACGCCTGCTGGAGGAGAGCCTGGAGAGGCGCTGGGGTGCCGAGAGGCTGCGCTCCATGACCACGGTCGACCCAGAGGGACGGCCCCTGCTGCAGCTGGTGGCCCTGCCGCGCCTGCCCCCCGCTCTCTTCACCCTCAGCCAGCTGGTGGTGCTCAAGCTGGAGCTCATCTCAGACGCCAAGCTCCCCGCACAGGTGGCCAACATGACCTCACTCAGGTGAGCCATATAGCCAACAATGAAGCCACCAAATATTAAAATAATCTACATGCAATATACACTTTATAGAAGTGTTTGGTTTGGTGTGTTCTAGACAAAGGGGCTTCAACTGTTTTATATGTCACAACAGGGAGCTTCATTTGTACCACTGTACTGCAGCCATGCAGCCTGGTGCCCTGGTGGTTCTGCAGGAGCGTCTGGAGGCCCTGCACCTCACCTTCACCCAGGCTGCAGAGATCCCTGGCTGGGTCTACTCTCTCCGCGGCCTGCAGGAGTTGCACCTTTCTGGCCGGCTGGGCTGCGAGGGCGGGGTGGGCCGTGGCTGGGCCCTGGGAAGCCTCAGGCAGCTCCGTCATCTCCGGGTGCTGGTCCTGAGGGGCATGCTGCAGCGTGTGCCCGGGGAGCTGGGGGAGGTGGCAGGGAGCCTGGTGAGGCTGGAGATCCACAACGAGGGCTCCAGGCTGCTGGTGCTGACGGGCCTGCGGCGTGTGGCCGGCCTAACCGAGTTGCAGCTGCAGGACTGCCACCTGGAGCGCCTGCCCTCTGCCCTGCTGGCCCTCACCAGCCTGCGCACCCTGGACCTGCAGCACAACAGCCTGCGCACCCTGGAGGAACTTCTAGGGCTGGCACACCTCCGCCGCCTCTCCTGCCTCAGGCTGGCCCATAACTGTGTTCTGGCTCTACCGGCTAGTGTTGGTGTACTGCGTGCTCTGGAGCTCCTGGACCTGGGGTACAACCAGCTCCAGAGCCTTCCCCCGGCCCTCTTCACCCTCCACCACATACGTCGCCTCCTACTGGCTGGCAACCTGCTGGACGAGCTGCCAGCAGAGGTAGGGGCGCTGACATTTCTCACCGAGCTGGACCTGAGTGGGAACAGGCTGGAGAGTCTGCCTCCAGAGCTCTTCAGTCGCTGTTTGGAGCTGCGGAGCCTGAATGTATCCCACAACTCCTTGGGTTCCCTGCCTCCAGGCCTAAGCAACCTGAGCCAGCTGTCCCGCCTGGACCTGCGCAGCAACAGTCTGGAGGAGCTGCCCATGGAGCTGGGCTGCTGTTCAGGACTGCATGGAGAAGGTCTGCTGGTGGAGGACTGGCTGCTCCATGCACTGCCACGACATGTGAAGCAGTTCCTAACCCAGCCTGGCTCTCATACTGGCAAATCCTTAGAATCACACTCCCGTCCAGACTCTGATAGCTTCCCCTACTTCTCGGCTACCCAGTGGAGTTTCTCCTCTGCTCTGGAATCACAGATATAGAACTAGAGATTAATATTGTCTAACCTGTCATAGAATACATTCAACATCTTGTAGTGTTTGTATTGTTTTGGACAATTCATATATTTTTTTATGCTTATTTTATTTCTGACATTTTATTTTTTACCACCTATTTTTCTTATTGACCACTCTTTTCTATGTTTATCACTTGTTGAGTTTGTGGGGTACATCACTGCAGCGCTGACACATCCACAATCTTCCTAGACAAAAAGTGATTTTACATGAAAGTTCATAGACTTTGCTGCAGTAAAATGTTTGATACCTTATGTCCCTGTACAGTTTATATAACATCCATATATGTAACCCTTTGGAAAAACTGATTAGTCTTTGCTTCCACTTTGAGAGTCCTCTATTAATTTAATTTCAAAGTAAAAACAGTATTTTGAAGGAATCTGCCTAAGACTGGATGAATGCATGTCCTGCTACACTGGATTAGACATGAAACGATTGTTATTATCTCCACTGCGGAGCTCAGGGATCCCTCCACAGGCTTACTGAAACTCTGGGCTTTCTGGGACTTGTTTGTCTGAGGAGGACTATACCCTGAGCTTCAATGAGCTTAAGAAGTTTAAAGGCCTAAACTGTACATGTGGAAAGACAGAAATTGGACAGACTGAAAGGACTTAAACGACCAATAAGATTAACATTAACATTTATTCCTACTTGTTTTGCACATATTTAATCTTCAAAAAACTCAAATTAATCTTACTAGCATTGGGTGCAACCTTTTGTGAAGCTAATACTGACGTGAAACTAATACAATAGTGTGCTTGTTCAGAACATTAGCACTTTATTGTGACTATCGAAATGATGAAAACTTGTCCACCTTTTTTTGTACGACTAATAATATTAATAACAGTACATGCATGCCCAGTACATGTATGTACAGTACATGCATGCCCTTATTGGTGCTGATTTGGACTATGTTATCATAACACCTACAACGTAATACAAAACACATTCCAATAAATCGTTGCGGGACAAATACATTTTATTGAATAAATGAAGTGTGTGTGTTCTACTGTACACAAGACCATAATGGTCAAACTTATTGACTGAATTAATGTAATAAACTATGAAAGTCCCGCTTACTTCCTGGATCATGTTCCATAATATTTTTTTATGAGATTTAATAATATTCATAAAAACGCGATCATTTATGATATATGTAAAATTATATTTGTTTTCATGGCTTAATTTACTTCTGCTCAATACTTTTTTATAAGGTATTAGATTACTTAATGAAAGACAACATGCGGATTTTGGATTTGTAGACTTTGCCATTTGTCAAAGTAAAAAAAAAAAAACGCGTTGTTTAGAAGCAAAGGCGAATCGAGCTATTGCACACGCGCACTTCACAGAGTAGGCGTTCCCTAACGGAAATATGCAGATGCGTGCTAGAAGAGGCTAAAAGGATCTCACTAGTTCGTGCTTGAGGCTCTGAGCTGTCCGATCAGGTCCATTGTCTACTGAGCGGCTTGGCTCTTGCCCACTATTTCCCATTGGAAACGACTGTGGGCTATCTTGGTTAGTTATAAAACATCTATCGTCACTGATGATTGACAGCTTGACTTGGCCAATAGTGATACGATTAAGAGTAGTTTCGTCAAACTGACACGTAAAACAAACCAATGATATTGCTGTATTTAGTGGAGGCGGAAGTTGTGGCCTGTCGTATATACTGAGGCCTCCTCTCCATGTGGTTTTGTGGAGCATTTTTCGGAGGTTGAATTGTAACATCGTTGTAAAGTAAGACGGTAGCTAATATTGCTTATTTGTGTCCTTTTTTGGAATATTCTGGTTCTCGTAGTTGTATTAGAAATTACCAACTTTTTATGGTTTTCGGATAAGCATTATTTTGGCAAATTCATTGTAAGCAGTGTTAGTTCTGAGCAAGGCATCTGGGAATAACGAAGGCTATTTTGCTAGCTAGGCTAGGACTAACGTAAGCTAACCAAAACCGGTCCACTTCGTGCAAAGCATTGGAGTTAGCCACGTGTGAATGAACATGTTGTGTAATTTGGACAATAGTCGGCTTAGTTCGATAGCTCGCTACATTGCTAGTTTTATTAGTTAACGTTGGCTACCAGAACTGCTAGTAATTTAGCTACCTAGGTTGGCCTGAGCTGTGTGCGGCAAAGGCAGTCGATTCATGACATTCTTTGCGTTACTATACGGATGTAACGTTTGCATAGCTATACAGATGTTACGTTACCAGAGATATCTCTGATTTTACTCGTAAACAAGCTACGGAGCTAGCCAATCCCAACCCTTGTTGACGAAACCTTTTAGTTGCTTACCATTTATTGCAAATTTCTAGGTAGCTAGCAACCATGGCCCCTGGTTTTGTTTGTAATACATAATCGAGCTGTTTATTTTGCTGTTGAACGTGGATAGTTTGCAACTAACGTTAGCCAACTACTTAACTTAACTGGATAGTAATGCCTTAGCTAGTTTGAGACGTTTCCTGCAACTGTCAACGTCATTATTTATTTAAACATGATGGTTTGACGTTACTGAATGTTAACTTTATAGAGGGCTCTGATGTAGACTAACGTTACCAAAGAGAATTGCTTATTTCCATTGTAAGTAGTTAGATAGTGGCGATGTTAGTCTGTTAACCACTAAATCTCCCGATTGAATACATCTTTATTTAAAAAAAATAATGGTGGGGGGGGACACCAACTTTAGTCAAAAGCAAATGGTGACAACTAGTGACCAGCCATTATTCCCCCCCCCCCCTTCTAAAAATTATTCCTGTAGTCAGAATGGCTGAGAATGACGCTGAGAATGAGCTGCTGGACTATGAAGAGGACGAGGAGCCCCAGGGAGCCCCAGAGACCACTGCTCCAGCAGGCAAGAAGGAGGTGAAGGGCTCCTATGTCTCCATCCACAGCTCTGGCTTCAGAGACTTCCTACTCAAACCAGAGCTGCTCCGCGCGATTGTCGACTGTGGCTTTGAGCATCCGTCTGAAGGTGAGTGCAATGGGTGGATGAGTGCTGGGAGTGGCATAAATGGAGGTCATGAATTGCTGCACGGAATGTCTGCATACAATGGCGTGCATGTATAGGAGTATAGATGGCTGAGTGTTCATGGTCATTGGGTGTTGATGGACTTTCTTGTCAATTACAATGCATGTGTTCTCCAAGGTGTGTTATGGTAAACAATTTTTTTTGTTTGAATAAAGATGGTGTACTGACCAAATGTCTCATTGTTTTCCAGTTCAACATGAGTGCATCCCTCAGGCCATCCTGGGCATGGACATCCTGTGCCAGGCTAAGTCTGGTATGGGCAAGACGGCAGTGTTTGTTCTTGCCACACTACAGCAGATCGAGCCTGTGGATGGACAGGTCAGTGTCTGCATTCTGCAAATGCCTCTGGAATATCAAGTTTCAAATATTTGTTATGCATAACCTGCAAGTGATCTATTAGCATCAAATACTCTTTCCTCTAGGTGTCAGTTCTCGTAATGTGCCACACACGAGAGCTGGCCTTCCAGATCAGCAAAGAGTACGAGCGCTTCTCCAAGTACATGCCCACAGTCAAGGCAGCCGTGTTCTTTGGGGGCCTGTCTATCAAGAAGGATGAGGATGTGCTGAAGAAGAACTGCCCTCACATTGTGGTGGGAACCCCTGGCAGAATCCTGGCCCTCATCCGCAACAAGACCCTCAACCTAAAGAACGTCAAGCACTTTGTCCTGGATGAGTGTGACAAGATGCTGGAGCAGTTGGGTGAGTCCTGCTTATTATTCCTGTCCTTTTTGGAAATGCTCCTTTTTAACTAAACTTCTAATTCAACCCATTTTTGTCATTTCCCCCCTCCCCCCTGAAATATGAATTCTAGCAATTGCAATCTTGACTGTAATGTGTGAACAAGGGTTAACTCCTGTGGAAATCTGTTATAACATGTAGACTGAGTATAATGGATGTCTGGGTACTTGGCTGTTCTTGGGGGTAGTTTGAGACTTGGCTGTTTTATCCATGTTCCCATTTCTCTTGTTTCAGACATGAGGCGTGACGTACAGGACATCTTCAGGCTAACACCACATGAGAAGCAGTGCATGATGTTCAGCGCCACCCTCAGCAAGGAGATTCGACCGGTCTGCCGCAAGTTCATGCAGGATGTGAGTGCAGGGGGTAGCACTGCCACTTCATGCGGTTATTGGACTCCAAATGCTGTTTTACAAACAACTGTCTTTGCATTGACTTCATAGAAATTTGTGGTCTGAAGTGACATGCTCTGTCTCCTGTAGCCCATGGAGGTGTTTGTAGATGATGAAACCAAGCTGACGCTGCACGGTCTGCAGCAGTACTACTGCAAGCTGAAGGACAGCGAGAAGAACCGCAAGCTCTTTGACCTACTTGATGTGCTGGAGTTCAACCAGGTAAACCAACACGAATTGTATCATTTTTATCCCTGTAAGAAGTAGTCGTATTTGTGCTGTTTCCTTGTGAATGTTTGCTATAGTTCTGTAATGTCACCTGTGTACCTCTAGGTGGTGATCTTTGTCAAGTCAGTGCAGCGCTGTGTGGCCCTTTCTCAGCTACTGGTGGAACAGAACTTCCCTGCCATTGCCATCCACAGGGGCATGGCTCAGGAGGAGAGGTCTGTCTCTGTTGCTTACATGCATGCCTTTCTCTCTCAAATCTCCAATTAAATGGAGCCCCAAATGCTGACTTTTTATGCAGCTGAAAGCCTCGTTTAACTCAACACAGTTTCCTTCAAAGGGCAGTCTCTACATCTAGTAATACCTATAGCAGCTGTGTTAATCCTCTCTGGCTGTCTATCCCCAGGCTGTCCCGGTACCAGCAGTTCAAGGACTTCCAAAGGCGGATCTTGGTGGCCACCAACCTGTTTGGCCGAGGGATGGATATCGAGCGGGTCAATATTGTCTTCAATTACGACATGCCTGAGGACTCAGACACATACTTACACAGGGTGAGTCACATAACTGATGGCGCCTCAAACACCTGTCTTCTGGTAGTGAATGGTATTTCCAAATACCTATTTTGATGATTGCATCTGACTATTTCATCAACTTGTCATTGGATCTCCCTCTAAAGGCTCATATATTCTTTGAGTTGTCACTCCCATCTGACACTCTTGCCCCTCAGGTGGCCCGTGCTGGGCGGTTTGGAACCAAGGGTCTGGCTGTGACCTTTGTGTCAGACGAGACAGATGCCAAGACTTTGAATGACGTGCAGGACCGCTTTGAGGTCAATGTGGCTGAGCTGCCAGAAGAGATCGACATTTCCACTTACAGTAAGGCTCTCTCCATCCTTATACATGCAGCCTCCCACGGAGGTTTCTCCATTCAAACTGACATTACTTGTTATTCTTATAAGATGAGTCATAGTTATGTCTTTCTGTCACTGTCTGCTGGTAATTGTTTAATTCAATGTTAAAAGGGAGTGAATGTAGTGAAGAGGGTCTAAAATGGACTTGGCTATCATAACAAACGTCAATGTGCCCTGTTGTGTCTGGGGTATGCAACATCTGTTAATCATTAGTACTCTAATGCTGGGCCTGAAGGATCAGGGGGATATAGTCAGCTCATTGAAACCCCCAAAGATAATTGCCTGGTATAATAACTCACTGAGTAATTAATGGTGGTGACTAGAGAGAATTGGACTGCCACGTAGGGCTGACCTCCACAAAAATCTTTGCTGCTCAAGTCATCTGTTCTTTGGTCGATTTATATATTTATTTTAGAATTTTACCCCCCCTTTTTCTCCCCAATTTCGTAGTATCCAATTGTTAGTCGTTCCTAGCTTGTCTCATCGCTGCAACTCCCGTACGGGCTCGGGAGAGACTAAGGTCGAAAGCCATGCATCCTCAAACACAACACAACCAAGCCGCACTGCTTCTTAACACAGCGCGCATCCAACCCAGAAGCCAGCCACACCAATGTGTCGGAGGAAAAACTGTGCACCTGGCGACCTGGTTAGCGCGCACTGCGCCCGGCCCTCCACAGGAGTTGCTAGTACGCGATGAGACAAGGATATCCCTACCAGCCAAACCCTCACTAACCCGGACGACGCTAGGCCAATTGTGCGTAGCCCCATGGACCTCCCAGTCGCGGCCGGCTGCGACAGAGCCTGGGCTTGAACCCAGGGTCTCTGGTGGCACAACTAGCACTGCGATGCAGTGCCTTAGACCACTGCACCACCGGGAGGCCCTGTTGGTTGATATTTTAGTCATTTTTCCCCAATTTTTTTCCCCCCCTTTCCAGATAGCTTATCTGATGCTTTAAGCCAGTGGTGTCACTCATTCCTTGGAGGGCCTAGTGTCTGATGAGTTTTGGTTTCTCCTTTCAATTAAGACCTTAACAACCAGGTGTGGAGTTCCTTACTAAACAGTGACCTTGATTGATGAATTCGGTCCAAGGGAGGAGAAGTGTCTGACGCGTGCTTTAAGCACACATTTTGAAGAAATCAAAGTTTATTTGTCGCGTGCGCCGAATACAGCCGGTGTGAGCCAGTGATCCAGTACCTGACCATCACAGATTCTGCCGTTATGCTCCTGAAGTTGCCACTAATATGTTACACCAGGGGTCTGCAACTTTTTTTCACGTGGAATGCAATTTAGTCCATTTCTACCGATTTTGTGTGCCAGTTGAGGGTTTCATATGCACTTTTTTTTATGGAATAGTGTTAATAAATTATATACAAATATAAGTCACTTCTATTGCCAACTATGTAAAAAAAGCCAACAAATGGAAATAAATTATCACTATTTTATAAATATCCTATAAATCACATTGGCTACGCATGGCCTGTCTGCAACAAACTCAAAACATTATCAATTGGGTCCAGCACAACGCGTGCACTAGCAAACTTGTAACATGATATAAAATATTCTGGGCCCCTGTTTTGCTGCACCAGTGAGCTCTGAACAGAAGCCACTGTAGGCTATTTGCGAAAGAGATAAGTAATCAGGAAGGCTTATTTTTGCCATTTCCACTAGATCAGTGCATGATAATTTTCCCTTTCACTCAGTAGTTTAACTACATTGTGTAACTATTGTCATTCTCAATGTATGTTAACAGACTGTTTACTTGCTGTTTGAGGTGACAAGTTACTTTTAAAGCTCCAAGTCATTAGTGGTGAGTTACGCCAATCAGAAATGCAATCGTATCTCCAAATGGGCTTGTTTTTATAGGTCTACATTTGCAAGCAGGCCAGGTAGCCATATGCCTACTTCTATATTCCACATTGACAGGAGTGCTTTAAACAACAGACAATTACTAAATTGACAACTAGTAAATGGAAATAAATACATCTAAAGTTGTTTCTCACAAGTGTAGCCTAGGTTGTGTGCACTGACAATGAGAACAAGACTGTAATAGTAAATGCATTAACAGAAATTATGGTAAACATTGTAGATTAGCAATTGTGAATCAACTGGAAATGTACTACTTGTGATGGGGAATTGATAGACACTAACAAAGGGCAAATGAGTCACACAATGAATTGGCGGGAAAGTGCATTCTGTGCCGCTTCGCCACAATCCCCTTGGACTGTGGCCTCCAGTGGATTAGTCCACTGAGACATGCATTAATCACAGGTTTCTTACGTGCCATAAAGACATGTGGGTTCAGCCCTGAACTGGGTAGGTCTTAGTGAATATATTAACCTGTGTGAGAAGCTGGAATGCCCAGCTGTTGCTTATGGAGATGGTCTTCAGAACAGTGTTTCTTCTTTCCTTCCTCACCTACCACTCTTTCTAGTTGAGCAGTCCAGATGAGTCCTCCATCCCTGAAGTGTCCCCTAACCCTGAATCTCTGTCCTTGTTTGGATGAAAAACCCTCCTCACTGTTTTATTTTAAAGCTCTGTTCCTTGACTGTTTACCATTTGTTTTTATTTTAATGTATCATTGGGGGTTGTCTGGTTTTAAACTTGTGTTGTGGTTTGGTCAATGAAATTAAAACTTTTTATAAAATTCCAGTTCCTGGTCTAATTTTGACATGTTACTTACAATGATGTGCACATTATGCAAATCTTCAAATTACTTTTTTGTTTTTTTGCTAGTTAAATAGGACCATTAATTCCCCATTCAGATTGATTGCATGCAAGTTTACAAAACGTTGGGCCAAATCTAAAACGCAACATCAGGAACGTCTATGAAGGGCTTCTTGGAAGTTACTTTTACTGTGAGTCTCAAGCATGTGGTGGTTGTACACTGGCTCACTGTCGAAGAACGGGAAATCTAGGCACAACTTCATTCTTTGTAAAGGCTCGTAAAAGGAGGGGCATCGCGGCTGATTTGGAAGAACCAGTGATCATGGCTCTTAATGGGAGCGGGGCATCGGCGACATCCTTCCATTGGGTAATCGCATATCTGCCTAATAGAACAATTTATTTATACAGGAATCAAAAGGTTGTACGCATCTATCATAAAACCTATTAATGCTAATTGGCCACATCCCTGTATAGTAGTACGACCATATTTCCCCAGCTAGTTTTAATGACACAGGGTTGTGACTAAAGGGAGTATAGCCATTGATCATGCCACGATTTCATTACATAAATCATTGGACGACTGTCTTTAGAGCCCTGACTGTCTGAACAGTAACACGCATTGCTTGTTACAAGCCACATTATTTTCCAAAACAAAGGTTGAATATATATATACCTTTTTAATGCGGTCTGGTGGGAACGCTGACCCTATCTCCATGTTAATATTTGTTTACGGGTGAGTAACTGCGGATTATCTAGCGTTTTCCCGACCATGTGGAACAGTAGCTTTGACAGAGGCACCCATACATAGCTGTGTAGATTTGTGAAACTCGTCTTAATCGAATTACTTTCTCGATGGTGAAAGATGAGGGCCATGTTTCGCAAACTGTATCGCAAGCAATCCAACGTTTCTAAACGGTAAAATGCCACTTCGGGATTGTAGTTCATGTGACCCAGTCCTGGGCGACGCTGAGAACTATAGGGAGAAGGCAGAATGCCGACAGCTAGGAGTGCAGGCGTGACATTTGTAGCGGTTTAGAAAAGCATTTTAGCTAACCCATTTCACAACCTGCCACGAAAGTAACTTCCGGTTTTATCTGTACTTTAGTCAGAACTTTGAATGGGTGCACTTGTTTTGTTAGGTAATACATCAACATCCAGGGTGTTCGTGAAACTCTTTTTCTTCTTCCAAATGCAGCATGAACTCAGCCAGTAAATCAAAGTTAGGACAAAACCAGTTATTTGCCTCGACAAGTTTTCAATCTCTTGTTCAATAAAGCATAGAGATTAAGTGACTGTGTGCTGTGCCCACATCACAGAACCCAGACTTGCTCAGTGCTAGCTGTACATGGACTGGTTATATGTTAACTCAAATGGATTGGCATGCGTGTGGCAAACTCAAACAAGGATGCATCTATGGCTGCTCTATAGTGTCCAGTTATAAAACCAAAGACTTCTAAAATCACAATCTACATAGGTAAGAGTGGTTAGACACTGCCATCAATCAGATAACGTCCATTTTTATTTTACAAAGTCAATCACCTAACAGGCTGTGTGCGGCAACTATGAAAGCCTGTTCCAACCTAGAAGTTGTACAAAAAGTTGAATCATAGAAAAATACAAATCAACACTTATACAAGGCAGGTTAAAAATCTCATGGACTACAATGTAATATGGGCTTCAATACTTGAATCCTCTAATACTTTTCATAGTCAGAGGGAAAAGCATGCGAATTACATCTTTAATCTGAGTGGTATATCTCAGACTAAAGTCATGAACAAGGTGCATTAATTATCAACCCATCCTAATAGGGGAGAATTTGGCAATTCTAAGGAGGTCCATGTCTCACCGATACAGAATCTTAACCTCCAACTTCAGACAACTGTTATACTAATCTCTTCGAGGTGCTATAACAGACTGACGCATGTCCATGCAAAGGCGGAAATTTCTAGCCGCTGTAGTGCTGATCCCTTTGTAGTGTCCTCATGTCTGCTTCAGTCTAATGAGCATGATGTTATCGTCGACATGTCAACCTTCAATGGCAGAGAGCAGATTTATACGCCACAAACATAAAGCAACATGAGTAAGAGTTTTGTGGAGTATTGTGGATCAGTTGCTAGATTACAGGCCAGATTGAGTCTGAAACGGTCCCGCCCGCTAGTTACAAATTATATGTTTACTTCATATGCAGGCATTTTTATTTTTATAACAAACCAGAGGGTGGCTGAGGTTCTTTCTACCCCTCAGTCAGGATTGTAATTTGCTTCAAATCAGCAACACGACTTCTCAATGCCAGAATCCGAGGCTTGTTCCGCTGGCGCTATGTTAAATGTCTCACTGTTTCAGGGCTGAGTAAGAAATGGAGACTGGTCCAACTGTGTAATGACTTATCACAGACAAAGCCTCAGCCAACAGGTTCTGCACCAGTCTGTCTCTAACCATAACATCTCTCCTTGGGGAGTTGTCTTCGTCCACTATTGCTCAGGTAATGTGGCTGTTTGATTAGTGAACACTGGTGAGACCAGGGGTCAAGTCCCAGACTTCCTGGAACTCCCCTCTCTCTGCTGACAGATCTCAGCTGTTTTATCATCTCTCTCAGGGTCCTCCGGTCATGCCGCTCCAAACATAGCAGCATCTCTTCTCTCATTGGCAACCACTGTCATCTGTCACAACAATAAATATTACAAATACAAATGTCCCTTCCAGAGCATTCTGTGGAGGCTCCATCTTCTATCCCACAAAAACTTTGTATTTTAGTGTCTAAATAGCAGATATTGGAAATCTACTGGATAAGTAATTCAGTTTTCTTGCTTGTCTGATTCTCCTTCCACTCAAACCAGACCTGCTTGCCATTGACAGGCCTACTCTATGCTGGCAGTCACCATGAAATGTAACACCTTACCATCCCAAGTCCACAAGTCTACTGGGTGTGTGCAGCAGCTGTGTTCGAGTCTGCATTGGGTGTGTCCCACCTTTCTCCATCGTCCCCACAGTGCGGGTTCAGTCCCAGAGTACAGGAGTGCATGGGGAGTGACAAAATGGTGGCCGGACAAATCCATGTTTGTCTAGTTACACACTTTGGTGATTCCGGTTGATGAACCACAATGGACCGGGTGTCTACTCTAAGGCCGGCACTAGTCACTCATCTCTGTCCAGAATGCAGATCAACCAATCAAATTCCTTCACCCAGGCCTCCCAAAACATGCTCCAGGAGGGTGGTGGGGGATCTTTGCATCTGGCTAGTGTCTACTCAAAGATACTCTTAGGACTACTTCTCTATCAGGGGCTTGGCTTGGGGGTAAAGTGATGGGGAGCGAGTGAGGGATTTGAAGGGGACGCTAGTCAGTGAACTTGTGTGTGTCTCCGTAGAGCCACTGCTGGGGTGGGAGGGCAGCCTCGTTCAGATGACTGCACTTATCACTGCACTTGCAGGACTGCACAAACATGACGGAGTGGTCGAAGCGCTCACCATCAGGGCAGGCAAAGGTCACGGAGGCGGTGCGTGTGTGTCTGGGCGAGCAGCAGCGGCCGTCCACACATACGCCGCAGTAGTTGGGCCGGTAGAGACGCGTGCTGCGGCAGCCAGCATAGGACAGACGCAGGGGCTCTGGGGCCTTGTGGGTACGGGAGCACTTCCTCCCTTTCTGTGGAGAAGAGAAAGAGCCTGGGTTAGTCACAATCCCAGTGTACAATCCCAGTGAACCACAACTGCAGTTATTATGCTGGCACAAGGAAAGTTCAAAACAACAAGACCAGGGCTAGAGGGGGGCATCCAACAGTTATGAGGTAGCATGGTGTCACATTAACGCCCCAACAACTCTCAAAACACAGAGAGAACATATTAAGACAGGTGCCTAACAACCAGACTCATCAGTGAATCACTGCTCTGGTGAGATGTAGTGGGGGAGAGCGTTTAAGGGTGTTGCATGAAACGAGAGAAAGCGAGGGAGTGGGAGAATAGAGAGTGCGTTGCATCATACACACAAGGGCCTATTATCACCTCACAGAGACCTGGGCAGAGTGAGAGAGGCTGGTAGCATGGTGGATGTGGCTACATGTTAGCTCCCACAGAACTCAAGGATATGAGTCTCTACATTCCACTGTCACAACTATTTAGTGCCTTGTACTGTTGGTCTATAGGTCTTATAATGATGCTTTTTCCATTCACAGTTCAGTTGAACTTGTTCCACAAGCAACAGTACTGTGAATAGAGTGGGCTCAGACCCACACTGGGGGAGCTTGCCAGAGGGAGGGGCACTTAATACAACGATATTAATATGGATGTGACCTTGTGGGCACACCCCTGTCCACACAGTCTCTTAAGGTTTAGACTGGGATATAGGCATTGACCTAAATACATGTACCTACAATGTATGAAGGCAGGGGGACTATTAAATGGTTGCCACACCAAAATGGTGACCGCTGCAATCCCTTCCTTAAAGGTGGGCTCTACTTCCTGAATTAGCCTCGGTTTCAATTCTCCTCATCAGGAAATGCGACTGAGAATGAGATTTGGGTCATGGAGGAGTGCTTTGATGTGGGTGTCTCGTGTGTGTAAGAATGTGGGAAGCCCCCCCCCCCCCCCCCCCCCGGGAGTAAATGTTTGACTAATATCGATGCCACATAGGCTGTTTACTACAAGATAAGTACAAGATAAGTTGTTTATTGCCTTCAGTTGCTCTTTATGGTTTCTAGACCCTTTACACGCACACACACACACTTTACCTTGACGGGGATGGACATGGAGCTGCAGGGCCGGATGTTGCACAGACGCGTCTCCTTCACTAGCTTACACTGGGCGTTGTCATTGGTGACACGAGAGGACACGGCCATCCCACAGCTGCGTGAGCATTGGGACCAGCTCGTGGTCTGGACCACACACTGCCCTCCAAACTGCCTCCATGCTGGACAGAAGGAGAGAGTGGGGGAGAGAGGACCAGAGGGAGAGGCAGAAAGAGATGTAAGCACACTGGCCTCATTCACAGAACATGCAACACTGACGCATAGAGGGTGATTACAGAGAAGGAAAAGCTGGACGACAGAGGTATACGCTGTGAGAGAGTGGTGTGTGTGCCTCTGATGCACAAGTAGTGGAAAACATGGCGCACTCAACACGCACACAAACAGGGAGATGCAGGGGAAAGGCTCGGAGTGCACAGTGGGTCTGTTTGTGAGTCGGGGGCTAAAACACAAACATGGCGTTTTACTGCAGGGGGGAAACAGACGGCGCTATAAGACAACATCACGGTGCCCTCTCTTACCCGCCAGGTGCTTGTGCCCGCGCAGCTTGTCCCACTTCTTCTCTACCTCCACCAGCTCGTTTCCCATGGTATCCTTGGGTTTGTAGTGGTATGGTTTGTAGGGGTAGGCAGGGTAGGGCATGAAGGGGAAAGGCAGGTAGGCTGGAGGCAGTGGGTGCCGTTGTACTGGGGGTACAACGGATGAGCCCTTGTGGCAGTCGATACTGAGACAGCACTGCCCAGGCACCTTGACCAGGCGCGGGGCAGGGCAGGATGGCGAAGCCAGGGGCACGTGGCTGGGGCACAGGGGCACGCAGCCCACCGCCCCGTCAATGCACGTACACTGGTGCTTGCAGCCAGCCTGGAAATTCTCCCCGTTCTGGTAGATCCGTCCGTTGTATTCGCAGGGGCGACCCTCGAGCTTCGCTGTTAGGGGAGACAGATTAAAAAAAGAATAGACTTAATGTCTGTATGTAGAAGGCTCTGAGGTATCACTAGCCTATGGCCATGCCTTTGGTTGTATTGCTTAAAACACAAGGAGTTCAAGTTGAGTGAGGTAATGAACAAAGTGGAGGAGAGGGACAACAGAGACAAAAGGAATAGAGAGAGAATGGGCACATCAACAAGAAAGGTCCAGAACTAATTGTGTATGAGAAGTAGGAAGTGAAATGACAGAGGAGGCAGACACTATCCCTAGTTTATGAAGGAGCCTCTATTCTTAGTCCAGAGAGGAATTTTGACTTGTTTACAATGTCAGTCCCTCTGCGGGACTTCCATACAACACCCCCAAATACCCTCCTTTATATAGACCCCCCCTCCCCTCCCCCACGCACATAAAAATACCCATGTGTGTGTGCGCATGCAGCAAGACACAGAGCTAGATAAATACATTCTGCCCCCTGCTCTCTGCAGTGTGGCTCAGGAAGATGCTCTCTCTTCTAAACATGGCACCAGTTTCAAACCCCAGATCCATATCAAAGACAACCAACATTCACTTTTCATTGAATCCATACAATCCCAGGCTAAACCCAACCCTCATGAACCCTGACAACCCCATTTGTATTCTCTACATACCCCTGCAGATGCCATGAGTGTGGCCCACGTCATTGCCATAGTTACACTCCAGCCCCTTGTGGTGGTCACAGGGGTGTGAGTCGTGGCAGTTCTGGTTGAGCTGGGCAGCACACACCTTGCAGCAGCCACAACCGTCAGGTAGAGAGCTGACCCCCGGGAGACAGGAGGGGGGGCCAATCGGGCACTCACACATCACAGGGCAGCCAGCACTCACCTACAGGGGGCAGGTTGGAGGGAATGGTGCAATACAGAGGATTGAAAAAATGATTTCAATGAGGGCCGTTCATAGCCAAAACATTAATAGAATGAGAAACTGTTTGTTTCAAGTGGTCAGGCTACACAGAGCACAGAAGATCTTCAAAGTGTGGTTGGCTTAAATATTCACTAAATACCCAGCAGCACCAACCCCCTGGGACACTTTCTCACTCTCTGTCGCGGTCACCTTCCTCTTGGCAAGGATGAAAGAGAAATTCAATGCGACCACCTCCATGAGTCCCAACACCACAGCCCCCCATAACCCTGATAAAGGATGATAAAGGTTTTGGGTCTGCCTGTCTACAGCCTGTCTACAGGATAAGACTATCCAAGGTATCCCTCTGCTGCCATGCCATCCTGGGCCAGGGGGATTGAGTGGTGGGGCCTAAATTGTTTCCACACAGCGGGTTCCATCTATTTCCAGACCTGAATGTGTCACTTTTCATCTCGGTTTGGGAGCCCTAATTGGGTTCTTGTGTACCACTGGGGGTTTAAAGGTCCAATAGCAGTCGTGGTCCAATATTCCAATGATATTCAGGAACCCATGTAAAACATGAGCACTGGCGTCAGGTTAACATCATCTGTCATGTCATGCATTAGATTCAGATAACTACACTGTTTCTTTCTGTCTCTATCTTAGTGTATAGAAGACACTGTGGTCAACATCACTTTCATTACAGAGTACAGTACCCTACTTTTTTTCTGGAAACAGATTTTGGAGTGGGGTGTCCCCATCTGGCCATAAATGTTCACTGTAAAATGTAAAACGACAGCATTTACTCAACTGTAACATCAAATTCACAGTGCCTTCAAATTAACGCAATATTCAGAGACCCAAACGTATTTCTTATTACGCCGAAGACAGAGGACCAGTACGCTTGTCGGTGGTGCAGTCTGTTGACAACCCGCCACTGTGCTGACAGGAGACCGACCACAAACGTGAACTTCTATTTACAATGTTTACACAAGCTTGGCTGAGGCCAAAATAGTACAAAAACATTTCATACACTTACCAAGGCAATAGTCGTCATTTGTAATAGAACAGGCAATATTAACGTCCTCATGTTGTCAAATGACAATTGAATAAAAAAATTAAGAAAATACAACTACTGTCACAAGACGATAATTGTTGCTTTAGTCCACGAACAAAACCCCACAACGGGAACTGTCAAACAAGGCGCAGTAATTCCAAAATTAATGTTTAGTGGTCTTCATAGAATATCAACACCTGCACATTTCAATCGATTCCTTTTTGCAGCTCCGTTATATATTGCCCCCGTGCTTTTGTTGCAGCTCCGCCTACCACAGTCGGTCTAGCCAATTAAGAGGCGGGCATGAGGCCAGGGTATTCCAAACGGGGAGGAGGGGTTTGAGGCGTGGCCAACTATGAATGCGTTCATTCATAAAAAATCGGAATTACTACATTCCAAAGAGGACCTGGCGTTTGGTGTTTATTTATTTATGTTTGAATTAAAATAATATTATTGATCCTTTTAAGTTGTTTTTACACGCATACCTCTGTCCAGCTGCTGTTTTGTGAATGGCAAGATAAATATACTCAGATGGCTAGTGTGTGCTACATTAATACTGGAACAGCCATAGAAAACAGTTAGGAATTTGGTCCCCTTCTTTATAGAAATACTTGACGAGGAGAGCGAGACGGATAAAGTATACATATAGATGGGCGTGTAGACGTTTCAGTGGAATTAGCTCTGATATACCAAAATATTGCACAACTCTACAAAGGTGATGGTGAAAATGATAGCAATAACAACCCCTTTCAGTCCATCACTCTCTCCTCCTTCCATATCCTGTTTGTCGTCAACATCCATCTTACCTTCCTCATAGGTTCCCATGGTGCCCCGCCACGTGGCCTTCATTCGTCTCTCTCTCTTCCTCTCACAGACATCTATTGAAGGAGGGAGTGTGCTAAAGGTCCATTGGTGGTGAGTCCAGACCAAAGCAGAGCGGAACAGAGGTGAGAACAGTCGGGTTAATCCAGGGCTCGCTCCCATGGACACGGACACAGGAAGCTCTCGGTTTACCTGAGCTGGAACACACTTTGACCACATAGTGTGCCCTGTTACACACTGATACTGTGTTAAGAGGTAGACACACATACCACAATCCACTGACACACTGTTAAACTGTACAGCAATCATGCAAACATACAGTACCAGTCAAAAGTTTGGATAAAACAACTCATTCAAGGATTTTTCTTTATTTTTTACTATTTTCTACATTGTAGAATAATAGTGAAGACATGAAAATTATGAAATAAAACATGGAATCATGTAGTAACCAAAAAAAGTGTTCAATCAAAATATATTTTATATTTGAGATTCTTCGAGGAAGCCACCCTTTGCCTTGATTACAGCTTTGCACACTATTGGCATTCTCTCAACCCGCTTCATAAGGTAGTCACCTGGAATGCATTTAAATTAACAGGTGTGCCTTGTTAAAAGTTAATTTATGGAATTTATTTTCTTAATGCGTTTAAGCCAATCAGTTGTGTTGTGACAAGGCAGAGGTGGTAAACAGACCATGTCCATATTATGGCAAGAACAGCTCAAATAAGCAAACAAACAACAGTCTATCATTACTTTAAGACAGGAAGTTCAGTCAATCTGGAAAATGTCAAGAACTTCTAACGTTTTTCCAAATCCATTCACAAAAACCATCAAGCGCTATGATGAAACTGTCTCTCATGAGGACCGCCACAGGAAAGGAAGACCCAGAGTTGCGAGTTGTCTTTGCTGTAATGGATAAGTTCATTAGAGTTAACTGCACCTCAGATTGCAACCCAAATAAATGTTTCACAGAGTACAGTAACAGACACATCTCAGCATTAACTGTTCAGAGGAGACTGCATGAATCAGGCCTTCATGATCGAATTGCTGCAAAGAAGCTGCTACTAAAGCACACCAATTAGTAGAAGAGACTTGCTTAGGCCAAGAAACACAAGCAATGGACATTAGCCCGGTGGAAATCTGTCCTTTGGTCTGAGAAGTCCAAATTAGAGATTTTTTTGGTTCCAAACGCTGTGTGTTTGTGAGACGCAGGGTAGGTGAACGGATGATCTCTGCATGTGTGGTTCCCACCGTGAAGCATGGAGGACATGTGATGGTGTGGGAGTGCTTTGCTGGTGACAATGTCAGTGATTTATTTAGAATTCAAGGCACACTTAACCAGCATGGCTTCCACAACATTCTGCAGCAATACGCCAGCCCATCTGGTTTGCGCTTAGTGGTACTCTCATTTGTTTTTCAACAGGACAATGACCCAAAACACACCTCCAGGCTGTTTAAGGGCTATTTGACCAATAAGGAGAGTGATGGAGTGTTGCATCAGATGACCTGGCCTCCACAATCACCTGACCTCAACCTAATTGAGATGGTTTGGGAGCAGTTGTACCGCAGAGTGAAGCAAAAACAGCCAACAAGTGCTCAGCATATGTGGGAACTCTTTCAAGACTGCTGGAAAAGCATTCCTCATAAAGCTAGTTGAGAGAATGCCAAGAGTGTGCAAAGCTGTCACCAAGAAAAGGGGTGGCTACTTTGAAGAATATAAATATATTTTGATTTGATTAACACTTTTTTAGTTACTACATGAATCCATATGTGTTATTACATAGTTTATGTCTTCAAAAAATAAAGAAAAACCCTTCAATGAGTAGGTGTGTCCAAACTTTTAACTGGTACTGTACACTGACACGAACTGTAACGACAAATTGTGCCACATTACACACTGTTTTACTGAAGACACGCAGACTGTACACACATACACACACTCCTTTATCCTCTTCCCACTCAATCCATCTCTGTCTCTTCCTGACTGTGTAATGAGGTGATGTAATTGGTCACGGTAAGAAGATCCCCAACCAGCGAGAGAAAATGAAGGGCTAAGTAATAGATGGACACACTCACATCCATGTTGTTGTTTTCATATTTCCTCAAAGCTTAGGTTACCATGACTCATCAAAGGACGTGTCCTTTCCACTGTAGTCTGAACTGGTCCCACCCAAAACACACATACACTTTCCAATATATAACACCAACAGAAAACACACATGCACAGACACTCAAAATTCACACACACACACACACACTTCTCTCTCTCTCTCTCTCTCTCTCTCTCTAAGATGGATATCCACGCATAGACATTGCAAATATTCAATGACCTTTCTGCTGACCTTTGCATTCTATGTTGACAGCAAACGTCAACTGGTAATAGCTAAAGTGACACTGGTTTGTTTTCAGATCTTTGACTACTTCAGTGGAAATCCCTCCCTGTTTATGATCAAATGGAATTCACAGCGGTAAGCGGGAAGGTAAAGGAGGAGAGGGAAAAAGGTGGGCGTTGGCAGCTGAGGAAGAGATCAAACATTATACTTTCATAAACAAGTCTGTGGAAATCAGTGGAGGCTGCTGAGGGGAGGACGGCTTATAATAATGGCTGGAACGGAGCGAATGGAATGGAAAGGGAAAAGGGGGTACTTAGTCAGTTCTGCATTTAACCCAACCCCTCTGAATCAGAGAGGTGACGGCATCAAACCACGTGTTTAAAGTATTTGATACCATTCAACTCATCCTCCATAATTAAGGTGCCACAAACCTTCTGTGGTGGAAATAAAAAAAGAGAGGGAGAGACTGAGAACAGAGAGAGAGAGTAAAGAAGGGGGGATAGTTCTGTGAGATCACTGAAAAGAAAGACGAGGTCTGCCATTTCATGACTGGCAGTTCAGACCTAATTTCTCCATTACCAACTTTTATTCCAAAACAACATGGTTCCATGAGAAAGGTAAAAAAGAGATGGTCAGCTGGAGGGAAGGCATGGGGTGGGTAAGAGGGATAGACAGTGTGTTTATACCACAAGAGGTTGATGGTACCTTAATTAACCATGTTGTTGTCATGTTGTGCTGCTACCATGCTGTGTTGTCATGTGTCGCTGCCTTGCTATGTTGTTGTCTTAGGTCTCTCTTTATGTAGCGTTGTCTTTCTTGTTGTGATGTGTGTTTTGTCCTATATTTTTATTTTATATTTGTATTTTTAATCCCAGACCCCACCCCGTAGGAGTTATTTTGCCTTTTGGTAGGCCTTCATTGTAAATAAGAATTTGTTCTTAACTGACTTGCCTAGTTAAATAAAGGTTAAATAAATACAAAAATACAACAATCGGGGAGGACCGGCTTGTGGTAGTTGTTGGAGAGGAATTGGTGGAATGGTATCAAACACATAACCATATGCCATTCCATTTGCTCCATTCCAGCCATTAAAATGAGCTGCCCTCCCCTCAGTAGCCTCCACTGGTTTACACATGCGAGTCGAAGGGGGAGGATCAGAAGAGAAGGGGGACAGGTGTGGAGTGTTTGTTAAAGTCAGGAGGGAGCTCTTGCTTGCCACACCTGTTGAGGTGCATTCTGTTACACAAACACACACAGATATTTTTATGCACTAAAACTGTATGTATATGGCCTGTGATTGCTCAAATCACATCAGCACATTGGTGTGTGTCTCTATGCTGCCACATGGGAAGGGGCAGGGTGACTGGGAGTGAGAGAAAGAACACAGCCTGTTCCAAAATAAGTGAAGAGAGAGAGGTTATGGGAGAGGGAGGGAGAAAGGAGGAAAGAGAGAGAGAGGAATTTAAGTCCCAGAGTTATTTTTAAACCTAGAACAGGAACTCTTCTGTTGACTTCCACACTGGTAGAAGAGTAGAGCAGAACGGAGGAGACGGAGAGGGCAGAAACACACACACACACCTTCGTGCACCTACATGTGTACACGCCTCTACTGCTACACACTATCAGGTTTAGCTCCCTCCATGCATTTACATCCTTATGCAGGTACACTTTACTACACTACAGTATGTGTGCATGCACATATTCACACTCACTCTTAAACACATGCGCACATTAGTATTACACTCTACGTGTAAATATGCTTTCCTATGTATCAACAGTCTGTGTACACTTTCACTCTTCACACGAAACATAGACCAAGTAGTCATTCATTTCAATCAAACAAAGCTCTTTTCAAATAGCTATGCATTTGAAGTCAAACAATCTCCTAATTGATGCTAATTTAAGTGGAAATAAAGAGCAGACAGAGGTCTAAATTAGAGAGCTTGCGTCTGGACAGAGAGAGAAAGGCTCTTGAGTCTGTATGCAGCACAGATGACAGAGCAGAAACAGTGAAAATTAAGAGACTGAGAACAAGTGGACTTGGACTTTGGTTTCTGTTTCACTTTAATTTAAATAAGTACAAGGCCATTTACTGTACTTTCCCTGTTGGGAACAATTTAAGCTAACAATAGCCATTTTACTGTGCCATGTACTATATGTGTCACCAGGCCATTATGAGTAAGGACATTGGGGTTTTGTGAGGACGAGGCTTGGACAAAACCCAGATAGCACCCTATGAACAAAGAGCATACACTTTCTCATTCATTATTCCTTTGTTTGGGGTTGACATAAAATCTCAGCCTCATCAATGGTTGTACTGGGCCCACTGTCCTGTCTGTCCTGTGGAGTGAATGGGCAAGGAGGGAGAAGGAATGAGAGGAAACAAGCTCGACCAGTTAGCAGTCCAAAAAAGAGGTTGCTGCTACATGTGACACAGGGCCTTATAACATCTACGTCAATGGTTACCATTAGCCTAGCGCTCGGGTCAGCTTGGTGACAAACGAGGTCAGGAGTGGCACGCACTGTGGGCTCAAGGAATGTAATAAGGTCAAAGGGCATCAGAAACTGGGTCACCTGTGCCTGTTGATCAGTCGTAGTGAAGCTTACTGACTCTGCCCACCCCCCTGCCACCCAGCCTTGGTCACACCCTCTCTTTTGGCCAACTACCCCCCCTCCCCCCTACCACCTCACCTCTAAGATGTCACAGAAAGCATCCTTGTTCTCGACCTCGCCCCCTGTCTGCTGGGACCCCTTAAAAATCCCAGATATCCCTGCAATTTCCGGTGCAATGTTTGTTTGGCACCTAATGGGAGGGGTGGGTGGAAAAAAAGAGCCTGACTCACAAACATTTTGGGCTGCGTTTGAGGGTAAACACATAAACGGCAGGCTGTGCGAGGCGGGCAGTGAGGAGGACTGAGACGCCGGTGTTCTGGCCCTGACATGCAGCTCCCACCACAGGCTGCACACAGAGCACAGCACTGTTCAGGCCCTAACCGACACCTCAAAAACAACATGGGCCTCCTCTCTGATCAGAGGAGGGGGCTCTCTGCGGGGGATATCTGGACACGGTCTATAGACAGACAAGGCAGGGCACACCATTACTGAAACGCTGAGGTTGGTTCACTTGTTGATTTTAATCCTGAGAAACAACAATGCCCTGGATCTTTCAAACTATACATGCTAAATTTCATGCAATTGAAATGTGACAGGGCAGCATATCCATAGAAACTATTTACACGTAGAGAAACTACTATGTGATTATTTGTAAAGGATGTACAGTATAAATGGCAAGAGCAACATACATTATACCTGGATAAGACTTGTTAATGATGTGTAGGCGTAATGCGCTATATGCAAATACATTATATAACCTTACATAAGCTAAGTGTCAGTCAGATTATGCCGAAGTTACAAGACAGAAAACCGCATACAGCGTAAACACAAATGGGCCTCTTGAGTTGAGACCCCTTTCCTTTGCTGGACAATATCACTTCCTCCTGAAGGGCAAAGGGTGGAGGAGGGGTACAGGCAAGGGGTGGAAGGGGGCGTGTGGGGAGGTGCATGGCGAGGGTGGTGGGGAGTTTTTGGGAAGCAGCAGGGGTACATGGAGTAGGGAGCCAGACTGACAGATAGGCGGGAGGAAGTGGGGGCGTCTGTCTCTCCTGTGGTTGGCTGCTGGATGTGAATACCCCTCTCTGTGTCTAGCCATCCTCTCTCTGAACCCACTTGGCTGCTGTTTACTACTGTTTGGGGAAATGGCCTCCTTCTCTCTATCTCCAATCTCCAGACTTTGTAACCACTGGCACAGTCCACCATCTCCCTCTGTCTCTGGGGTGAAGGACGAGACATATCTGTCATTGGCTTGGTCCTCTCCTTTCCAGTCCAGCCTCCTCCTCTTCTGCTTCTCTTTCACTCCTCCCTCTCCAGTCCCAAGATCATCTCTCATTTTAAGAGGAGACACTGCTCTGCCCCATCTTGCCCTGCCTTTGATATGGGTCCTTAGGGGTGGGGAAAGCTGAAAAAAAGGCTGTCCGCCCTGCTGTCTGCTTTTAGCACTGACTATGAATGAGAGTGTATCTGTGAGAGGTCCTGTTGGTGGTTCTAATACAGTGAGCCCATGTGCACTCATGAGTCTCTTGGGCTGTGTTTGTGTCTCTGAGTCTGTGTTTATGTGAACGTCCTTCTCTGACACTACGTCATTGGGAGTCAGTTGATGTGGGAGTGTGTTGATGTGGGTGCCTGACAGTAAATCTTGGAGGGTGTGTGTTCCTGAAACCTTGCCGGCGTGTGTATTTGCAGGCAGCACCGCTCTGGATCTTCGGAATATGGAGCGGAGACGTCGGTGGGGTGGTAGGCTGGCCGACAGCCCCGATGGTCCGATGCTCCGGAACAAAGGTGGGGGGCGGAGGGTGATAGAGGGTCTCATCTCTTCACCCGTCCTCTGGAGCATTACATCTTCTCCTCTCTCCTCCTCCTCTTTGAGGTGCCTCCAGAAGTCATCAGATCTGTCCCCACGTTCAGACTGCCAGTGTCGGGACGGCTGGGACATTCTACCTTGTTACAGGTGGCGGTAGATGAAAGACTGTGTTTAATGGTATTGGATGGGGTAAAACATGTCACTTGGTAAGATGACCACCTCTGGTTGATATGGTCTGTGAAGACCTCTTGTTAGACTTTTCCTAAATGTAGACAGTGAATACAAATGTACAGAATTAACACAGAGCACAGGAGGTTGGTGGCACCTTAATTGAGGAGGACGGGCTCATGGTAATGTTTGGAGGGGAATTAGTGGAATGGTTTGAAATACATCAAACACATGGTTTCCACTTGCTCCGTTCCAGCCATTATTATGAGTCGTCCTCCCCTCAGCAGCCTCCACTGACACAGAGTTATTCAGAGTTAAGTCATCAAAGCTATGGTACTGCACGACAACCAGAGAAAACAGTCACTGTCCATGAAATCACAGAGACATAATATAGCAGTGGTGAAACAGAGGAGGCTGGTGGGAGGGGCTATAGGAGGACAGGCTCGTTGTAATGGCTGGAATGGAATAAATGGGACGGTATCAAACATATGGAAACCACAGGTTTGACTCCGTTCTATTAACTCCATTCCAGCCATTACAATGAGCCTGTCCTCCGATAGCTCCTCCCACCAGCCTCCACTGCTGTGAAAAGACAGAATAATAAACACAGAGAGGAAAGGACAGTCAAAGAGAAAACATTGAGTGCAGTGCAATGATTATGTGTACAATAGCTAAGTCATGGTAAGAAGTATTACAGGTCTACAAAGAATAAGTGAAAGCCACTCACAGGGTCAGGTGTATTCTCTCTGCCTTCTCAGTTCTCAACTTCAGGAATGAGCTGGCTTTGATTGAATATCCATTCATTGTTAATGCAGCAGTCTGGTCCTCCTGTCCACATCATCATCATCATCAGCAGCAGCAGCAGCAGCAGCAATGCCTTGCCCCCATTTCTGAATCCATTGTCTGCTGTCTACTCTCTCCACTCTCCTTATCTAGTCTCAGTCTCCTCTACACCTCACACACCCACATCTCTCTACCTTTCATCCGGTGACCATCTGACATGAAAGGTGGTCGAGATAGCCTCACTTCTCACTTTCATTTTAGTCTCCCCATCAATTATGAATGAATGGCACTCTGAAGAGAAAGGGCCAGCATGCTACCCATATTGATAATTTTGCTTAGGTGAATTTATAGACGCCTGAGCTCTTTGTAGACAGATAGCCTATAGCGGTTTAGAGCGTTGGGGCAGTAACCGAAAGGTCGCTGGTTTGAATCCCCGAGTCGGCAAGGTGAAAAAAAATCTACCGTTTTGTCCTTGAGCAAGGCAGTTAACCCCCAACAACTGCTCCCAGGGCACTGATGACGTAGACGTCGACTAAGGCAGCCGCCAGTACCTCTGTGATTCAGAGGCGTTAAATGCGGAATGCATTCCGTTGTGCAACTGACTAGGTCTGCCCATTCTCTTTCCGTCTGTTAAACCTTCAAGATAGAAAGCAGCTCCTTACGGTCATTTTGTATGGGTATCCGCAATATTTTGCGGTGTATGATTAATTGACAAAGGTAGACAATAATATCTCCTTCTGTGTCAGATTCCGTGTGGTGGAGTCTCCACGATTTGCAAATCCACCTCACCTCCTCTATCTCGAGAACTCCTATCTTGAGGTCTACCCATTGTTTTGCCAGAGAACCTTTCATAACCCTTCAAGTGCCACTGTAGTTCTGAATTGTAACTTGTGGCGGCGCTGCTCGCTCAAATTTAAACACGAGACCCACAAATAACCTATGCGTCCTCTTATCTGAACTGTAAACGGAAGTACTTCATACAGGACGACAGTGGTACAGAACGGTAAGTGTTTTGTGTTATTTGTCTGTGTCACCACAATTATATTCTGGGTGACATCTGCACGAAATAGCAGTAGTTTGGCTCCGGTTTGTGGATGTGGGCGTTTTATAATGAGAGGACACAGGCGCGTGGAAAGAGAGAAGGAAGACTGGCAAAGTCACACGGAGGTTATTCGAAGAAAAATTTAAGCCCATTTCGTAAATACTCACACAGTGGTTGCGAAACACGACGCCGTTCTATTGGATGGTCAAGCCACTAGAATTATAACTCACACTCTTTGTGGTGGTTTATTGCCGTATCAGCAGTTGTCCGTGAAGTTAGCTAACGTTAGCTAGCTAGGGAATCTGTTTGCGTAACATGAACAGCAGGGAACTATATTCATAGCCACTTAGCCAGCCATCTCTCACACACCTACATGTTACTGTATGGTGGTAAACAAGAATGTCTTGCATAGGTGTCCTTCCTCCCCCTGATGTCACTGTCCAACCATAGTAGCGCTGCCTGAGTAGTGGCCCTGTTTTGATTATGGTGCCATGAAATTACATTTATTTATCAGTCTTCTGTTCTCTTCCCCCATTTATGTCTCCTTTCAGATGGCTCACCGGCTGCTAGTCCGTAGAATTTGGACCCTCTCAGTAAAAGACCTTCGCTGTCTCCTGGCCTCCACCTCCTCCTTTTCTACCTCCCTGCGTTCCTCCACTACCCCTCTATCCTTCCTTTCCCCCAAACACACTCTGCCCTGCTCCCTGCCCCACACTTCCCGCAGAGAGGTCTCCTTCAATGTGCAGGACCATGAGGACTTCACAGAGAGAGTCATCAACAGTGCGCTGCCTGTGCTTATTGACTTCCATGCCCAGTGAGTAGCTAATAGATTAATTCATGAATATGTTTCATGGACCCCCAGAGGGGATATTAGGTTCCACTTACAGCATTTACAAACTACCCTCTAATCAGAAAGCAAAGCCCCTAAGAGACAATACATGGAGAAGCATCTATGTCTGCCTGTTGAAATTAGACTACTGAGATGACAGCAGGAAACAACTTTTATAGCAGGTATCAAATGATGGTTTACAACCATGCTTGTAAACCTGACCATAGCTTTTTCAACAATGCACCCAACACGTGAATCTATTTATCAATTATATTGATTTTGACATATGCTCAACAGCTTTCCTATTGTAAGACTAAAGCATAACAGTGAAAGTTGTGACCTAGTGCATATCATGTGTGATGATGACACCTACCTATACGGTGTGTCTGGCTGCATGACTTGACATCTGATGGTGTTTCCATTGGAGGTTGATCATTTGAGGTTACACAACAAGAGGCAATGCCAGGACAGTCACATTGGGTTCATGCTCTTCTACAACATGTCAAACTTTTCGCTCCTCCCATGGACTTGATGAAGGTCACTGTTTAGTAAGAAACTCCCCACACCTGGTTGTCTAGGTCTTAATTGAAACCAAAACCCAGCACGCACTAGGCCTTCCATGGAATGAGTTTGACACCCCTGCTCTAGAAAATTACACAGCCTGAATATATACATACACACACAGTGGCTTGCAAAAGTATTCATCCCTCTTGGCATTTTTCCTATTTTGTTGCCTTTACAACCTGGAATTGAAATAGATTTTGGGGGTTTGTATCATTTGATTTACACAACATGCCTACCACTTCGAAGATGCAAAATATGTTTTTGTGAAATAAGACAAAAAAACTGAACTTGAGCGTGCAAAGCTATTCACCCCCCCAAAAGTCAATACTTCGTAGAGCCACCTTTTACAGCAATTACAGCTGCAAGTCTCTTGGGGTATGTCTCTATAAGCTTGGCACATCTAGCCGCTGGGATTTTTGCTCATTCTTCAAGGCAAAACTGCTCCGGCTCCTTCAAGGTGGATGGGTGCTGCTGGTGTACAGCAATCTTTAAGTCATACCACAGATTCTCCATTGGATTGAGGTCTGGGCTTTAACTTGGCCATTCCAAGACATTTAAATGTTTTCCCTTAAACCACAAGTGTTGCTTTAGCATTATGCTTAGGGTCATTGTCCTGCTGGAAGGTGAACCTCCACCCGTCTCAAATCTCTGGAAGACAAACAGGTTTCCCTCAAGAATTTCCCTGTATTTAGCACCATCTATCATTCCTTCAATTCTGACCAGTTCCTCAGTCCCTGCAGACGGAACAACATACCCACAGGATGATGCTGCCACCACGCGTCACTGTGGGGATGATGTTCTCGGGGTGATGAGGTGTTGGGTTTGTGCCAGACATAGCGTTTTTCTTGATGGCCAAAAAGCTACATTTTGATCTCATCTAACCAGAGTACCTTCCATAGATGTTTGGGGAGTCTCCCACATGCTTTTTGGTGAACACAATGTGTTTGCTTATTTTCTTTTCTTAAGCAATGGCTTTTCTCTGGCCACTCTTCTGTAAAGCCCAGCTCTGTGGAGTGGATGGCTTAAAGTGGTCCTATGGACAGACTCCAATCTCTGCTGTGGAGCTTTGCAGCTCCTTCAGGGTTATCTTAGGCCTCTTTGTTGCCTCTTGTTAATGCCCTCCTTGCCTGGTCTCTGAGTTTTGATGGGCGGCCCTCTCTTGGCAGGTTTGTTGTGGTGCCATATTCTTTCCATTTTTTAATAATGGATTTAATTGTGCTCTGTGGGAAGTGTCTTTTTTTTTGTGCCCAACCCTGATCTGTACTTCTCAACAACTTTGTCCCTGACCTGTTTGGAGAGCTCCTTGGTCTTCATGGTGCCACTTGCTTGGTAGTGTTGCAGACTCTGGTGCCTTTCAGAACAGGTGTATATATACTGAAATCATGTGATAGATCATGTGACACTTAGATTGCACACAGGTGGACTTTATTTAACTAATTATATGACTTCTGAAGGTAATTGGTTGCACCAGATCTTATTTAGTGGCTTCATAGCAAAGGGGGTGAATACATACAGTTGAAGTCAGAAGTTTACATACACTTAGGTTGGAGTCATTCAAACTCGTTTTTCAACCACTCCACAAATTTTTTGTTAACAAACTATAGTTTTGGCAAGTCTGTTAGGACATCTACTTTGTGCATGACACAAGTAAGTTTTCCAACAATTGTTTACAGACAGATTATTTCACTTATAATTCACTGTATCACAATTCCAGTGGGTCAGAAGTTTACATATACTAAGTTGACTGTGCCTTTTAAACCGCTTGGAAAATTCCAGAAAATTATGTAATGGCTTTAGAAGCTTCTGATAAGCTAATTGACATCATTTGGGTCAATTGGAGGTGTACCTGTGGATGTATTTCAAGGCCTACCTTCAAATGCAGTGCCTCTTTGCTTGACATCTTTGGAAAATCAAAAGAAATCAGCCAAGACCTCGGAAAAACAATTCTAGACCTCCACAAGTCTGCTTCATCCTTGGGAGCAATTTCCAAATGCCTGAAGGTACCACGTTCATATGTACAAACAATAGTACGCAAGTATAAATACCATGGGACCACGCAGCCGTCATACCGCTCAGGAAGGAGACGCATTCTGTCTCCTAGAGATGAACGTACTTTGGTGTAAAAAATCCTAATCAATCCCAGAACAGCAAAGGACCTTGTGAAGATGCTGGAGGATACAGGTACAAAAGTATCTATATCCACAGTAAAACAAGTCCTATATCAACATAACCTGAAAAGCCTCTCAGCAAGGAAGAAGCCACTGCTCCAAAACCGTCATAAAAAAGCCAGACTACTGTTTGCAATTGAACATGGGGGTGAAGATCGTACTTTTTGGAGAAATGTCCTCAGGTCTGATGAAACAGAAACAGAACTGTGGCCATAATGACCATCATTCTGTTAGGAGGGAAAAGGGGGAGGCTTGCAAGCCGAAGAACACCATCCCAACCGTGAAGCACGGGGGTGGCAGCATCATGTTGTGGGGGTGCTTTGCTGCAGGAGGGACTTGTGCACTTTACAAAATACATGGCATCATGATGAGGGAAAATTATGTGGATATATTGAAGCAACATCTCAAGACATTAGTCAGGAAGTTAAAGCTTGGTCACAAATAGGTCTTCCAAATGGACAATGACCTCAAGCATACTTCCAAAGTTGTGGCAAAATGGCTTAAGGACAAAGTCAAGGTATTGGAGTGGCCATCACAAAGCCCTGACCTCAATCCTATAGAAAATTTGTGGGCAGAACTGAAAAAGTGTGTGCGAACGAGGAGGCCGACAAACCTGACTCAGGTACACCAGCTCTGTCAGGAGGAATGGGACAAAATTCACCCAAATTATTGTGGGAGGCTTGTGGAAGGCTACCCAAAACGTTTGACCCAAGTTAAACAATTTAAAGGCAATGCTAATTGGAATGTGATGAAATAAATAAAAGCTGAAATAAATAATTCTCTCCTATAATTTTGACATTTCACATTCTTAAAATAAAGTGGTGATCCTAACTGACCTTAAATGTATTTGGCTAAGGTGTATGTAAACTTCCGACTTCAACTGTATGCACGCACCACCTTTTTCAGTTTTTTTCTTTTTTAGAATTTTTTTTGAAACAAGTTATTTTTAAAATTAACTTCACAAATTTGGACTATTTTTTTATGTCCATTACATTAAATCCAAATATAAATATATTTAAATTACAGTTTTCAATGCAACAAAATATGGAAAATGCCAAGGGGGTGTATACTTTTGCAAGGCACTGTATATACAGTACACATGACCTTGATATGCATGGTGGTCAGTGTTGACCTGGTCTATGTTTTTGCCAACTTGTTGACATTGTCTTGCTATGCATTGTCTTGCTATTTAATGTTATTGTCAGGTTCTATTCTGTACTCACAGATATACACTGCTCAAAAAAATCAAGGGAACACTTAAACCACACAATGTAACTCTAAGTCAATCACACTTCTGTGCAATCAAACTGTCCACTTAGGAAGCAACACTGATTGACAATAAATGTCACATGCTGTTGTGCAAATGGAATAGACAACAGGTGGAAATTATAGGCAATTAGCAAGACACCCCTAAAAAAGGAGTGGTTCTACAGGTGGTGACCGCAGACAGCTTCTCAGTTACTATGCTTCCTGGCTGATGTTTTGGTCACTTTTGAATGCTGGCGGTGCTTTCACTCTAGTGGTAGCATGAGACGGAGTCTACAACCCACACAAGTGGCTCAGGTAGTGCAGCTCATCCAGGATGGCACATCAATGTGAGCTGTGGCAAGAAGGTTTGCTGTGTCTGTCAGCGTAGTGTCCAGAGCATGGAGGCGATATCAGGAAACAGGCCAGTGCATCGGGAGTTGTGGAGGAGGCCGTAGGAGGGCAACAACCCAGCAGCAGGACCGCTACCTCCGCCTTTGTGCAAGGAGGAGCAGGAGGAGCACTGCCAGAGCCCTGCAAAATGACCTCCAGCAGGCCACAAATGTGTCTGCTCAAACGGTCAGAAACAGACTCCATGAGGGTGGTATGAGGGCCCGACGTCCACAGGTGGGGGTTGTGCTTACAGCCCAACACCGTGCAGGACGTTTGGCATTTGCCAGAGAACACCAAGATTGGCAAATTCGCCACTGGCGCCCTGTGTTCTTCACAGATGAAGGCAGATTCACACTGAGCACATGTGACAGACGTGACAGAGTCTGGAGACGCCGTGGAGAACGTTCTGCTGCCTGCAACTTCCTCAAGCATGACTGGTTTGGCGGTGGGTCAGTCATGGTGTGGGTTGGCATTTCTTTGGGGGGCCGCACAGCCCTCCATGTGCTCGCCAGAGGTAGCCTGACTGCCATTAGGTACCGAGATGAGATCCTCAGACCCCTTGTGAGACCATATGCTGGTGCGGTTGGCCCTGGGTTCCTCCTAATGCAAGACAATGCTAGACCTCATGTGGCTGGAGTGTGTCAGCAGTTCCTGCAAGAGGAAGGCATTGATGCTATGGACTGGCCCGCCCGTTCCCCAGACTTGAATCCAATTGAGCACATCTGGGACATCCATGTCTCGCTCCATCCACCAACGCCACGTTGCACCACAGACTGCCCAGGAGTTGGCGGATGCTTTAGTCCAGTTCTGGGAGGAGATCCCTCAGGAGACCATCCGCCACCTCATCAGGAGCATGCCCAGGCGTTGTAGGGAGGTCATACAGGCACGTGGAGGCCACACACACTACTGAGCCTCATTTTGACTTGTTTTAAGGACATTACATCAAAGTTGGATCAGCCTGTAGTGTGGTTTTCCACTTTAATTTTGAGTGTGACTCCAAATCCAGACCTGCAAGGGTTGCTAAATTTGATTTCCATTGATCATTTTTGTGTGATTTTGTTGTCAGCACATTCAACTATGTAAAGAAAAAAGTATTTAATAAGAATATTTCATTCATTCAGATCTAGGATGTGTTATTTTAGTGTTCCCTTTATTTTTTTGAGCAGTGTATATATTTTGTCGACTTTTGATTGAAATTTCAAGAATACCTACAGTATTATTAGTTCTATCCAGACATCCCATGTTTGTTCTTTTTAAAGGTGGTGTGGTCCCTGCAAGATACTGGGGCCAAGATTAGAGAAAGCTGTCGCCAAACAGAAAGGCAAAGTTGCCATGGCAAAGGTCGACATAGACGATCACACAGACTTGGCCATTGAATATGGGGTAAGTGGAAGCTGTTGACATTATTGATTGATATTGCAAATGTTAGTTAGAAAATGTGACCTTCTTTCCTCCCTTCCTTGAAGTAACTCCTGATCTAAAATGGTGGGAAAAAAGGGACTCCACTACATAGTTTACAGCAACCCAGTCATATCAGATCAGGGATTACTAGAAGGAAGGATGAATTTTGTTCTGGAACAGTGCCTTTGACTGATGTCATTGTGGTTACTGACCTCTACTTCTCTCTACAGGTATCGGCGGTCCCCACGGTAATCGCCATGCGAGGAGGCGACGTCATCGACCAGTTTGTGGGAATCAAAGATGATGAGGCGCTGGACTCGTTTGTCAGCAAGCTCGTTGGACAATGAACATGTCAATCACATCCCTGTGATCCAACCCCTTATGACCCCATTGTTGTCTGAGCCTGGCCTGGTCCTCCAGCGCTACATGACCATGTTGAACCTGTTAAAACAACTAACAACCCACCCACCACCTGACCACAACCCTACCTGACCACAAGCCCCACCTGACAAACAGGCAAATGCTCACACCCATCCCTAAACTCTCTGCTTTGTATTATTCTATCTGTCTATTGTCTAGTGATGGGTGTGTGCTTGTGTGGACTTCAATTCCCCTCTTTATACTCATATTGCTTCCATCTTGCAGCGGTTTCCTCCCTCCATCAACCTGTAATGTAATGGCCCCAACCTGTAATGTAATGGCCCCACCCTGTGGAAACTGGTAGAGCAGCCTGAGCCAGTGTGTACCAGTTTACTACAATAGATTGTTTAGGGTGGGCGACTACACTGCTGTACTTTACTGCATTGTACCGGGACAAGTCGTTTAGTATTAAGTGGGGAGGGACGTTAACAGGAAAGGTGATATTGGTGAATGAGCTGTGATGTCTCTCTTTGCAGTTCCTGCTTTAGTCCACTCGAGGGCGGCCTTCCCCTAGCATTGTAGGCTGCAAGGTCATTTTACACCATTATGCCTAATGTGAGAGTGGAATGTGTCTATGGATGTATCTATGAGTTTCTCAGTCTGTATCGGTCTGTCTCTTGGTTTTGACTGAGAAATTTGAGAAGTGGGAAACACAAATATGGTTATATGGGTTTGATTTAGATTTTATTTCAATAAACTATGTAATATGACCAAGAGAATAAATAAAGGATATTAAAGGTTTTCTATATTTGGAGTGTGAATTGGTTTGTGGTCTGCTATTACATGCGGTAAAGGACTAAGAATCATGAGGAAGTGTTTTCATAGTAATATTGGAGGACTTTAGACCTATATATGACTTCTTTAGCTGTAAAATAATATTCTTTATAACTTCATTAAATTTTTTGGGGTATGCCAACTATGAAGTTTACATCTAATCATTTGTGGTAATATTTCAGCCATGTGATTCCTTTGTTAACTATGTGGGCAGTCTAGTTAGGGGACTGGTAATGGAATGTTGACTAAGGATGATGGTGTGATGTTTGTTTGCCTGGGAGGCAGGGATGTTTTCTGTTACACAGATTAATTTACATATTTCTTTCTAGTAGAATGGGTGTGATGTTCTCACCATTACTGACAAACTTCTGTATGGACCTAATGAGCTGGAATAGTCTTCTGTCTATAGCTACCTTGCCACATTCTTTTCCTTCTCATTTATTTTTTATTTTTTTAACTAGGCAAGTCAGAACAAATTCTTATTTACAATGACGGCCTATTTATCCCTCAATCAGTTTCTCCTCTTTTCCATATCATGTCTCTCCACCCTCCTGTATTTTCAGATTTATCCTTTAATTCAGTTTCTATTTAATCAGTCTATTGCTCTCTCTTTGATTCTCTCTCTATCTTTACTTGTTTCACCCCCCCTCTCATCAGTGTAACGGTGTGGAAGCCGCCTGAAGCACCCCCCCCCCCCATGACCACAGCTTCACACCTGTCCTCTCCCCTACACCCTAACTCACCAAGCTGTCTAGGTAGGCACCTGGGCTCTGACTCCCCATCTCCAGTTATCATTCCGTCTCACATGACGACACACCGGGTCATTCCCACACTGCGTGCCTCACGATCATAGCGTGTTATTACAGAATCACCGCTGACATCGTCATGGCACAGGCTTCCAAGCTACTTATTTGCTACCCTTCAACAGAGTACATTTTACAGGTTCCGTCTGTAGTTTTAATAACCTTGGATTAGATCATTGTTACACAAATACTGGCCCCCAAGAAATTTACTGAGTGTTGAGCTGTTCAGTTCCCGGATATAAACATCCAGGGATTTTCTAAGAGGAATTCCATAAGTATTACATAAGCAGGTGTGAGTAAGCAGGTACGGTTGGAGTAGCTTATGGTCTCGATCTATAATCCAGACTGCTGTTGTACTCAATGAAAGACATTTCTGTTTGGACTCAGCAGTACCTTAGATCATTAACAATGTTGAACCAGTCCTCCCTCTCCCTTCATGTTCTCTCTTTTCCCCCTCCCTTTCTATCTATGTGTTCAGTGTCTGGACCACTGTGCTGATGATAGGTATAGACTTATACAGGCGTACTTGTGATTCCTCTTCTTTAAAGAACCAGTGCAGTCAACATTATTTCCTGATAGTGGCTGGTTGAAAATACAATCTACACAGGTCCTTCTTCTAATTAGCAGGTTTGCAATAGGTGCGAGTTTCTGACATGGTTATGCAGTAAATTAGTTAATAGACTAATAACAAAGAGTTCTAAAGAGAGTTCTAATGAACATCTATTACAGTAAGGTACTTAATTGTTACCCTGAAATTATTTGCTATTGATATAAAACGGCTGCATTGGGCCTTTAACTACTCTTTGTCTGACTTGTGCTGCGTTTGTAACCAAGTGGGAAGTGAGAATTTACCACACATGTCTGGGAAAAAGCCCCTTCAACTGGTAATCACTAGTGGGAAACTTGTCTATTATCCTGAGCTCCCACATGCTGACTTCTGACAACAACTACTAAAGAAATGACCTCATTAACAGCATTTTTGGCAGATAAATGCAATAACAAAACATTTCTAAAAAGCAATCTATTAATAGGGTTTTTGAACACTATCATTTCTTTACAAGCATTATAGCTGTACTTTTAGTTTATGGTTCATGCAGCTTGTTAATCATTAGCCAATCAGTGTTTGTCAACAAGTTCAAAGCACATGAATGCATCCAACTTGTATTTACGAATTCACAACTGGTAAATTCCCACCTCCCACTTGTTTATGAATGCGACATTAGTCATAGGAATGAGGTGAAGAGATGACGGAATGCTGGAAAGGTTCATGAGTAGTGTAACCCTACACCTCTTCAGCCAAAAACAATAGACCACACCTCCATCCTCGCTCCCGCTGTCTCTCTCTCTCTCTCAACCACTCTGTTACCATATAAGGCAAAAAAGACTGGGGAAGCCAGTGAATGTTGAACAAACGGGCTGAGAAGGGAGAGTTGCAGAATTCCTCTGCCACCTCTCTCTGCTTTTCTCATACTCTAAAACTTGTAATGTTTGTTGTGTGATCATTTGACTGGCCCTGCCTGTGCCACATAGTCAAAATGCCTTTGGAATGTGTGTGTGGGTGATGCTGTAACAACGGCCATACCAAGAGTATTCTGTGTTTATAGTAAATACTTAGCTCTATTTATATTTCAAACACATATCATCCTCCAGCTTGTTGAATGTCCATTCTGTTCCAGACAAATGTAAATGTACCATACACAAAGCAGACACCGTTTCTCGCTCCCATCTTTTCCTCATCATGTACATTTATATTTAACCTTTATTTAACTAGGCAAGTCAGTTAAGAACATATTCTTATTTACAATGACGGCCTACCAGGGAACAGTGGGTTAATTGCCTTGTTCAGGGGCAGAACGACAGATTTTTACCTTGTCAGCTCGGGGATTTGATCTAGCAACTTTTCGGTTACTGGCCCAAAGCTCTGACCACTAGGCTACCAGCCACCCCAATGAGCAATGTTTACTTTTTATACATACAGTATACATGATCTGAACTTATATTTTGGCTATGAGAGTTGATTACTGCTGACTGGGAAAGAGAATATGAAAGAAAAGGACCCCCCCCCCCTTCCCTTTTCTCTACATTCCAGAGTTTTGTGAGTCAACATGGGTCTGTCTTATCACCCTTTCCTGTGTACTGATTACTGGGGGAGGGAAGATGCGAGGGATGCTGAAAAGGACAAATGAAGGAATAAATTGCCATGTGTTCAACTACTATAATTTCATGAGAGCATATTTGGCATGCTGGAGCTGTTTTTAATTACTTTGCGGTTGTGTTTGGACATTGCCCCTCAGGGATGCTCTATGCCATTTAAGGACACACAAAAATACTTTCACACAGCCAAACTCTGTCATGTCAAGACAAGCTGGCTAAATTTAAGTGAATTGCGTAAATAGTCTTGACAGGGGGTTTGACATTATTGGTGAATGGTGTAAAACAACAGCAAGGTGCTGGATGCTGACAATGTGTTTCTACAGATAGCCGTTAGGCTCATATTCAAGTGTGTTGTATGCTTAATATGTGTCACACTATGTTTAGATAAAGTTTTTTATCTGGAATTAACAGGATACAGCACTCCAATCACTTACAGGTCTGACACACATGCAGGCTGGCCCACACACATTACTCTCACATATGAATCCACACACATGAATTCACAGAAGCTATTGGTGTGTAAAAGAGCTCAATGAACTCATACCAGCCTGTTCACATTGTGCGAGGCAATGGGTCCCTTTCTTTCAGAGCAGATGATGTGACTTTACAGACACACCCGGTTGCTATTACAACTGCAGGAGAAAGAGAGAAAAACTGTCATAGCAAGGGAGAAGGGACGGAGTGAGGTCAGGAGTGTGTCTCCATATTTGGTTATCTACTCTTAGTTATAGGCTGCTTGTCTTCTGTTTTAATCCCTCGTTGCTGCCGTCTGGGCCCAAATCACTTTGTTGTGTCCTGTCACTCCTGTTGTGACTATGATTGAGCAGAGTATGATGTACATCTCAGATTAGGTCTGGATGGGCGGCTGCACATATCTTTCCCAAATCCCTTCCTTTCTGTTCCCTCAGCATCTGGTACTGCTCAGAGGTGACCCTTGACCCCCGGGCTAAATTCTTTGTATTTCCCAACCAGGCCTGACTGAGCGATGTATTGATTTTTCCAACTACACGGCATGTTCGTCAGGGTTGTCGTGTGCTATATGTGATGCACAGTTGCTAAATATGCAGGAACGAACACAGACACATTCCACACCTGCTGACATATTGAACAGTATAATGTTGAACATTGAACATATTTCTCTACTTGTTAACAGACATTATACCTTTATTGGCTCATACTTTTAGTTATTTATAGGCTATAACTAGGGTCCTGAGTTTTTGTTGATCATATTGTGTGGTCTGGAAAAACTCCTTTCCCTAATAATCGTTATGTCATCCTATGGTTATGATAAAGCTGTTTACTCAGACTGACTCTGTTAAGTGCACATGAGATATAGGTTGTGTATGTCAATATGTTGATGTCACCTGTGTCGAGGATGTTTTTACCAATGTTGGTTGTGTTAACCCTTGTTTATCCAATGAGGTCACAACATCATCTGTTTCACATTCAGGTCATTTGGAACGCGTACAGAGCCGGCGTCACCCCTAGGAGAGAGGGAAGATGAGAACGAGTGAGGTCAGGAGTGCAAAGTATTAAATGACCTCATTCTTCCTCTTTCATCTTTATTCTATCCCTTTTCTCCTTGTTCCACCATACTCATTTTCACCTGGGCATTACCTGGGCATCTCCCTGCTGTTAGTGGCCTGTATACTGGTCCAATGCCTTTGTTCCGGCAGACTGTATCAACTTCTCCAGATCTCAGGGGAACACAATGGAATGACTAGGTAGACGTGGTACTGAACCACTCTCTATGTACTTATGCTCTCTACCCTCTTAGCATCCATCAGCTCATATCATCCCCTCTTTCTTTTTCATCCTTTCATAGTCTCATTCTTCACTTCTGCTTCTCTACCCCCAATTCCAGCCCTTCCCCCATCACTTAACCATGAAGTTGATATTGTTGTCTTATGTTTTCCAGTATTGTTATTTTAAGGTTCCTTTCCAGGCAAACTTGTCCAGAGATCTGGATGTGCTGAGGATGTGCAGCCATACATACACATACCGACACACACACATACACACACATACACACACAGAGCAGTGCTCTACTTGGGAGTGAATCTGGTTCTCTCCACTTTTTCAGCCTGCTGTCCATAGTACATCTCTTGGCTTCCAGTGGGGCTAAGCTTGCCCTTCTCACTACAGCCATAGTTTTAGCAATCTCAGCTACTGTATCTAGACTCCTCTCAGTAAGCAAAATTACAATGAAAATAAGTATTTTCCAGATGTTGACATCACATTCATTTCAGGTGCTGAATGGAAGGTTAGAAGACATGTTTCAGATGTAAAAAAAAAACATTTTGGACATGGAAATCAGGTGCATCTTAGGTGTTGAATGAAAGTAAAAAACGTGACTTTTCAAGTACATGTTTTCCAAAATGTGAAAACATGTCATTTACAGACATTGAAAATATATATATTTTTTATCATTGATTCTATGGCCAGATTTAAACTGCTATCGATTCTCAATTAAGTAAACAATAAAACATTTTTCACACCTCTTAATGGGAAAGAAGAGCAAAGTGAAGATTGCAACTAAATATTATTTTTTTGCTCTCATCTATCACATGCACTTATGTTAGCGTTTTCAAAAGCTTTTAAACTGACACCATGACATGCTGACCACACCGCTCACGTCACGTGCGCGAGCGTTGCAAAATAAATGTACACATACATGTTATTCAATCATTGCACCCACACTGCTCGCGGAGCGTCTGCGTAGCCAGGCACTAAAATAGAAGTTGGTTCTATTTGTGACGCTAAACGTGCTAGCTAGCTAAATTGCCATAAATGTTTAATCAAATCAAATTTTATTGGTCACATACACAAAGATGGCAGATGTTATTGCGAGTGTAGCAAAATGCTTATGATTTTAGATCCAACAGTGCAACAGCATCTAACAGGTAATATCTAACAATTCCACAACAAAACCTGCAGGTCCTGATCGCTTCGGGTGTGGGTGAACAAAGGTAACAGGCACGCAGTTTGTTCAACTACAATAATATTCTGTGTAAAGGTTACAGATTTTTTTTCTTGCTATGACTGTGATATGTTGTTGTTTATTTACCTTAGTTGACTTTAAGTCACTCTGGATAAGAGCGTCTGCTGAATGACTAAAATGTAAATGTTGCAACACACTTGCAAAGCATGCTGGGTATTATTATAATAAGCCCCAACCCCAATCAAGTACAAATGTGGTCGGTGTGGATCAGTTCCAAATCTGAACGAATCACAGACGTCTAGGTTATGTTTCACAGGTTTGAACATCACAGTACTGTATGGCAAAGTTTAGTACAGTAGAACACAGAAGAGTACAGTACAGTAAAGTACAATACAGTACTGTATGGTACAGGACAGTAGAGTTTTATTCAGTAGAGTACAGTACAGTAGAGTTTAATTCATTAGAGTAGAGAGCAGTAGAGTACAGTATAGTTTAATTCAGTAGAGTACAGTAGAGTTTAATTTAGTACAGTAGAGTATAGTACAGTAGCATAAACTACAGTACAGTATAGTTGAATTCAGTAGAGTACAGTACAATACAGTAGAGTTTAATTCAGTAGAGTAGAGTACAGTATAGTTTAATTCAGTAGAGTAGAGTACTGTTTCATTCAGTAGGGTAGAGTACATTAGAGTAAAGAAGGGTAAAATACAGTACACTATACTTTACTTGTCTTTACTGTATTGTGTACTGTATTATACTTTACACTGCTGTGCTCTACTGTACTGTGCTGTACTGTGCTGTCCAAACTTGTGAAACATAGATGCCGATGATTGGTTCAGATTCGGTCAGGTACGGGACGGACCAAATCTGAACCAAGTATAGACAATCTGAACATCAATGTTTGGGCCAAATATAGGCCGGTCGGGACCGGACGTCCGTGGACGTTCAATTGAAGGCCGTCCTAGGTCAAATCTGAACCAGATATAGACGTCTATGTTTGGCCCAAATCAAGGCCTGTACGGACGTCCGTGGACGTTCAAATGAAGGCCGGCCTAGGTCAAATCTGAACCAAACATAGACGTCTATGTTTGGCCCAAATCAAGACCTGTACAGACGTCTGTGGACGTTGAAATCAAAGGACTATGAACCAAATATACACTGAGTGTTTATGACACAGACTGACAAGGTGAATCTAGGTGAAAGCTATGATCCCTTATTGATGTCACTTGTCAAATCCACTTCAATCAGTGTAGATGAAGGGGAGTTGACAGGTTAAAGAATACTTTTTAAGCCTTGAGACAATTAAGACATGGATTGTGTGTGTGTGCCATTCAGAGGGTGAATGGGCAAGACAAAGTATTTAAGTGCCTTTGAACATGGTATGGTAGTAGGTGCCAGGTGCACCGGTTTGTGTTAAGTACTGCAACGCTGCTGTTTTTTTTAACGCTCAACAGTTTCCTGTATTTATCAAGAATGGTCCACCACCCAAAGGATGTCTAGCCAACTTGACACAACTGTGGGAAGCATTGGAGTCAACATGGGCCAGCATCCATGTGGAACCATTTTGACACCTTGTAGAGTCCATGCCCCAACGAATTGAGGCTGTTCTGAGGGGAACCTTGAAGTAGTTGTTCACTTTGCTCTGCGAGGGCCGCGGCTTTTGTGGAGCGACGGGTAACGATGCTTCGTGGGAGGCAGTTGTTGATGTTTGCAGAGGGTCCCTGGTTCGGGGCGAGGGACGGAAGCTATACTGTTATATTTGCACAGGTCAAGTTTATGTCACTTGGATTGCTATTGGCCAATTGAATGCAATTTTTTTTAAATCTTAGGGTGGAAAAGTATCTGAATTGTTGTTTGTCTATTTGGTGTGTATTTTTATATGCACATACACCTACATTTATTATGCCTCAGTGTGATTTTAGTTTCAGTATGTTTCTCCGGACAATAGTGTTTCTGTGTCCCTAAATATCACTATTATTAGTGTGGTGATGGTAATACTAACTGTATGGTAATACTAATCACTAACTGAAAATGTTTTCTCAGTTAACTTACCTGTCAAAATAAAGGTAAATGGATAAAGAGTAAAACAGTAGGCTACAGTTGTAGCCCAGTTTGTGTAGTGGTAGATTCCTTGACATGAACCTTGGTAGGTTCTCTCTAAGCAGTGTTGGTGAGCTTCAAAGCAGACAGTCTAGCCCAGTCTAATGACACACGGGGATAACCTTTATGATGTAGCCCATCCTGAATGGACTGGTACTTATATGGTCATAAAAATCCTTACAGTGCACATACCTCCTTCATTAAACACCACCTTATCTGTGCCCCCCTTCTCCTCCCCTCAACTATTTCATGTTCAAGATTTTTTTTGCCCAGTGGCACTAGTTTCTCCACTTGGAAACGCCCCTTCAATAGCATTATTGGCCCAGACGGTAAGGATTATTATAACATTGGCTGGGAGAAGCTGGGAGGGCGGAGACATAACATATAGGTCCCTCCTCCTCTGGACCGCACCCCGACTAACAACGCAAAGAGCAGATTTAACTAGCTAGTGGAAGAGAGGAGGAAAAAGAAAAAAAGAGTGAGGGAGAGGGAAGAAGAGAACACTATAGTTTGATCTGAGTTCTTTGCGAGGCTGCTGTCGACTGAAAAGGAGTTTGTTTTCTCGGCGACACGGAGACCGACTCAGCCACCGGTTGTAGCTAGCCAACCCCAAAAGACTCTGCATCTCAACAGCAGGTAATAACCCCGCTAGCTAGATATCTATTCTAGCTACATTCTCATTTCCTTCAGCCTTGGCTCTTCACATGCTTGTGTCTAGCGGTGAGCAAGTGTACCTAACCAGGAAGGACGGGAACTGCAACTGCATCACCTCACTGGGTGGGAACTCATAACCCAGATGTATGAATTGTTAACTTTTCAACATCCAACTGTATTAACTTTTGTTTATATAGTTGATTCAATTTCAGGTGGAAAATAGTTTCATTTTAACAGGCACGGTGTCAAAGAATGATGATATTAGCGACTAAAGAAGCAATGGCGAGAAAATGTTGCAAGTAACGTAAGCTAACTTGCTAACTACAGGAAGTGATTCGCATGAATGAGATGTAGAAAGGGAGGGAATGAAAAGTAACTCCAAATAATGGAACGCATCAACTATAAGCCCGGTCCTGTTTAGAACCCTTTTGACGTGTCTATTTCATCGCGGATTAACATGTTGTATAGTTTAGGGTTTCGCTGTGTGATCAGCCGCTGGGCAAGCAAACAAGTTTGTAGGCTAACGTACCCCGGGAGTGTTGTTGCGCACCATTACGTCACTCTATAATTGATTCGCTGTGTACGTCCACGCTTCCTGTTCGATTGATGCTTTAGGTCTACGTCATTGAATTTGTTTCTCATGTATTTCAGCCTACACTCCAATGAACTCTTATGCGTGAAATGACAATGTATCCAGTCGTGTACAGTATTACCTTACATTTTCTGAGTTATGATAAATTATCTTTCTTGGCTTAAGTAATTGAACTAAATTAGACTATATACTCGGTAGGCCTAGTGAACCTTGTTACACGACCAGACATTATATATGCAATGGCACCTGTCTAAGTTCTTTGTCAGTAATTTGGGTTTGGTCAGTGTTTTGTGTTGTGAAATTATAGATTGACGCAGTACTTTGATTCTGATTATTTCGACCTCAGGGACTTTGCCTGGCTACCCAAACTCGTTGCTGCGGCCAAACGCTATGCCACGCCCACTGATATTAGTTTCTTCTCCACAATGAGTCTGGATTGGAGTACCTCCCCATGCAGAGGCTAGCATTCTAGAAATCAGAGTCCCTAACAAGGGGATGTTCTGGATTTCAGGGCAAATGGAAAGCGTCTGATGCCACTTCCACTTTTGGATGTTAAGATGGAGTCACATTGTTAACTCCTCCACATCTATCGGATTGGTTAAACATTACAGAAGAGAACCTCACCCCAAGTTGTCTTTTTTCTTCTCGTCAAGACCAGTATGTAGGGGATCTAATTTCAGGAGTTTCTTTTACGCCTGCCAGTTAGGTTGTTAGAACACAAACCCATTCTAACCATTCTGATTGGTCCCAGAAACCAAAGATTTGAACCAGAACCAGAACAATTCGGTAAAGCAGCATTTTGTAACTGTCATTGGCTTTGATAGTCTGATTGGTTTGAGATGATCCAATCACTGGTGACCTTAATTTTGACGTCATCACAATGAACTTCAACTTTGGCAGTCTCAAGCTGAATTGTAGCGAAATATAGAGCAGAGGAAGAATTCAGTGTGAGTCGTCAGGCAATCTGGGACTCACAACTTACTCATGGTTCTCCAGTGAGCTTGGGCAATTCTCCTGATATAGGAACATGGCTCAGTCTAGGCCTGTGCAAAAAGTCTGTTCCCACTGCACTGAGTGAATGTCTGCCCTACAGTTATAGCCACATTTGAATATCATGCCCATTAATTCAAACTTGTTATTTCAAGGGAAACACAGGCCTATGTCTTAGAACAGAGTTTCTGTCTTTTGAAGGTAGCAGTATGCAAAGTCAAGTTCATGACTTTCTTGCATACATCCTTGGTCTCTCTGGTGTCTTTCTATTTCACTAAAGCAGGGTGTTGGTTCCTGTCAGAATAACATCATTTCCTGTTTGTGCTTTCACTGCACTGAACTGTGAATCAAACCCCTAGCAGCATCTGAAATGAATCCTCTGGATTTGCTCATTGGAAAGGCATTCACCATTATTATTAGTTATAATGACCTTTTAGATATAAACTGATTAGTCTAACTTGTCGTGATCTTCTTACATTTTACTGACTGTTTCAATGATGTCCGTACTAGAATGTACCCAGTTCATGACCAGTGGGTCGACCACATTTGGTCAGTATGTAGTCTAGCACTAAAAATCTGCTTAAAATCATACAGGACAAATTCAAATGCCTGTTAATGTGTTGAAGGACAACTAGAATGCAGACATCCTGGCTAAGGTAGATTACTGTTAGGAACCAACTTGCTTTTGTTTCAATTTGGGTCAAGGGCACCGTGGCACAAAAGTGTCCCACAGTTATCTAAGGTTCAGTGGTAGCTGTGATTCTTGAGTTGATACTATCAGTCAGTCCCAAGATGTTTCTGACCTGGTTTCTGTCAGGCGAGGTCCTCTAAACTAACTGTAGATTTACAGGACTATAGTTGCCCTTTTCAGGGATGAGGGACAGTAACATGGGCAAATGCTTGATGATAATCCAGACAATGGAAGCAAAAAAAAGAGCACTACATTTTTGAACATACCATCAAAATTAGGTCATTTCCCCAAGTAAACAATCCTAATTTTATATTCATTTTAGGCCCTATATCCCAGCTAGCTACAGCAGACCAGATGAAAGGTCATCTAGACAGGACTACATTTTATGCTTCATTGATATTTATGAGCCATGTCATATAATGTACAGTACATCTCCAGTCAAAGGGGCAAGTAGAACACAAAGATCAATCATCCACATGAGTCAAAATCATTTGAGGAATGTATACAGACCTGCTCATAGCTACTGATCAGCATATAAACATGGGGCACATTCTCTTAAAGCTGGGATCCTTAATGGTGAAACTGTCATGTCAGGTTGGGATATTACAACAAAGTTACAAAGTTACTGTAAACAAGTTTCACGTCACTGTGTGATACAACAGCAGAATATGTACTGCAACCTTTTTTAACTACACTGCTCGATGTACCTCACCTCTGTTACATTCACAAAACGATAACGACAGTGCTGGGGAGGACAGTGGAGCTGTTTCCCCTAATACGGATTCCATCTTTAAACTAGGGCTGGGAATTGCCAGGGACCTCACAATATTCCCATGATAATTGGGTGTCGATACGATATGTATTGCGTTTCTCACAATTGTATATGTATTACGATTTGGTACTGATAATAAAAAAAAAAATATATATATATTTTTTAAATTGGAATCTGACGTTCCAAACATATTGCTCACCATATGTGCTGCCGAGATACAAGTGAGAGCATGAGAAATACATCATGGAAGTGTCCTATAAACAAATTGGCTCCCTTTTTTTAATAAGATGGAGAACAAGCTATGAAGGAAAAATACTGGATTTTTCAAATAAAATTCAAGTACATTTCTTTGCCATCACTATTTTAAATAACAGGTTGGATATCATGGATTCTTAGTATTACAGACATCAAACACAGGATATTACGTGCGTGCATTCATCTGTCCTCTCTGATTCAGGCTTGAGTCATATTTTACTGCGGCTGGCTTGCCAGTCAAATTCTTTTAAACTTTTATTTTACTGCCATTACTCTCGCTATCTATTTATATGTAATAAACTAATTCCTTTGTTCAGTCTGGCTTGAACAATATGATTTGAATTGGGTCAATCGGATTGGTCGACTTGGCAGGGACACCCAATGTATCAGCTAAAAAGGCCTAGTGCAAATCCCACTACTAGGTCTGTTCTAATGTTTGCTTGCTTGTTTCCTTCCTCCTACTCCATTCTGTCAATTTCTCCATACCTCCTATTTGGGGGCCCCCTTCCCATCCTCCCTCTCACAGCACACACCTGTAGGGTTCCACTGACTGCAACAATAGCAGGAAATGACTAATCTATGGCTGGGGTTCCAAACAAACAAGGCTTGTTCTCACTTCTCTGGACTTAACCGTGGAAACACTGATTGCTGGGTGGGGGGATAGTTGTCCTTTTTTAAATTTATAGTGAACAAAAATAAAGCAACAATGGAACAATTTCCAAGATTTTGCTGAGTTACAGTTCATGTAAGGAAATCGGTCAACTGAAATAAATGACTTGGGCCCTAATCTATGGATTTCATATGACTGGGAAGACTGATATGCATTGGTTGGTCACGGATGCCTTCAAAAAAGTTAAGGGCATGGATCAGAGAACCAGTTAGTATCTGGTGTGACCACAATTTGCCTCGTGCAGTGTGACACATCTCCTTCGCATAGGATTGATCAGGCTGTTGATTGTGGAATGTCGTCCCGCTCCTCTTCAATGGCTGTGTGAAGTTGTTGGGTATTAGTGGAACTGGAACATGCTGTCATACACATCGATCCAGAGCATCCCAAACATGCTCAATGGGTGACATGTCTGGTGACTATGCAGGCCATGGAAGAACTGTGCTTTTTTTCAGCTTCCAGGAATTGTGTACAGATCCTTGCGACATGGGACCGTGCATTATCATGCTGAAACATTAGATGACGGCGGCAGATGAATGGCACAACAAGGGGCCTCAGGATCTCATCACGGTGTGTCTGTGCATTCAAATTGCCATTGCTAAAATCTATTGTGTTCATTGTTTGTAGCTTATGCCTGCCCATACCATAACCCCACCACCACCATGGGGTGCTCTGTTGACATCAGCAAACCGCTCACCTACACCATGCCATATGGTCTGCAGTTGGGATGCTAGTTGGACATACAAAAAACATGCAAAAATTCTCTAAAGCGACATTGGAGGCAGCTTATGGCAGAGAAATGAACGTTTAATTCTCTGGCAACATTTCGGGTGGACATTCCTGCAGTCAGCATGCCAATTGCACACTCCCTCAACTTGACACATCTGTGGCATTGTGTCGTGTGACAATTAAACATTAGAGAGTGTATTGTCCCCGACACAAGCTGCACCTGTGTAATGATCATGCGGTTTAACTAGCTTATTGATATGCCACACCTGTCAGGTGAATTGTCTTGCCAAAGGAGAAATGCTCACTAAAAGGGATGTAGCCAAATTTGAGAAGCTTTTTGTGCGTATGGAACACTTCTGCAAACATTTATTTCAGCTCATGAAACATGACTAACACTTTATTGCGGTTATATTTTTATTCAATGTAACTAATGGAGAGAAGCAGATTACTAGTTAGGTAGAGGTCTTTTACACCATGTGGGTGGTGAAAAGCTACCTTGCATGTCAGAAAAGAGACTTTGTTCCATGTTGGGTGTGATCTGCGCACCTGATGTGTTTGATTTTGTAGGCGTGTATACATGTGTCAGACTGGCTATTGCCCAACACCGTCAACTTGAGCACTCGAACACAGTTTCACACTGAACTTTGAAACGCTCTCTGCACGGGGACGTCCCTCTGACTGCCACTCCATATTTTATTCCTCTGTCAACACATGCAGATCAGGTTCAATATACCCAACTAGTTTCAATACAGCACATGTTCAACTGGCCGTGAGTGCTTTTTGTTTGACTGGTGAATAGCCTCCATAAACGCTAGACACCATTTGTTGTCTTCATGTAGCCTAGACTATATAGTGACTCAAAGGGAGTGCTCTTATACTGTAGATAAGACTTCTAGTCAGAGGTAAGGAGAGATGGGCGTTAGCAGACAAAAGGGAGGGGATGGTTTAGTCTTAAGTGGGGGTAAAAATGAGATGAAGACATGTTCAGTGTTCACGGTCAGGTGAAAGATGTTTTATGTCCTGAGTAGGGTTTAGAAAGACATGTTTATTTAAGTGACCGAGGAAGCGGGTATGTATTCTTTCACAACAGTTAAAAGGCTTATGTAACCATTATCTAATATCAATGAGCTTTCACTTGTTCACTATGGCTGTCAGAATGACAACAGAAATATGAGCCGTTTCATAAGCCCTTTGACCCCAAATCATTATACGTGTGTAGGTGTATGTGTCAGACTGACACCTACTGGCTGTCAACCAGTACAGTTAATATAATCATTCTAAAGGAAATCGTGCTGCAAGTTTATGTGCATCTCTAGTGAGGAATGTGGAAAAATAGTGGATAAGGGTTTGTCATGGAGTGTGGTTTGTTTCCAGGACTTAATTTACTGCAGTCTGCTGAGAACTTCTCGTTTCAACGGTGTCTCCTGGCGCACTCTGCAAGAATTCACACAACAAAGTTCCACAAATGGCAAAATAGTTTTCCCGCTTTGTCATTTCCTCTTCCCCTCTCTCTCCTCGGCTCCCCCTCCCTCCCCTGTTTTAGGCAGGGAGACTGTGTCTGAGTCTATAATGAACTTAGACGCACTCCACCTCTCCTGGCCTCGTCTGGCAGTCACACTCTCTCCCTCAGGGCATCAGACAGTGGTGAGGACTAGAAGAGGTAAGGTCAGGGGGCAGGAGATGGAGCGAAAGGCCGTTGAAGCTTAACATGCATGCTAGACTGGACCCAACGAGACCATCTGATGACTAGAGTAGGGACGGACAGGGTAGGATGTGATATGAGGAGGATGTATAAATGGCTCCATTAATATTCCAGTCAATGGAGACGTATACCATGGCCAGTTGGCCACAGCTGTTTAACAGCTTTATAATGTGGCTGGTGGGATACAAGGCTTATTGTACATGGTCAGGTTTTAAATGTAGCCTTTGGTCTCTGACTGATGAGATGGAGGCTCAAGACCTTGGTTTTTCCAGCTACTCCGCATAGCTCTGTGTGAGGAGGAGCAGGGGAAGGCACTGAGCTGGAATGAAATGAGTGGAGGAGGGAGGGAAGGATGACTCTGATGAAGAGCAAGCAGCGAGAGGGCCAGGAGTTGACAAGGACACTCCTTACTTCCTCCCTTTGTGCCTTCATTCTTGTCTCTGAAGTCTAAACCCCCCCCCCCCCCCCCTTGTTATTCAGCCTGTGGTTCCGCTCCTATCGTAGGCCACTTCTCTGACTAAGCACCACCCTTCCAAGATGTCAGAGTCTTTTTCTTAGCCTTGAATGACATGTTGGCTAGTCATTGATTGTCAGATGGGTTCGGTAACATTTAGGGACTGTTGGAGGGATTGGTTTCCTTGTATTCCACGTGTCTCCTTCATTAATCTGTAACTCTGCATGAGTAACTACCAGAACGGCTAATCTCAGTGTAGCCAACCTTCAATAGATCAGTCTGTTTGTACAGCTGAACAGAGTTTAACGTGACAAGACATGGGGAGGCCTTGCAGCTGCGCAGTACTTGGCTTCAGGCTTAGTGGCGTCCCAGGTTGAGTGAAGACGTAGCCAGACAGAAGGCTGTGGACTTTGGTGGCCAGACGGAAGGCTGTGGACTTTGGTGGCCAGACGGAAGGCTGTGGACTTTGGTGGCCAGACGGAAGGCTGTGGACTTTGGTGGCCAGACGGAAGGCTGTGGACTTTGGTGGCCAGACGGAAGGCTGTGGACTTTGGTGGCCAGACGGAAGGCTGTGGACTTTGGTGGCCAGACGGAAGGCTGTGGACTTTGGTGGCCAGACGGAAGGCTGTGGACTTTGGTGGCCAGGCGGAAGGCTGTGGACTTTGGTGGCCAGGCGGAAGGCTGTGGACTTTGGTGGCCAGGCGGAAGGCTGTGGACTTTGGTGGCCAGGCGGAAGGCTGTGGACTTTGGTGGCCAGGCGGAAGGCTGTGGACTTTGGTGGCCAGGCGGAAGGCTGTGGACTTTGGTGGCCAGGCGGAAGGCTGTGGACTTTGGTGGCCAGGCGGAAGGCTGTGGACTTTGGTGGCCAGACGGAAGGCTGTGGACTTTGGTGGCCAGACGGAAGGCTGTGGACTTTGGTGGCCAGACGGAAGGCTGTGGACTTTGAGTCATAATAAAAGACGTCGGTCTACCCAGTGTTCTCTTAACGCCATAGACATTGCCTAGCCTGTACATCATTGACAACGGCTGACCATCACACTTCAGGTTTGCCTTCACTTTTCAATGTAGAGCACCTTCCATAGAATGACTATGAAAAGAATAGATGTGGTTATAAATGTATCCCTGTGCTGCTCTCAGGAGATGGATGGAGGAGATGCGTCACTGACTAATCTGTGTCAAGACGACGTGTATGGGACACAGCACAGGCCTCTTTGCTCCCTCCCCAGGGCCGTCCAAAACGGCTGCATGCTCTCCTTTTTGAAGTCTCATTTTATCATTGTTATTTCTGTTCAATATCATTGTTATATTCCTATCCTGCTGGCTTATCCATGTCTTGCTGGTAGACAATACAAGCTAAACTCTGGCCCCCATCCTGCCTCCAATCAACAGATGGCCTGTATATGTTTGAGCTGCTTGTTTGAGTTTGTTTTCATGTAGGCCACACGTTTTTTTTCTTCTTTCTTCATGCTGCATGCCCACGTTAGCCTAGCTGACACTGATAAGAATCAATCCCAGAGCGTTGGTGTGTTGAGGCTGTACTCCCTACTGCTTGTTTTTGCCAAGCAGGAAAACAATGGTTAACTATTGCAGTAAGGCATTAGCTCTGTTAGGACTGCATGGAACTGACTAGATTGCCCCTTGGTGTGGTTGCTGGTTATGTTTGCCTAACGCTGCAGATAGTTAGGCCCTGCCACAGTTAACTGTTATACTGTACAGCCTGTGGGTGCATTACCAGGGCTAGGTGATGTTGATGTATCGTGAGTGTTTTTAAGGGCTCGAACACACCAATAGCATTTGCCTGCTTAGAGTACTTTGCAACCTATTTTTATTTATTTCATTTTCTATGTCGAATCTCACATGTCATCAGACATCAACAGCGTGCTGAACAATTGGTTGACGAATGGGAGATCCACATTCGTTTCAACGTGTGCGATCCTCTACTGATGTGGTGATGGGAGTAGAAGACTGGGAGGAAAGACCAGGAGAGACTGATGGTGATCAGAGGAAAGAAATGTGCAGCATTCCTTTGCTCTCTGTCTTTGATAAAGGGTCAGTATGGGAGGAATGTGACCCTGGAAGACTGGATAAACAGAGGGGGGTGGGGAGAGGGAGACTGAAGCTGACCGAGAGGAGTCTGGGGGGACTAATTTGTGGGGTACCTCACTCTAAAGTAGGAAACGGTGAAGTAAGGGTTGGGAAAGGGGAGGGTGTAGTGATGGAAGTCAGCTGTAGAGCTCTGAGGAGGGAGAAGAATGGTGCTACAGTCCTGGTTCCCTAACTTAGATGAGGGTTAATGTGCCATTTTAGTATTTCTCATAACCCTCTGTCAGCAGTGCAGTACAGCCTTTCTCAATACATTCTCAAACATCTACTTGCCCTAGCCTTTGTTGACAGTAGACTGCATTGCCCCCAGTGTAGGTTAACATGCCTATAAAATAACTTTTCCCCCATTCTACAGCAGGTAAACCTCACATTCAATAATGCTGCTATTTCGTAAGAATAGCTTTATGATGGTAGGCACTGTAAGAGAACTTGCCACCTGTAAACCCCCCCCCCCTAATCCCTAACTTCTAACCTTTTTGAGTGTGTGCTGTTTTGCAAAGTTGAGTATGTAAACAAAACGTTGCCATTTGTTGTAAAATGTTTAATTTTATTTCTACCCTAGGGAGTAGCGAGTTTCTCCCTAGGGCGCAACGCGCAACGCTCAACGCTCCCGTTGTTGGAATGCTCAGATAATGGCCTTCCCTTTTCTCTACCTCTGTGTATAGCTAAACGTTATGAAACACCCGTCCCTCACCCCCACTGGATTCTGGTAATACTTGTCTAGTGTCTCCATGTGGGTTACACCATGGAACTGACTTCAATGACTTAGATGTTGTTCATGAGCTGTGAACCGGTCCTGTTTGTGCCTGCAAGCCATGTCGCTCACCGCTGGCATTGTGGTTGTTTTACACAAGCGTTGTAAACAAGATTCAAGACTGAACATTGTGTTTATGCCTTTAAACCCAAAGTATATATTTAAACTTTTAGTCCCTTGAATGTTCTCCAACATTTTTGAATGTTGGAGGTTCCTCAGGCCTCATTATGTATCAGTCTATTAGCCTCCCACTCTGACGTGCTCCTCGTCCCTAGAAACCGAACGTTGCGAAACACATTGTTTTTGAAGATTTTCCTCCAAGTATGTAATCAATGAAGTCTGTCCCAAAACCACATATTTAAATGAGATGGTCAGCACATGTTCGACATTACCATGAATATACAGTTGAAGTCAGAGGTTTACATACACCTTAGCCAAATGCATTCAAACTCAGTTTTTGACAATTCCTGACATTTAATCCTAGTAAAAATTCCCTGTCTTAGGTCAGTTAGGATCACCACTTTATTTTAAGAATGTGAAATGTCAGAATAGTAGAGAATGATTTCCGCTTTTATTTCTTTCATCACATTCCCAGTGGGTCAGAAGTTTACATTCACTCAATTAGTATTTGGTAGCATTGCCTTTTAAATTGTTTAACTTGGGTCAAACGTTTTGGGTAGCCTTCCACACCCTTCCCACAATAAATTGGGTGGATTTTGGCCCATTCCTCTTGACAGAGCTGGTGTAACAGTCAGGTTTGTTGTCCTCCTTGCTCACACATGCTTTTTCAGTTCTGCCCACACATTTTCTATAGGATTGAGGTCAGGGCTTTGTGATGGCCACTCCAGCACCTTGACTTTGTTGTCCATAAGGCCATTTTGCCATAACTTTGGAAGTATGATTGGGGTCATTGTCCATTTGGAAGACCCATTTGCGACCTAGCTTTGACTTCCTCACTGACTTCCTTGCTTCAATATATCCTCATAATTTTATTTCCTCATGATTACATTTATTTTGTGAAGTGCACCAGTCCCTCCTGCAGCAAAGCACCCCCACAACATGATGCTGCCACCCCCATGCTTCACGGTTGGGATGGGTGTTCTTCGGCTTGCAAGCCGTACCCTTTTTCCTCCAAGCATAACGATGGTCATTATGGCCAAACAGTTCTATTTTTGTTTCATGAAACCAGAACATTTCTCCAAAAAGTACGATCGTTGTCCCCGTGTGCAGTTGCAAACCGTAGTCTGGCATTTTTATGGTGGTTTTGGAGCAGTGTCTTCCTTGCCTTTCAGGTTGTGTCAATTTCATAGGACTCATTTGACTGTGGATATAGTTACTTTTGTACTTGTTTCATCCAGCATCTTCACAAGGTCCTTTGCTGCTGTTCTGGGATTGATTTGAACTTTTCACACCAAAGTACGTTCATCTCTTGGAGACAGAACGCATCTCCTTCCTGAGCGGGATGACTGCTGCGTGTTCCCATGGTGTTACTTGCGTACTATTGTTTGTACAGTTGAATGTGGTAGATGTTTGTAAATTGCTCCCAAGGATGAACCAGACTTGTGGAGGTCTACAATTTTTTTTCTGGGGTCTTGGCTGATTTCTTTTGATTTTCCCAGGATGTCAAGCAGAGAGGCACTAAGTTTGAAGGCAGGTCTTGAAATACATCCACAGGTACACCTCCAATTGACTCAAATGATGTCAATTAGCCTATCAGAAGCTTCTAAAGCCATGACATCATTTTCTGGAATTTTCCAAGCTGTTTAAAGGCACAGTCAAGTATGAAAACTTTGGCCCACTGGAATTGTGATACAGTGAAATAATCTGTAAACAATTGTTGGAAAAATTACTTGTCATGCATAATGTCCTAACTGACTTGCCAAAACTATAGTTTGTTTAACAAGAAATTTGTGGAGTGGTTGAAAAACAAATTTTAATGACTGTTCTAAGTGTATGTAAACTTCCGACTTCAACAAAGTTTTACAGCACTGTAAGTTACGATTTTTTTAGAGACCGTCTTGGCTGGAGAGGGAGTGCGCCCTTTAATTTGATTTAGCATCCGTAGCGGTTGCCTGAATAGTGGGGCCTTGTTGAGATAAGCGTGTTTTTATGTTGACCTGACCTAACCTGAGCACTCCATGTTGTAGAGGAAACATTGGTGACCCTGGCATTCCTCAGACATTACATCAAGGCAAACGGCCAGGGACCAGACCTCTCTGACAGACATCAACTCACAACCCAACAAACTTTCTGGGCAGTTGCTAGCTTTAGATCAGAACAACCCATGGGTATTGTGGATATCATGCCCACATTCTTGTTTTAGGGATAGATATTGCTTTGTAGTTTAAGGGAAGTCTTTGTTAACTTGGCTCAGTTTGTCAGGACTGTTGCTCATTTACATCAGGTTTGTTTGTTGGTTGAGGTCTAACTAAATTGAATTGGTACTACAACTAAATGCTCTATTTCCCAGCCCTAACCAACTTCTGGGTCTCTTTCCACAGCAACCATGGCGACGGACGCAGACAAGTTCCTGTACGTGGACCGCAACATGGTCAACAACCCTCTGGCCCAGGCAGACTGGGCCACCAAGAAGCTGGTGTGGGTGCCGTCGGAGCGGCTGGGCTTCGAGGCGGGATCTGTGAAGGAGGAGCGAGGTGAAGAGTGCCTGGTGGAGCTGGCAGACTCTGGCAAGAAGGTGAAAGTCAACAAGGATGACATTCAGAAGATGAACCCGCCCAAGTTCAGCAAGGTGGAAGACATGGCCGAGCTCACCTGCCTGAATGAGGCATCGGTGCTGCACAACCTCAAGGAGAGATATTACTCTGGCCTCATCTACGTGAGTATTATATACAAGGCACACACTGAACTGAAGGACACATTCCCAGCCTGTAGAACCTGAAAGAGAAATTCTGGTACTACAGCACATTGAAGGACCTCACCTCATTGTATGATACATGTGTCAATCAATCTGTGTTCATGTGAACACTCCTGATTCACTCTTGCCCCCCCATACGAGAGCTGATTTTTTTATTTTATAATTTTTTTTTTAGCTGTTATCCAAGGTCTTGCTTAATGCTGGTTACGAAAGCACTGTCTGCTCATGTCACGACTTGGCCTGGTTCCAAACCAGGTAGTCCTCCTTTCCTGCCCCATTAAGCCAATTGTGTCAGATGACCCATTATGTGCAGGTTGCCATCCCAAATGAAAGGCTGTAATGTTTACCAAACATACGAGTATGTTCAGTCCTCCCTTTCTGGCTCCCTTCCCTCTTACTCGCTCCTTCTGTGTTTGGAGTGCTGCTGTAAACAGGAATCTGCAGGGAACAATACTCTCCTGAGGCGGGGTGGAAGAGGGACACAATGGGGGGGGTGGAGAGTAAAGCTGTTCAGAGTTGAGTTTTAAATGGAGATGGAATGTAAATCGTGCTCCAATTATTGTTCCCCCATAATGCCATTTATCCCTCTGTCCACGACGGGGTGAATTGGTGCCAGCTAGATTGGGCTTTGACCCAGTCAAGTCAACACGCCCTGGCCCTCTTGGGGTTTGGGTCCTGCCGTGTTGTGTGCCACTGAACCGGGTACCCTTCTGAAAACCCCCCCTCCCCACTTGGGAGAGGCAACTGAGACAACTACCAGACCAGAAGCGAGGGCAATGGGGAGTGGAGGACAGGAATGTAGCTGAGGGAAGGAAATAGAGAGGGCTGATGAACAAAAGTGAAGTGGGGAGGAGAGCTGCTCCAGATGCCCATACCAAGATGAGGGGAGGCTTTAGATGGGTATAATGAAAGGGACAGAGGGGGTGGGGTGAAATTACCTCGGAAGATGTCACTGTTTGGTAAAAAGTCTTGGTGATTGTGAAACATGACTGATCAAGCCCAGCCTCTGGCTGTAGTCGGGGAGGGAAATAAAGTATGGAGCTGGTGTTGACGAAAGACTTGGAGAGGGTTAGATTCAGAAAATAATATTCACTATGATTTCCCCATATACATCTGTCCAGTCTTGTTCTTGACTGTAGACCATCAGTTATAAAATATACAGTCAGTTTAAGCTATTACATTGGCAGGTCGGGAGTGATTTCTACTGCAGTCTCTCACTGATATCGACAGAATTTTAATTGAAGTGACGTCTCAAGACTAGCCAAAATCCAATGTAAGAAGGCCAGTCAAGTCCGACTCTAGTGTTCTTGGTTCAGGACATGGATAGCGGAGAGCATGTATGTTCAGTAGCCAATATTAATAAGTGTTTCTCTTTGTATCACAGACATACTCTGGGCTCTTCTGTGTGGTTATAAACCCCTATAAGAATCTGCCCATCTACTCAGAGGAGATTGTGGATATGTACAAGGGCAAGAAGAGGCATGAAATGCCCCCCCATATTTATGCCATCACTGACACGGCCTACAGGAGCATGATGCAGGGTAAGCCAAGGTCCTTATTATACCACAACATCGTAGTAAGTAACCTAGCAAATGTATTCAGATAAGGCTAATGAATAAAACAGTATTATTGGTAGTATTTTAACATCCATGTTTAGTAAGATAATTTGTCTAGAAGATATGAATCAGTTTAGACTCCACCAGGCACACTTGGATCTGAAAGTCTGCATTTAAGTAGTGAAGCATTAGCCTTGATTTCTGAGGGTTCCTGCCTTCCATAACCAAGGAAAGGCCATTAGTCAGTCTGTAAGGGTATGTAGTCTACATGCAGTACATTCTCAGTACTCTCTTTCCCAGACCCATTACCTTGATGTACTGTTTGGTGTTGTCAGGCTGTCCATTCACTCCCTCTTGTCTTGTTAGTCCATGGTTGGCCCCCATTTAAGTAAAGGGAGTCATTTAACTTTAGAGGAGAGGGAGGGAGTTACCGTGCAGTATGGGGATGGTTAAGTGGCTTGTTGGTTAAAAGGCATCACCCTTTCCATTCACAGGAAGCCGGATATTGATTTCCTGTGTGACCAATGCGCTTCCTGTTTCAGATACAAAAATGTGGTGCATGTGCTCCTGAGATAGCAAATACACACTAGAATTTACATTTTATATGAAGCCAGCTGGCAACAACATACTTTAGTTGTTCTGACAATGGAACTGAAGTTCCTCTGCACCACAAGCACCCATGAAGGGCTGCAAGTAATAGCAGAAACTATTCTGTCACTATTGAATTCAACTGTCCCCTCATGTTATTCAATCCAACTTAATGCATGTAATATGGATGTTTTAAAATAATCTTGGCCCCACCTCTTTTCACAGACCGTGAAGACCAGTCCATTCTTTGCACGTGAGTCTTGAGCACAACTCTATGAACAGCAAATCTTGGTCTCTCAACATGACCTTGAAATCAGTGTTTGGTGTGAAATTGCTGACAACCGATTTAAGGATGTCACTTTTTTGCTTCTGTCCTCCTTCCTCCTTTTCTCTTCCACAGAGGAGAGTCTGGTGCTGGGAAGACGGAGAACACCAAGAAGGTCATTCAGTATCTGGCCCATGTGGCCTCTTCCCACAAGACCAAGAAAGACCAGGTCAGTCATCTACTCTACTATTCTCTCTCATTTCCTCTCTATTTCACTCTACTCTCTTTCCTATTCCTTTTTTTCTTTCTCTTCACCATGCTCTCACACTCTGCGTGGGCCTGGTTTCCTATGGTCCTTTATCAGCTCGGAACCAGGCTTCTCCGAGTCCTCAATGTTCAACTACTTGTACTGTGATTGTATGTGTGTTTGAGAAATAGTGTTGTCAGTGGTACTTAACATTACATCATTGTCAAGCCATCACCATATTGTTCCAGGTCTTGGATAGGTGCTGCTTCTACATCAGTCACACCGCTCTATGGTGCCATAGAGAACCTCTAAATAAGGGTTGGCCAGTCTTGGTTCTTTAAGACTGACCGTAGCACTGCAGGAGTTAGATTAAACTCCCTTAGTAGCTGGTTCATAGTGTCATATCTAAACCACAGTGGACTGACTATATTATTCCTTTTGTTGACATTCCTCCTCCAGCGGCTGAGCTGAATCAAAGTGACCTCCGGTCAACTCTATAAAGCCATGAGACAAAATGTAACCCTGCAGTGCTATAGTTGGCCACCCCTGTGATAGATGCAGCTGTGACTACAGGGTTCAAGAGAGGCTGGTCTTTTCTGAAAGCGGACCAGTATCTGTATCTATCATTCCTTTGAGGTTGTGTGTTTCTCTTTTCCCATCAACAGACCAGCTCGTTCCTGTCACATGTGAGTTACCCCCCCCCCCCCTCACCCCCTTCCTTCCTCTCCCATCACACATCTCTGGATCTCCTCCTCCACACCCTTCCTCCCTCTCCTTGGCTCTTGCACTGTCTCCTCCTCCCCTGTGCTGCTGGAGCGTGCTCTGTGGTGGGCTAGTGGGTCACTTGGAAGTGTAGGTCACATGACCAGTGTCGGTCCAGAGGAAGGAATGTTCTTTATTAAAGGGGAAATTGCCATTTTGAATTCAGCCAGACAAAACCGAGAGCGCATCCCTTTTTGTATTGTTGATTTGATCTTCTTTTAAATACTAAGTTTAAAGATATTTCATGAGTAAACAGCTCTGCAGTTTGACAAGTCTGGCTGAATTTTGCATAACGCTGTTGATCCTTTGTTTTCCCCTGGCGGTTCCAGAAGTGTGATTGATGCGTTCACCTGTGTGTGAGACTCCATGTCTGCTTGCTGTGTGTGTGTGTTCCAGTGTGTCTGTTCAGAGATCTGGTCAACGTTCTCTCACAGCTCCCTCTCCGTTTCTCACTCTTTGTCCACACCATTTTAAAGATCTCTGGACATACTCACTGAGTTGCTGTGTGCATTGTGATGCCAGTGGACTAGTTGTATAAGTGTGTGTTCGTTCACTGGGGATGCTTCATACCAGTCAACAGATCCATTATTCCCTGCTCCTTACTACTGTTTAAAGCCTGATAGTGGTGTAATGTATAGGATTAGTTAGGGATTGGTTTTAAACCAACATTGTCCTTGAAGATTCCGGGTAAAAGGTTCAGTGAGCTCCTCAGATTGATAACATTGACAAAGCCACTACTATAGCAGCTTCATTTTTAACATTTTGAGTCATTTTAGCAGACACTCTTATCTAGGAAGAGTTACAGGAGAGTTAGTGTTAGTGCCTTGCTCAAGGGGACACTGACAAATGTTACACCTAGTCGGCTCAGGGATTCGAACCAGCAACCTCTTAACTGCTATGTAAGAATATTAGTGCAAGTCTGTATTTTTATTGGGTGGATTGAAGTGATTTCCACCCAATATGTGCCAAGCTTCTCACATGTTGACACCGCCTCAGCTGTAACAGACTCTTGAAGGTTATCAGTAGGCTTTCCTGTCCATGTATTAGATCCTTTTAAAATTGAAGTTCACTGTAGTATTACTAATGGCATTTTAGATGGAGTCATGTGCATGGATCCACCTGTACAACAACAGTCTGAAGTAGAGCTCAGTGTGAACTATGTACAGATTTCTGGCTGTAGGGGTTGTGTATACTTAATGTCAGTGTAGTGAATCTTGACAGTCAGTTCTCTGCATGGGGTCTGGGGGTTACTCTGGGTGAAGGGTTACTGATGAGGGCCACAGGGTTGTCCATTGGGTGTCAAGGTGTGGGCACTAACACTGCGCTGTGTGTGGGGTATTGTGTACTTGTGTATGTTCCCGTGTGTCGTGATATTCAATGGTCTGCATGCAGTTGTGTGAATTATCTTATGACTTATGATTAAATGATGGGCGTGAAAAGGGAACATCCAAACACAAATCAAATGTTTAAACACCTGAAATCCTCAGAAAGTGAAACTAAAGTAAATTTAAAGCAGATTGTAGTTCTCACAATGCATGACTACGAATCATCCATTGGAATCACCAAAGGTATTCACAGTTTGAGCCCACTGCTGAGAAATGCCAAATGGCATGTCCTGTTAGTCACTATAGAATTTGCACTAATCTAGATGTGTCCTTATAAGGAGGTGGTGGTTTAAAGAATCCAATGGGATAAAGTCATTGGTTAAAAGAGCGGTTCTGTGTTTGTCCTCTAGGGTGAGCTGGAGAAGCAGCTGTTGCAAGCTAACCCCATCCTGGAGGCCTTTGGAAACGGAAAGACTGTCAAGAACGACAACTCATCTCGATTCGTAAGACCTTTTTTTAAATCTCTTAGTGATGCTTGTGGTTTGACTTCAAATTATTTATTTTTTCTGTTGGACAAGTATTTCCTGCTTCCTTAGTCATTCACTATGTTCTCTCTCTCTCTCCAGGGAAAATTCATCAGGATTAACTTCGATGTCAACGGATACATCGTGGGGGCCAACATTGAAACCTGTATCCTTCATACTATGTTAATAACAATGAAATTCACTCCCTCATTTGAAATATACAATAGTTTGGGGTCCTGAGTGGCGTAGCAGTGTAAGGCACTGCATCTCAGTCCTAGAGGCGTCACTACAGACACCCTGGTTCGAATCCAGGCTGTATCATAACCAGCCGTGATTGGAAGTCCCATAGGGCGGCTCACAATTGGCCCAACGTCATCCAGGCTAGGGTTTGGCCGGTGTAGGCCTTCGTTGTAAATAAGAATTTGTTCTTAACTAACTTGCCTAGTTATATCAAAATTCCTTAGGCTATAGATTGAAGTGTAGTTTAACTGCAGACATCTCTCTGTTAGTCTTTCCAGTAAACTAGTAAGTCACACACACTTGCCCCGGCCAGCAGAAGCTCACAATCCAGTCTGAATGAGTGGCTCCTTGACGGTCTAACCACCAGACCTGCTGGAGAAGTCCCGTGCCATCCGCCAGGCCAAAGACGAGAGGACCTTCCATGTCTTCTATTACATGCTCACTGGTGCTGGAGACAAACTGCGCTGTAAGCCTCCTTCGTTATCACCTTTATCAAGTACTGCTAACTGCATATCAGATGTAATAACTCTGTGCTCCCCTCAGCCGAGCTGTGTCTGGAGGGCTACAACAACTACCGCTTCCTGGTCAATGGAAACGTGACCATCCCTGGCCAGCAGGATAAGGACCTGTTCACCGAGACCCTGGAGGCCTTTAGGATCATGGGTATTCCAGAGGATGAGCAGATTGGTGAGGGGGAGGACGGGACACACTACCCTCTCACTGGTTTACTTTGGGGGGGTGTGACTCTAACCTCTGGTCTCCTCATGCAGGTCTGCTGAAGGTGGTGTCTTCCGTGCTCCAGCTGGGCAACATGAGCTTTAAGAAGGAGCGCCATTCAGACCAGGCCTCCATGCCTGACGACACGGGTACAGCAAACCTTTATGTGGGCTGGTTTGATCATGACAAGGAGATCCTAGTATCTGTCAATTACACTCTTCTGACCAGCAGATTATACACTTCAGTCCACCAGAATTATTTTTGGTTTCAAAGTCTAGTTCCATGCACTGCTGTAGGCATAAAACTGTTATTCCCTGGGGGATCCCTCCCTCTCAACACTAACTCTCATCTCTCTGTCCCTCATCCCTCCCTGTCACAGCTGCTCAGAAGGTGTGCCACCTGATGGGCATGAGCGTGACAGACTTCACCCGTGCCATCCTGTCCCCTCGTATCAAGGTGGGCAGGGACTACGTGCAGAAGGCCCAGACCCAGGAACAGGCTGAGTTTGCAGTGGAGGCCCTGGCCAAGGCCACCTACGAGAGGATGTTCCGCTGGCTGGTGATGAGGATCAACAAGGCCCTGGACAAGACCAAGAGACAGGGAGCCTCCTTCATCGGCATCCTGGACATCGCTGGCTTTGAGATCTTTGAGGTATAAACTGGAGTGGGGGAAAGACCAACGAGATTACAATGTTTGAGTAAGACCCAGAGGGTATATTTGTTAAAAGCGATTTCCTCTTCTCTCGCCATCTCCATTTATCTAGAAAGACAGAATGGGGGTGGATGCCTACAGGGAATCTGTTTTCACCTGTCTAGTTCTTTCACATCACTGCAGACTAGGAAAAGGGGACAAATACACTTGAGCCTCTTAGTTTTTGTTCATGATGGTGAATGCACTTTCTGACTTTCTTTCTCCTCTAGCTGAACTCATTTGAGCAGCTGTGCATCAACTACACCAACGAGAAGCTGCAGCAGCTGTTCAACCACACCATGTTCATCCTGGAGCAGGAGGAGTACCAGAGGGAGGGCATCGAGTGGAGCTTCATCGACTTCGGCCTGGACCTGCAGCCCTGCATCGACCTGATTGAGAAGCCTGTGAGTCTGACCCTTTGTATCTCCCTACCTTTAATCATGTACTGTATACTCCCTTTCTCACTAACTCTTCCCTGTATGTAACTCCCTGTTAACCTCTCACTTCCTACAGTCTCATCCCTTTCTCTCAACCTCTCCCATATCTCTCCACCTGCTACCTCCCTTTCTCTTCCCCCTCCATCTCTTTCAGATAGGTCCCATGCTATGCTGCACCTCCAGGCTCCCTGGTCTCTCTGTAAGCCTTGTTCTCTGCTCTCCCACAGGCTAGCCCCCCTGGTATCCTGGCCCTTTTGGATGAGGAGTGCTGGTTCCCCAAAGCCACTGACAAGAGCTTTGTGGAGAAGGTCCTGCAGGAGCAGGGCACCCACTCAAAGTTCCACAAGCCCAAGAAACTGAAAGATGAGGCTGACTTCTGCATCATTCACTACGCCGGGAAGGTAAACGGACCAGTAATGAAGGCGAAGTTTAGACTCTGCTTAAACTGTGCGCCCTTGGACATGTCCCAGGAAAACCTTGTGTTTTCTATACTATTGTCTATATGTTGTGCCGTCTCCTCAGGTGGACTACAAGGCTGACGAGTGGCTGATGAAGAACATGGACCCTCTGAACGACAACGTGGCCACGCTGCTCAACCAGTCCACTGACAAGTTTGTGTCTGAACTGTGGAAGGATGGTGAGTGCAGCCAATGATGAGTTAGCAACCAGTAAGAAGAACAGACTTAAGTGGATTAACCTTCATGCTGGGAATTGCTGCTATGTTTTCAGTGAAGGGTCTCTTCCTGTCTCATATCCACTGTTCTCTCTTGTCTCGTATCCAATGTCTGGTGTCTGGACCTTTGTTCTTACCGATCACTCTGTTTTGGTTTCTATCCATCTGCTCCTCTGTACGACCCGTTTTTGTCTGTTCTCCCTCTTACTGGGTCTCAGAGGTACAGAGGTCTCAGAGAGCCTATTTTTATCAGCGTTTTCCTTTTCTCCACTCAGATTCAGGTGACTTTTTTTTTTTTCTTTTTCATTTGTCTCCTTTATTTACTCCAATTCTGCTCATCCTTCTGTTCACACTAATATGAACCTTTCCATCTTCTCAGCATCAACTGCCTATGTTTTTATCCTGTCTTCATACCCTGTTTTCCCTGTGGCTCAATGTTGATTTACCATATATATTTACAAGGGGTTGTAATGACTGCCCCCCCTTCCCCCCCCAGCTCTGTGTGCAGTGAGATCTACCACCTGCTGCACTTTCATTGGACTCTCCTCTCTCCCTCTGTGTAATAGTGTGGTTTGGGACCCCTGGTGTTGCTCATGGGTACTGCAGCAATGGGTATATACTGCATGGGTTTGGTTCCGTCGTCACCAATAAAAACATGCCCACAAATGCACAGTTTGTCACAAACATTGATTTCTCATTGTATGTCGGTTCGCACCACACATTTGACATATTAAGATGGTCGCATAGTGTAAGCAGTTACATGTGTGTGTATATATACACACACACACACATACTTCACTCACTGCATCGAGTTGCGTCTCATTCTAGTGTGATTCCCTCCTACCCACCCACTGGCATTTTGACCCCTCTCATTCCCCAAATCCCCCTTCCTACTGTATTTGTCCTCTGCATTGACCCAGTATTGTGGTGTCCCTGGTTTTGAACCTGTCACCATCTCTCACCATCCCCCATGTAGAGATGGGATCATCACCATTATACTCTGCTTCATGCGTTTTATGTTGTGGTTTGTTTTCACTGTGTGGAGTTAGCCTGGTTAGATATAAAAAAAATTGAAAGCCTCTTATCTCACGGCACCCTTTCTCCTCCTCTTTTTCTTCTGTCTTCCCCCTCTCAGTGGATCGTATCGTGGGCCTGGATAAGGTTGCAGGGATGTCTGAGATGCCTGGTGCCTTTAAGACCCGTAAGGGCATGTTCCGCACAGTGGGCCAGCTTTACAAGGAGCAGCTGTCCAAGCTCATGGCCACTCTGAGAAACACCAATCCCAACTTCGTCCGCTGCATCATCCCCAACCACGAGAAGAAGGTACCAGTAGATCAACTCCACCAGTGAAAACATCCAAACAATAGTTTCTCTCAAGATGCCATCGAACACAATACACAACAGAGGCATCCACAGCTTATCTTAGTGGTATCTTGGCAGCTTTTTTTATTTCCACATCTAAACATGTTCCCTTTCTTTCCTCCCCTACAGGCTGGTAAGCTAGACCCCCACCTGGTTCTGGACCAGCTGAGGTGTAATGGTGTTCTGGAGGGGATCCGTATCTGCAGACAGGGCTTCCCCAACCGTATCGTCTTCCAGGAGTTCAGACAGAGGTACCGTGGACACTCTCATTGTGGCTGTATACAAATATGTCTATTTTCACCAGTTGCCCAACTTAACCTCATGTTGTTGTTGCATCATGCTGTGTATGTTGCTTTTAGTGAGTTGAGTACAACTGATGATCCCATGTATATACCTTTTGTCTCTAAGGTATGAGATCCTCACACCCAACTCCATCCCCAAGGGCTTCATGGATGGCAAACAGGCCTGTGTGCTCATGGTAAGAGAGGGGCATTATTATCTTGTTCTACAACATTGTCACTCATTCAGAATGAAGTGATTAATATTGTCAGTTTAGCTGATTGTATACCTCACCCTCCTTCTGTCAGATCAAAAGCCTGGAGCTGGATCCCAACCTGTTCAGGATTGGTCAGAGTAAGGTGTTCTTCAGGGCTGGAGTGCTGGCTCACCTGGAGGAGGAGAGAGACATGAAGATCACTGACGTCATCATCAGCTTCCAGGCCTGGTGCAGAGGCTACGTGGCCCGCAAGTAAGGAGACCCCCTTACTCCAACTGTCTATCATATGGCTGCAGTGGAAACGTTCTGCTTCATGTCTTATAACTGTATTTGGAAGGTACCAAAGTGTTTCTCGCTCTCTCTGTTTGCTCTGCAGGGCCTTTGCCAGGAGACAGCAGCAGCTGACCGCCATGAAGGTGATCCAGAGGAACTGTTCTGCCTACCTCAAACTCAGGAACTGGCAGTGGTGGAGACTCTTCACCAAGGTACACATTATACTTATGCTAATGTTGTTCCTATACAATGCTACTCGCCTCAGCCAAACCCCTGGGGAATACTGGCGTATAACTGCCTTTCTCTTCTCCTCTGAACTGTCCCCCTCCCCAGGTGAAGCCCCTGCTGCAGGTGAGCAGGCAGGAGGAGGAGATGCAGGCCAAGGATGATGAGTTGAGCAAGGTGAAGGAGAGGCAGGAGTATGCTGAGATACAGCTGCAGGAGATGGAGGTCAAACAGCACCAGGTAAGATGGAGGCCCTCGTCACTGAAACAGCCCTGAAGTGACATGTTGATCATTTTATAATGAAACAATAATTGCTGAAGCTAACTTGAAAATGCATTCATGAACCCGTAACACCATATTGTCTCTGTCTCCCCCAGTTGAGTGCTGAGAAGCAGGCCCTGCAGGAGCAGCTGCAGGCTGAGACAGAGTTGTGTGCCGAGGCTGAGGAGATGAGAGCCCGTCTGGCCGCTAAGAAGCAGGAGCTGGAGGAGATCCTTCATGACCTGGAGGCCAGAGTGGAGGAAGAGGAGGAGCGAGCCACACATCTGCAGACCGAGAAGAAGAAGATGCAGCAGAACATCACGGTGAGGACACACACACAAACCAACACACACTTTGTGCAGCATGGCAGGTACACACTGTACTAACTCTTTCCCCTCATGTGTGTGTGTAGGACCTGGAGCAGCAGTTGGATGAGGAGGAGGCTGCTAGGCAGAGGCTGCAGCTGGAGAAGGTGACCACAGACTCCAAGCTGAAGAAGATTGAGGAGGACGTCATGGTTCTTGAAGACCAGAACAACAAACTCATGAAGGTCTGTAAACAACCAATAGGCAGGCGGTTGTATGGATGGATAGAATTGTGTTGTGAACTCCTGTTTGTGTGTGTCCCACAGGAGAAAAAGCTAATGGAGGAGCGTATCTCTGAGTTCACCTCAAACCTGACTGAGGAGGAGGAGAAGTCCAAGAGCCTTCAGAAACTCAAGAACAAACACGAGGCCATGATCACTGACCTAGAGGGTAGGTGGAGCACACACACCATGTTGACCAGGTTGCTCTTATATCCTACTTAACACTTTCTCCTTCACTATTAGACCGCCTGCGCAGGGAGGAGAAGGGCCGTCAGGAGCTGGAGAAGAACCGGCGTAAGCTGGAGGGAGATTCTACTGATCTCCTTGACCAGATAGCTGAGCTGCAGGCCCAGATCGCTGAGCTCCGCGCCCAGCTGGCCAAGAAGGAGGAGGAGCTGCAGGCAGCCCTGGCCAGGTGGGATCTCTGCAAGATCTCTGCAATCGCATACATACATAGTGACTTTAGTGTGAATACTCTGTAAATTGTATTTTCATGGCATAATGAATGTTATTACACCCTCCATTTTCTCTCTCGTCCCCTCAGAATTGAGGAGGAGGCAGCCCAGAAGAACTTGGCCCAAAAGAAGATCCGGGAGATGGAAGCCCAGCTATCTGAGCTGCAGGAGGACCTGGAGCTAGAGAGGGCCGCACGCACCAAGGCTGAGAAGAACCGCAGGGACCTGGGTGAGGAGCTGGAGGCCCTCAAGACTGAGCTTGAGGACACACTGGACTCCACCGCTGCCCAGCAAGAGCTCAGGTACTGATACCCGGAGGAGATTAGTTACGTAGTCGGCTACTGTGTTTCAATGAAACTGGTTTATTGTGAAATAAGATGACACATAGTGGATGCTATTTAGATGCCTTCATGTTGACCTTCTAGAAAAATGATTTCATGAGTTGATGACAATTCTCAGACTCAAATTCCGTTATGTTCCTTGTTTCCCAGTATTTAGCTTAGCTCACAATCTGACAATTTCCAATTCCCTCTTTCCTTCGTTTCTCTACTTCTGTCTGTCAGGACAAAGCGTGAAACTGAGGTAAACCAGCTGAAGAAGGTTCTAGAGGATGAAGGCAAGGTCCACGAGCAGCAGGTGGTGGAGATGAGACTGAAACATAGCCAGGCCTTCGACGAGCTCAACGAGCAACTGGAGCAGGCCAAGAGAGTGAGTGAGAGATTATATATATATATATCCTCGAATTCCTGTGTATTACAGTATCTGTACATGCACTGACCCCTGGTGTTCTGCCCCCTCCCCTAACAGAACAAGGTGTCGGTGGACAAGACTAAGCAGGCCCTGGAGAGTGAGCGTAATGAGCTGGCCATTGAGCTGCAGACCCTGATGCAGGGGAAGGGGGACTCTGAGCACCGCAGGAAGAAGGCTGAGGGCCAGGTCCAAGAGCTACAGGTCAAACACGGAGAGAGTGAGCGCCAGAGGATTGAGCTGGCAGAGAGAGTGGCCAAGATGCAGGTACAGTTCTATTAATCTCCTTTCAGGTACGATTTGGAGCATATGGCCTGTACACTAGTTGGAAGGCCCATTTTGGTTCTTGTGTTCCTCCCCAGGCTGAGTTGGAGACTGTCAATGGCTTGCTCAGTGAGGTGGAGGGTAAGTCCATCAAAGCGTCCAAGGACTGCTCTTCTGTGGAGTCTCAGCTGCAGGATGTGCAGGTATAGTACTCCATAGACTACAACAGATCCAAGTATTCAATATTGCACTAGTTTTGTCATGGTTGTAAAAGCTCAGTCATTAAGCTGCTTTAACTGTGCCGGACTTTCTCTTCTACCTACAGGAGCTGCTCCAGGAGGAGACTCGTCAGAAGCTGTCCATGGGCACTCGTCTGCGTCAGCTGGAGGATGAACAGAACACTCTGAGAGAACAGCTGGAGGAGGAGGAGGAGGGCAAGAGGAATGTGGAGAAGCAGCTGCTCACCGTGCAGGCTCAGGTAGACACACTTACAGCAACATACACCTTAAAATTGGATTGATGCAAATGTGCTATTAGAATGTTTTTGTTCAACACAACACTAGAACCATAAACCACACCACAGAATGTTTGAGTGACAACCGGTGTCCCCCTATAGCTGGCAGAGATTAAGAAGAAGTCTGAGCAGGAAGCAGGCTGTCTGGAAAACGCGGAGGAGGGGAAGAAGAGGCTGCAGAGGGACCTGGAGGGGCTTGGCCAGCGGATGGAGGAGAAGTGCAGTGCCTTTGAGAAACTGGACAAGACCAAGACTCGTCTGCAGCAGGAGCTGGACGACATGGTGGTGGACCAGGACCACCTCAGACAGATTGTAACCAACCTGGAGAAGAAGCAGAAGAAGTTTGACCAGGTTAGTAGTAACACTAGCTAGGTTTCCATCCAATTGGTGACAGATTTTCATGCAAATATTCAAAAATCTGCATAAAAACAATATATGCATTTTACCAGCAGAGATGTTTCCACCAAATTGACTTGTTGTGAATAAAAGGCTGTAGGTGATGATGTAGTGCACATAAAAATACCTTTTGTGGGTAAATGCCCATGTACTGAGGGAAACCAAGAAAGTTCCTTTAAATGGGTTTCCTTGGCATTTCAACTAATGGTTTTGTCCTCATTTTTTGGGGGGGGTGTTGTATAACGAATGTGTCTGCTCTGGCCTTGATATGGGCGCTTTAGCCTACAGCTCGCAGATACAGTGCGGGTAAGCTACCTACAAAAGGTTATGGACAAGTTAAGGTTTTTATTTGTTAAATGGCAGCCTTGCATTGACCATGTCACCAGAATAAGAGTAAGACCCTCAATATTTATTGGAAAGGAGCATCAAGCTCATTACTGTGCACTTTCACCACCCTGTGAAATGAATCCTAACTTATTTATTCTGACCTAGTAAACTGTATGCTTTCCTGAGTCGTAGTGGGAGGACCACATGTCATCGTATTACTCCAAGTTTACTTCGATATGATGGTTACTATATCAATATTTGTGCATAAAGGTGTTTCACCATTTCTCGCAGAATTTAATTTTAGACACACTAGACAAGATGTGATCTTTTTGTATTTTGAGTTGACAGATTTGCTGTTTCCATCAGGCCTGTTTTTTTTTTTTTTTTTACCAGAGATGTACTTTACTCGCATGAAGATTCTAGGAAACCTGGTTACTGTCCACAATTAATTAACTCAAACTGGGGGGGGGGGGGGGGACTACTTGGAAGAGCTGATTCTGAAGATCTCTAACTATCAGAGAAAAATCTGTGTCTTTAAGTATAGTGTGACATTCCTCCATTTTACTTCTAGATGCTGGCTGAGGAGAAGACCATCTCATGCCGCTATGCTGAGGAGAGGGACAAGGCTGAGGCTGAGGCCAGGGAAAAGGAGACCCGGACACTGGCTCTGACCCGCGAGCTGGAATCCCTCCGTGACATGAAGGATGAGATGGACCGCGCCAACAAGCTGCTCCGTGCTGAGATGGAGGACCTGGTCTCCTCCAAGGACGACGTTGGCAAGAGTGTAAGACAGCCTAGGGGGTGGTTGACTTGTTCTAGGTAGAAATCAATTCAAATCCTCTGTTTTCATACTGGTCCCAAATTCCTATTTCTCATCACAATCTCTACTATTCTCCTTCAGGTTCACGAGCTGGAGAAGTCCAAGCGTGGCATGGATCAGCAGCTGGAGGAGATGAGAACTCAGCTGGAGGAGCTGGAGGACGAGCTGCAGGCCACGGAGGACGCCAAGCTGCGTCTGGAGGTCAACATGCAGGCCATGAAGGCCCAGTACGAGAGAGACCTGGCAGGACGAGATGAGATGGGCGAGGAGAAGAAGAGACAGCTGGTCAAACAGGTACACTAGTAGCTACAGGTTTGACTTGGTAGGTAGTGGTTCCTTAAGGTGTTATTTGTCCACTGCATGATGGGACATGTAGTCCAGTGATTGAAAGCTTGAATCTCTCTGGTCCTCAGGTGCGAGAGATGGAGTTGGAGTTGGAGGATGAGAGGAAGCAGCGATCTGTTGCCGTGGCAGCCCGTAAGAAGCTGGAGCTGGACCTGAAGGAGCTGGAGGCAGCCATCGACATGGCCAACAAGAACCGTGATGAGGCCCTCAAACAACTTAAGAAGCTCCAGGTAACAACCAATTACATTATCACCAGCTTCTGACTAGTATGTTTATATACCATGACCACATTCTATTCTAATCAAGGTGCATGCAGATGGTGAATAGTTTGCTTGAAATATGCTTTGAACCTCTCCCTCTCCACCAGGCCCAGATGAAGGAGCTGCTGAGGGAGCTGGAGGACACTCGTATGTCCAGAGATGAGATCATGGCCCAGGCCAAAGAGAACGAGAAGAAGCTCAAGAGCATGGAGGCCGACATGATCCAGATGACAGAGGTCAGTCGGCGCTGCTGCTGCCCCTCACCTGACCATCTCACACTAGTCTCGCGTTTTATTCTCACCTGACACCTCGCCCTCCCAAACAATACAAAACCTACTTCTGTAACTCTTTATAAATCCTACTGTGAAACTGTATTTGCACAAATCCTCCACTGGAATCATGATTAATGTGGAAAGGTAGTTATGAGAGCTTCTCAAGTTAGGATTTGGCCTACTCGCACGTACACGCTTTGGTTCTCACGTACACTGACACCCCACCCCCCAGGAGCTGGCTTCTGCAGAGCGTATAAAGAGACAGGCCCAGCAAGAGAGAGACGAGCTGCAGGATGAGATCAACAACCAGGCAGCCAAGAAGTAGGAACCATTTTCTTTCATAACCTACTGTTTATCTCTGCTTCTAATGACCCAAATGTCTCTCCCTTGCTCTCTTATCTCATCCTTTCTTTCCCACCTTTCCTCTTCCCCTCAGTGCTCTGATTGCAGAGGAGAAAAGGAGACTGGAGGCTCGTATCGCACAGCTGGAGGAGGAGCTGGAGGAGGAGCAGTGTAACACTGAGCTGGTCAACGATAGGCTGAAGAGAGCTCTGCTGCAGGTAGGACAGCCAAGGATGGCAATTGACTTTCATGCCCCATGTGTACAGACTGGGATAGTGTACTTCTAATGATAAGGTGGGTCAGGCAGTTTAACCCCCTGTCTCTGTCAGACTGACCAGATGACTGTGGAGCTGACGGCAGAGCGCAGTACCTCCCAGCGCCTGGAGGGGGCCCGCTCCCAGCTGGAGCGCCAGAACAAGGAGCTGAAGCTGAAGCTGCAGGAGCTGGAAGGAACTGTCAAGTCCAAGTACAAGGCCACTATTGCCGCCCTGGAGGCCAAGATCGCCCAGCTGGAGGAGCAGGTGGACATCGAGACCAGGTGAGGGGGTCTGAGCCTGACCTTAGACCACCTGCATCCTCCCTCAGATATCCCGCATCTCCTATGTTCTCCATAATACAAAAAAATTACTGAAATGGGTGAGATCAGATGGTGAAAATCCCACAAGCTAAGTAGACGTTTCAGCCTGTCCATGTGACCCAGGTGTTTCTTTCCACAGGGAGAGGCAGCAGGCGTCCAAGCTGGTGCGCCGCACAGAGAAGAAGCTAAAGGAGGTCGTCCTCGCGGTGGACGACGAGAGACGCAACACAGAGCAGTACAAAGACCAGGTCAGGGCTCGGAAAACAAGCTTCAACACAATCCCAACAGCTTTACACCAGCAAACGTAGTCTCTCTTTCCCCCTGTGTGACTCTATTTTGAAAGTATGTGAATGATTTAATGGAGTACATTTATATAAAGCTTTCACACTACATCTTTATGTACTTTACATTGTCTTGGATCTCACCCTATCCACCACCTTTATGTAGCATCCACCTTGGTACTTGACGCTAATGCTTGTGTATGTGTGTACACAGTCGGACAAGCTGAACTCTCGTATGAAGCAGCTGAAGAGGCAGCTTGAGGAGTCTGAGGAGGAGGCCCAGAGAGCCAACGCCAACCGCAGGAAACTGCAAAGGGAGCTGGAGGACGCCACCGAGTCAGCCGACGCCATGAACCGCGAGGTCAGCACCCTCAAGAGCAAGCTCAGGTACGTACACCTCCATCACCCAACCGGACTAAATGCTGACGCACTGAACTCGGTTGTAAATGAAGCCGTCTGTACTTGCACCCTACACAGCATACTTGCATTTACAATGCATGTTTTAATCACATTCCCTCTGCAACATTACTGATCATATATCCACAGAGGGACTTTTTTTGGGGGGGGGGCCCTCCATGACTCTTCCATGGTATGTGCTGTGCCCCTGTCAAGATCTCTCTGCCCTAATCCCTGATCTCTACCGTCTCTGTTCCAGGCGTGGGGACCTCCCCTTCACCATGCGCCGCATTGTCAGCCGCGCAGGCATTGAGAGCGACGAGGAGAGCGAGCCCAAGAGCGAGACCCCTGAGCCCAAGCCTGAATGAACAGCCACAGTGTTCCCTTCTGTCCATAGGATTGAACTGCAACAGTCGTACAACACACACAAACCCACACATATACCACTTAAAGTAACGCATGCACTTACAGGGGGACACAAACATGATACTGTATGATTTAGAGGCAGTAAATATACTTCACAGCCAAACCTCAGTCTCTCTTTAATGGGAGACTTGACAATCTATGTACACTTATATTCCATACAAGCCAATACAACAGTACGTCAGACAATCACCATACTGTCATAACTCATACAAATTTGTGGGCCAAATTTATTTTCTCCTGCTTCATTCTCTGGGAAAAAAAATTAAAATGAATGATATTTTTGTAAGGAAACATTCCATTAGAAATAGTCTTTTTGGGCTCTTTTTCTAACTGAAGCAAGAACGAACGAAATGAATATAAATGAAGAAGGATTACTCGAAGGGGACCAAAGTAATATCGCAATCTATAGATTTGTATTTTATGCTGTAGTTTTTATAAGTATGAAAGTACTCACGTCTATGGCTCTCGCTCGCTCTCACCTCAGTTTATAATGGAGGTTTATGTGCTCAATTGTACCGTATTAATTTAGCTGCGGATAGTACTTAAAACATGAATATGCTTTTGGGCTTAAGAAAACAATACATCTATAGACGCACAAAGCACACACAGAATTAGAGAAACGCATTAATTTACAAACATTTGATTTGTGCTGAATTGTCTTATTTTTGCACTGAGATGTGTGACTCTGGATGATATGAAATGATAGACCACTGGTGCATTAAATTGAAGATATTGATAGACGGCAGATGCACCTCAAACAAGAAAATACAAATTCAGAGGAACTGCAGGCTCCTATGTATTCATGCCAACACACACTAAAGCCTTACAGTCAAATTCTACTGTTCAAGGTTATTACCTGGATCCACATATTTCTTTAGTACTATCAATGTTTGTATTGATGCGCAGGGCGACATTTACGGGGTGGTGGGGTAGTTTATTACTCACGACACGCTGTATTCTCAGAGCACTGCTTGGTGGGGTATAGGGGTGGTTGAACAGAATAAAGCATGTTGGGATAAGTGGGACGTTGTTACATTTTGCAGCGCCGTGGCCGAACACATCACATCCTGATGGCATCTTTTTACTTTCTCTGACAGGAAGATGACTCCCTGTTGATATGCCTGGCCAGGTGTTAATCCCATGTATTTAAGGGATGGGGTGAGGTAGATGAGTGAAGGTGCTTTAGGTCTGGGTGAACTGACCCTTGCAGGCTGTGCTCAGGGTTGCCTTTTTTGCTCACACTGCTGGGAAGTGAGAGGAATTTGTTATAATTAATGATGGATAACAGACAAAGGATCACTCTCTCTCGCACTTGGAAGCAAAAAATAAATCTCAATTTTGTAATGTTTATTTTCTCTGCAGCTCTGAAAAAATGACATCTTGATGAGTTGTGAATTGTTGGTATTATTGCAATAAAGATGGCTTTCTAAACTGCAACCGTTGACTCCTGAGAATTTGTCTATTAAAGGGGCAATCGGCAGTTACTACAATTAAATATATTTTTACTTTGCTACATTTATTTTACCTATTGATTCTTAAAAATATAACTTACGTTCAAAGTAAATGTAAACAAACAATTTGCCTCGAAACATGGTTAACTTTAAAAAAAGTTATAATGGATGGTTAGTCCTTGCATTCGTAGCTTTGTCTATGAATTTGAGTGGTTACATTCCTCCAGCCCCATCCCTCAGCTGTTCACTGACACGGGTTGGGATTTCGCGTTAATGTTTCTACTGCTGATTGCGGCTTTAAACTGGAAATACACTAGACTCAGATCTAATATTGTCCTGTAGTCTATTTTTTTTAGCATCGTGATCTCAGACATGACCACAAGAGGACAGTCTTGAATCAGAACAAATCCCAATTTAAATGGTTCCCCAGGACAAACGGCATAATAATGAAGCAAGTCTAAACCGGTTTAAACAGAAAATTGGACACAAGGATGGACAGATTTGGGTGAGAACTGAATGTCGTTATTATATTGTATTAATACAACGGCCTATTGTAAGCTACAATATTTCAGCGAATGGCCCTTACGTGTTAATCATTGTTTAATCAAATAATTACAGATGCCTGTTTCTGTTTACGTCTTTTGTCCATTCTCCAGTTCAATGCTTTGAGCTATGCATTTATAAATGTGAGTTTCTATTCTCATTGTGCACGTTTTATAACTAACTTGTCTTCGGGTTGTGTTCTCATTCTAATTAATTGAAATAGTATTAGACGTACGATTTTCGGTAAATGTTTTGTTGGACTGGCAAACGCTTCTGAAAACTGTCTGGTTCATGATTGTTAGGGTTTTTGTATTAGAGCTTCCTTGTCGTTGATTATGCTACTTTCAAATTGGAAACTCAGAGCTCATGTTTCCAAGTCAGAGTTTCCTAGTTCCCGACTAGCACGAGAACGAGGCATTAACTCCTAAATTCTTGCGTGGGAATCCTGAGATGCGGATGGTTCCAAAGAAGATCACTATGGGCCTCTGTTTATCATGATTGAAAATGATCTAGTGTGAGACCTGTTATAAATGTTGCTCATATCTGTTAAAATTAACATAAATATGTTTAACTACCTTGAATATTTGTCGATATGTACATTCGAGGTTGACAAGGGAGTGTAAATTCATTCCTGTCGGTCTTTCCTGTACTGTCCTGATTCTGCAACAGTTCTATAACCCCGGATCATAATCACTTCTGTCCAGTCCCGTGCTAAAATTTGGCTGAATGAGTGTACAACTAGTCATTTAGTGATGTCTGTGTTACATTAACAATAGTCATTAATTGTATTAATCTGTTTAAATGTATGTGTGCTGAGTCACTTGACTCTCTCACAAAACAGTCACATAGATGCCTGCCGATTGAGATGTCTGTCTGTACCGATTTTAAAGTAATGTCTTGAAATGACAGAACATATTCCATAAATGTATATCAGGATTTAAGAGTCTGGAGTCTGGACACATTATTAAAAACAGTCCTGGACTTAAAAGCACTAACTTATTTTGGCCACCTGTGCCTCTTCAAAAAGTATTGAGAGCATGATGCTTCAGGGCCCCCCACACACAGAGACATACACACACGTACACACAAATGCATGAGAAACATGTGCAACGTGATCAGGGTGTATGTAATGCTAATGTGCTGGGTGGTGATCTTTGATTAGTTAATAAGTAACTGTGTGTCTTAAATGGGAACCATAGTGTGAGTCAGATGATTCCTACATTGGGTCTGTGCTGTGGTGAGTGCCCCAACCCCTCAGTGGATCAGTCAGAGGCAGTGCAGCTCTCCAGTATCTGCTGTAAGGGACACACTGTATCAACATTGCAAAACACCAGTGCTGTAAGTTACAGCCTGTAACATTCTATATCAGTTTTGAAAGGTTGTTCTGTCTGTGTTATGTAGTGGGTTGCGCAGCTGAAATGCCCAATCATGAAATCTTCATCTTCTCTGTAATCTCTTGTGCAGGAGCGTTTGGAAAAGTTGAATGGACAGGGGCAGAGTAAGGACTGAAAGTGATTCAAAAAAGAGGAAAAGACAAGAGGATTTTGATCATACAAGGACAACATTATTGGATTGGAATTTATTCTCAACTTTCAAAATAACCATGGAACTGTCTCTGGTGAGTGGGATTTTTTATAGCTCATTTAGTATTTGATCCATGGTGAAAGTCTGAAGGACAATAATTCTAGAGTAACTTCAGTGACTGTTGTACATGTACTGTGAATAGCTGAGTATGTTTTATTGATGTGGTTTCAGTGGTCTAATGGCTTGGGTTATAATATTTAATATCTCAGTTAAGATTTCACATGCATTTTATGTCAGGCTGTGATTTTGGATCAGGGTACCCAGGCCTACGTTCTCAATCCAGCCCCTATGTTAATCACAGTACCATCCTGTGACATCGTTGATTAACCCAGTTGTCCTTACCCCTCCTTTAACCTGCTGGAAGTTTCAGGCCACTTTCATACTATGCACTTTCTCAAGCTGTTCTAGAATATTCTATGTTTTCTGTGTTTACAAGTTCTCTATTGTCCTCTGCCCTGAAGTAGGTCAAACTCCCGGGTGCCACCTTAAATCTTCATAGACATGCCAAACAAGTGAGCAAGGCTTTGCCAAGCCTCCACTGTGCCAACACTGCTATTGGTCAACAAGCACTGTTGGTGGGCTGTTGCCATAGCACCCTCATTAAGGGAGGAGCAGGGACATGTTTAGAAAGTGTGGGGTTCAAGTCCCAGTGAAGGAGTACAGGTTGTCAATGTCACATCACAGTACAGGAACTACCAAGTAATTTACCAGAGCTTTAGACATTGAAGTGTACTAGAATTCATGCCCAGTGATAAGGAAATAAATACACAATTACTAGTTCTAGAGCAGCACATACCCTAAGCTCATACTCTCTAGAATGTAAACTGTGATAAGTTGTTTTATGGAAGCCAGAACATATAAAAGCATGCGCTCACACACACACACTGACATTTACAATGTATGACGCATGGCATTTAGCAGAGATGTGCATTCGCTGGAAGCCGAAAGATGAGGGGTAGAGTAGGAGAAGCAGCATTGAGAGGTTGTGTGTGAGAGAGAGTGAAAACATACGCCAGTGGATTAAGCTGCTTTGTGAAGGGAAACCGAGGAAAGCTTATAGAGAAGTGAAGAGAGGGATGGAGGCTTTTGCCCTGACAACCCACCACAGTTCATAACAGCTTAGCTAGAGAGGGGAAGAAAACGGACAAATGCAGGAAAAACAGGACCAGCCACTGAAAAGTAGCCCGGGGAAGGTAGGGATGTGGATTGTAGGAGGGATGTGTGTGTTGTTTTGTATATTGTGTGTGTGGCGTCTTATTTTTTCGTCTGTAATGACAGCATGTGAAAATTGGAGTGACTGGGTATGGTGTATATGATGCTTTTTCTGCAGCCATCCAGTTCTTTGTTGAATTTTGTGTTGGCAGATTGTTTAGAGAACTAAGCATGCCAATTATAATGCATTATAACACATACCTGATGTAGGGTGACACTTGCAGGGTGGGGAATAGTGTGCGTGTTTATGGGTTGGTGCATCTTGGTTTTTCAATTCCTTTTGCCTGTTCTCTTTGTGGTCCCATGTTGATTTACACACAATTCTTGAGTCTGAATGTTTGTTTTTACTGCTTGTTTGGGTGTTTATGTAACGTGAATTACTGTAGCGAGTGTATGTGCATTTGTTCTATTTCCCAGGCTTTACATCATAAACAATCATAAGTCCCATCATGCTTTGGGCTCTCGCCGAAGAGCACTCTACCGTGACTGGTGTGTGTTCGATGTTATCACTCTCCCTTCCTCCCCTCTCTGCTTGTCTCTCCCTTCAGGCTCACCCGGCTCTCAAAGCCTTTATGTGTGGCTCTCTCAGTGGAACATGCTCCACCCTGCTCTTCCAGCCTCTGGACCTGGTCAAGACCCGCCTGCAGACCCTTCACAGCAACATGCAGCCTGGGTGAGTAGCCTTCAGCTGGCTCAGTCAACACCTCTACAGCATAGTCCACACTTCCACATAGTAATCAGGTGAGGTTACGTTTGTAGTAAGTTTTCTGGCTCTAGATTACAGTCTTGTCCTAGACCATGAGACCAACTAGCATTGCATTACTCTATTGACTCGCCTCATTGACTAAGCAATATTGTAGATCTGAACATTGAGATTCCAAAGAGTCATAAAACTCATGCTGGTTCCACATGGCCTGCATGCTAGTACCAACTCAATGTCACGTCAGCTATTTTGAAATGAAGCGTAGTTGCAAAGTAACTTCCTGGTCGTTTCATAGGACAGTGTGTTAATACGGCTTTCTCTCTCTCTTACGCTCTTTCAGTTCAGCAAGAGTGGGGATGGTGACTGTGTTCTTAAGTGTTGTACGGACAGAGAAGCTCATGGGACTTTGGAAGGGGGTCTCACCAGTAAGTTGGCCTCTCTTTATGATCAGTAATATAAACAGAAACACATCAATTGTGTTGAATCTGTGTGTTGAGGATATGACTCTGACAGCATGTCTGCTCTGCTTCCTCCTTCAGTCGTTTGTGAGGACCATCCCCGGCGTAGGGATCTACTTCAGCACCTACTACTCTCTGAAGCAGCACTACTTCCTGGAGCAGGGCCCCGGGGCCATGGAGTCTGTGCTGCTGGGAGCTGGGGCCAGGACTGTGGCAGGGGTCTGCATGCTGCCTGTCACTGTCATTAAAACTCGCTTTGAGGTATGTTCAGGTAGAGAGATGGAGGGGAGGGGCAGGAAGGAAAAGATAAATACTTTTCTATATACTGTATGATTACAGTGACTACATGAGTACTGTTTAATGTGTGGGTGTTTACTGTAGTGTCTGTTGTTGTTTCAGAGTGGCAGGTATAACTATGTGAGCGTGGCAGGGGCTTTGCGCAGTGTGTGTCAAACAGAGGGACCCAGAGCTCTGTTCTCAGGGCTGACCGCCACCCTCCTCAGAGATGCTCCCTTCTCAGGCCTCTATGTCATGTTCTACAGCCAGGGCAAGAACACTCTGCCACAGGGTCAGTATCAGAACACCACACTAATGCTCAACACTGGTATTTGTTTCACTAGTGTGCGATCACTTTGAAGTGTCAGTATGGGGACGCCGGTGACATAAACATGGAGCAGTAGTATTGGTTACACTAAGAAGCCACATTTGATAACTTTGACGTATCTGTCTCAATGTGAGTTGTTTGGTGTGGAGTGGAATGTATAGTGTCTCTCTGTTTCTTCCTCCCAGAGATAAGCACGTCTCCCTACGCGGCCCTGGCTAACTTCAGCTGTGGGATTCTGGCCGGGGTCCTGGCTTCCCTGGTCACCCAGCCAGCTGACGTGGTCAAAACTCACGTCCAAGTCAGCCCACATCTGTACAGGAGGACTGCAGACGCTGTGCGATACATTTACAATGTAACTATCTCTCTGGGTGTTTTATTGAATACGTCGTTGTTACTATGCTTTGGGCAATAGCACTGTTATAATATACTGATGTTGTTCGTATGTGGGTCAGGCTAAACTGTTGTCTGTATGTGTTTATATACTGACCTCTAGCCTGCACACAGTGTCACACTATGTAATAAAACATATGGGTTGATGAATAGTAGTTGACGTGCCGTTCTTTCTCTCTGTCTCTCAGGAGCACGGGTTTCAAGGGTTCTTCCGGGGTGGGGTGCCACGTTCTCTGAGGAGGACCATGATTGCTGCCATGGCATGGACGGTGTATGAACAGCTGATGGCCCGCATGGGGCTCAAGTCCTGAGGAGGGATGACAAAAAGAGGAATGACAAGTCCTGAAGAGAGAGAATGAAATGAGGAACGTGTGTGGACCGAGGAAGAAAGTGAAAGTCAAGTCACTGAGGACAAACCAGTACACTGAGGAGTGCCCTGGAAGGCACTGCAGTGTTTGTGTCTTAAGACTGCCTAGTTGTGAGTGTGCCAATGGACTTCTTCACTGACATACAGTATTCTGCCATAACATTATTAACACAATGCAAAGATATGATACATCAAGGACTGGTATCCATACTTTGACAGAAAGACTAGTAGTTTTATTAAAATGTCTGTATATTTGAAAGGATTGCAATAGTTTTGCATTGCACAATATTGTCTGTCTTCATTGTATGTGAGGCTACACCAAACAATACTTTTATTTATTTATTCTACTGGGCTACTTTCAAAATTCTATATTGCACTATAAGTCATATAATATTGTTGGTCCCTAACTAGCCACTGGACTCCCAGCCAAACTTGACTGTTTAAGCTACTCCAGGCTTTAGATATATATCCCACTGTAGAATTCTACAATGTCAGGTACAGTTGAAGTCGGAAGTTTACATACACTTAGGTTGTAGTCATTAAAACCAGTTTTTCAACCACTCCACACATTTCTTGTTAACAAACTATAGTTTTGGCAAGTCGGTTAGGACATCTACTTTGTGCATGTCACAAGTACCTTTTCCAACAAATGTTTAGACAGCTTATTTCACTTATAATTCACTATCACAATTCCAGTGGGCCAAAGTTTTCATACTTGACTGTGCCTTTAAACAGCTTGGAAAATTCCAGAAAATGATGTCATGGCTTTAGAAGCTTCTGATAGGCTAATTGACATAATTTGAGTCAATTGGAGGTGTACCTGTGGATGTATTTCAAGGCCTACCTTCAAATGCAGTGCCTCTTTGCTTGACATCATGGGAAAATCAAAAGAAATCAGCCAAGACCTCTGAAAAAAAATTGTAGACCACAAGTCTGGTTCATCATTGGGAGTAATTTCCAAATGCCTGAAGGTACCACTTTCATCTGTACAAACAATAGTACACAAGTATAAATACCATGGGACCACGCAGCCGTCATATCACTCAGGAAGGAGACACACTGTCTCCTAGAGATGAACGTACTTTGGTGTGAAAAGTGAAAATCAACCCCAGAACAACAGCAAAGGACCTTGTGAAGATGCTGGAGGAAACGGGTCTAAAAGTAACTATATCCACAGTAAAACGAGTCCTATATTGACATAACCTGGAAGGCTCTCAGCAAGGGAGAAGTAACTGCTCCAAAACTGCCATAAAAAGCCTGACTATGGTTTGCAGCTGCACATGGGGACAAAGATTGTACTTTTTGGAGAAATGTCCTCTGGTTTCATTAAACAAAAATAGAACTGTTTGGCCATAATGACCATCGTCATGTTTGGAGGAAAAAAGGGGAGGCTTGCAAGCCGAAGAACAACATCCCAACCGTAAAGCACGGGGGTGGTGCTTTGCTGCAGTAGGGACTGGTTCACTTCACAAAATAGATGGCATTATGAGGCAGGAAAATTATGTGGATATATTGAAGCAGCATCTCAAGACATCAGTGAGGAAGTTAAAGCTTGGTCGCAAATGTGTCTTCCAAATGGACAATGACCCCAAACATACGTCCAAAGTTGTGGCAAAATGGCTTAAGGACAAAGTCAAGGTATTGGAGTGGCCATCACAAAACCCTGACCTCAATCCTATAGAACATTTGTGGGTAGAACTGATAAAGCATGTGTGAGCAAGGAGGCCTACAATCCTGACTCGGTTACACCAGCTCTGTCAGGAGGAATGGGCCAAAATTCACCCAACTTATTGTGGGAAGCATGTGGAAGGCTACCCAAACATTTGACCCAAGTTAAACAATTTAAAGGAAATGCTACCAAATACTAATTGAGAGTGTGTAAACTTCTGACCCACTAGGCATGTGATTAATTAAATAAATCATTCTCTCTACTATTATTCTGACATTTCACATTATTAAAATGAAGTGGTGATCCTAACTGACCAAAGACAGGGAATTTTTACTGGGATTAAATGTCAGGAATTGTGAAAAACTGAGTTTGAATGTATTTGGCTAAGGTGTATGTAAACATCTGACTTCAACTGTACCTGTTATCCCTGGACTTTAGCACAACTTGTATCTGCTTGTCTTTAAATTGAAGGTAAAGAACACTAATTGCTTAACATACTGATCCTTAGCTGGAAATACACTTTAACCACTTCCGTAATCTAAAACCCTGGAGTGTCTCATGCTGCAGTGAGTCTGCCTGCCTCCCTTTGTGCCAAACTAATGCCACTGTTCTAAGATATTATTCTGGTAGAGATGTTGCAACATCATAAGCTTTGCTTGCTGTCCATTTGAGCTGTACAGTTGATTTGCCTTAAAAGGATATTATAATTGTCAATGTTTTCATATTTGATATAAGTTATTACTGTTTATTGTAATGGTGAATAATTATGCTGTTGTGTTGAACATTTTACTTTATTTTTTATTTTTAAGAAAATGTATAAAATTATATAAGAATGCATGAGTCTGCTAATATTCATTATATAAGGCATTTGCTTTGTGTCTGTCATGCATCCCTTTACACCTCTTCTCCCTTTTCTCTTCCCTTTCTCTCTCTACACACTGTGAAACAACAGAAAGTGACATGACATTAGTGCCTTGGGGAACCTTTCCACCACTGCAACCCATGCGTCCTCAGAAGGAAATGAAATGACACATGACATACTGAATCCTGGCTGAGGCGGTGGGTAGGGGGTCACTGTGAGAGAGACAGGCTGACACGCAGGCGGCTCGGCTTAGACCAGACACATATTCCATCAATGCCCTACTTATATGGCCCATAAATCACATGACAGTTGGTCTCAGAGCATTAATAACTACACCTACAACCCAACATTGCCCTCGTTATTCAAAGAGGTAATATGAAAAGCCCACACAGTACTTGAGAGCAGTGGATGTTTCTAGCACATGGGTCATTCTCAGTTCCAGCATTAGTACGGCAATACCGAAGGTAGGTTTTATTTTAATTTCACCTTATACACAGCCATTATACCTACCAACAGTAATAGCAGTGCATGATGATAATATGCTTATCACAGAGCTGTCAGACATAAGACTGGGTGAAGGGGGCAGGGTTGTGACATCAAAGGGATAGTTAATGATAAGGAGAGTGAAAGGCAAGAGTCAATCAAAAGTAAGGCATTAGGCTATACTGATCTAAACCAGTTTGCTTCTTGGCTATGTCTGTATTTGATTCTTTTTTAAATCTAGAAACCTTGTTGTACAACTAAACCATGTTATTAGTTAAGTATGAGTCAAATTTAATTTTGTGCATTACATGTCTAACACATTATGTAAAACAAACACTGTTAACCTATTGGAAACTTGTGCAACTTTGTGGTTCTTTGTTTATCTTAATGACATGACACTCAGTTCCAACCCAATCAGCTATTCTCATTGGAAACCTCAAGGACTGCAGTGATAGCATGTGTCACAGTGGCCTTTGCTTTCAAAATTAGATAGGGAACACTGACATATGAAGTGAGTTTGACACAGATTAGGAGTTTATTGAGGTCGTAGATGATGTATGTGTGTAAACTTTCTGTGGGGAATACACAGTATTAGGCAAGACTGCCTTTTCTTGTGCACCAGACGCATGGAATAATATAAAGTCCATGCTTCATCTAGATATGTTAGTGCCACTGAATTCATTTAAAAAATTGATGGGAGACTCTGTTACGGAGGAGTGTAAATGCTTTTTTTTTTTTTGACTAGATCACTTGTATTGTATTGTTGTATGTTTTAATTATGTAATGTATTGATTGTTGCCGCCTTCTTGGCCAGGTATTCATTGAAAAAAAGACTCTGGGTCTCAGTGGGCTTTCCTGGTTAAATACAGGTTAAATCAAATCAAATAAATAGATGCATGCAAATATATTAAGATTGAGCCACTGGACGGACTTTGAGAACACCCCAGTCTACATATTAACTTAATTATCATTTTTTAAAGTGGCCTATTCAACAAGTCATAAAAGTTTGTTATTTTTATTCACTCAGTCACATAACCCCACTTCCCGCAATAACATGTCATACCCTCCACCTGTAATTACCCCATGACCTTGACATTGGTCAAAACATTGCAATTATTTTTTTCCAGCACCCAACCCAAGAGGTCCAAGCCATCTTGTCTAGCACCCATTCTATCTTTGTATCTGAGACAAGTTGGCATTTTTGCAATGTATCTTCTCTTATGAAAAAAAATGCATTTTAAAACATTTAGCAAAATCACTATGTACATATTGTGATACCTTCACCAGGAACTCCGTATCTCTAGCAAATAAAGTTGCAACACAGGCCACTCTAACCGAGAAGTCAACGTCTCCCCATTGTCTTAATATGGTCTTTCCATCGCATTGTCTTAATATGGGCTCCTCGTCCGACCTCTAGTTACCTGTTTCACCCAAAACATACGCTACTACTCTGTGCTGCTGGAGTGTTTGCGCCATCTAGAGAATGAAATATCCAAGTAGACAGTTATAGTTCCAGTCAGCGAAACAACCAATCATGTGCTTTGAAATTTGAGTATATATGTGGCGTAATTTCCTCTTGTCTTCCTCTTGTCTTCCTCTTTGACGCCGCGTGTTACAGGCTTCGCGGTGTTTCGTGGTGCGTTGTAAGTTACATTTCACGCTTTTTAATGTCAAACGTCACTTAAATAGACGAAGTAATCAGTGACTATGTACAGAATATCTCACATTAGTCTATCTAGACGTTTGAATTTGAAGGCTTTATATGACTTGAAAGCTAACACTTAACATGTCGAGTAGACATGCTGTTTAACGCACGGTGTCCTGCACTAGCCAGGCCATTTTAATTCTAGGCAATAGGCCCCTCGCGCTTAAGCGCAACGCGTAGATGGCCCTATCAAATACAATGTCTGGGCCTGGAATAATTGTTGAATAACTCTTAGTTATTTCTTTTTTTTCGTACTCAAGGCAGGGAAAGTGGTCAAGATGTCTGGAAATCTAGATGTCCTTCAAATGAAGGAGGAGGATGTACTGAAGTTCCTGGCTGCAGGAACCCATCTGGGAGGAACTAACATGGACTTTCAGATGGAGCACTACACCTACAAGAGGGATGGTGAGTGTTTGGCAGTCCTTAACGCCCAAAACACTCAGTGGAACAAAACTACTTGTAGTGTTATAAGCCAGTGGTCAACCCACCCAGGTTGAGGAGGGATACTGTTAATGCAGGCTGCTGTTCTGGCACAAGCATGCATGCCTGATTAGATTTCTTTGTTCTGAGTTTCTGTTTAGCACTTTGTGACATTGGCTGATGTATAAAGGGCTTTATAAATACATTTGGTTGATATTCAAGGTCTTGATGAATGGTTGAAATTTCTGTTTCAATGCTGGGCTGTAACAAAAAAAAAATGTGTCCCCTTCAGCTCCCATAACTAGAGTTGATTATTGATCCTTTCTCTCACTAGATGGAGCACATTTCAGGAGTCTCCTTTTCAGGAGTCTTATGGCTTGGGGGTAAAAAGCTGAAGCCTTTTTGTCTTAGACTTGGTGCTCTGGTACCACTTGCCATGCAGTAGTAGAGAGCAGTCTGACTGGGGTGGGTGGGGTCTTTGACAAGTTTTAGGGTCTTCCTCTGACACCACCTGGTATAGAGGTCTTGGATGGCAGGAAGCTTGGTTCCAATGATGTACTGGGCCTTCCGCACTACACTCTGTAGTGCCTTGCGGTCGAAGGCCGAGCAGTTACTGTACCAGGCAGTGATGCAACTCTCTCGATTTAACATCGGTAGGGCTTCCGCACAATGATTTTCGTTTGATAGTGGCCTGAGCCACATCAGTTCTGCATGCAGTCTAGTGCCACTTGCCTTTAGATTCCAAGGGCAGTGATGGGTGTTACACATGCTGTCTGCAGCTAGGTCGCTAATAGCCTTTCATATACATTTTTGTAGAGAGCTGTGCTGAAGTTTGCCTCGGCCACTGGTGCCACGCTCATTTCACCCCCGGGAAACCTTCACTAATCAGATCCAGGCTGCCTTCAGGGAGCCCCGCCTCCTAATTGTAACGGACCCTCATGCCAACCACCAGCCCCTGACTGAAGCCTCTTAAGTCAACATCCCCACCATTGCCCTGTGCAACACTGACTCCCCACTCCGATATGTCGACATCGCCATCCCCTGCAACAAGGTTAGACTGCTTTACCCTCATACACTTAACACCTACGTGAGTTTACTGGTTGGTATTTGTTTTGCACACCGTTAGAGCCCGGCGCAGTCCTGTTAGTGCGGTGCTGGGTGTAGGATGTGTGCTACAGAAACGCAGTGCCTCTTTTCTCCCCTTGCTCCATCCGTGTGTAAGAGGGAGGGGGAATTTGGTATAGGCCTTGCTACATGTTTCTGTAAAAGACAGGTATTCTAGTCTCATTGGTGTAGTTGGTCATGGTCTGATCTGTGCTCCAGGGTCACCACTCTGCGTCTGATGTGGTGGATGCTGTCCAGGGAGGTGCTGAGGATGAGGGGCACCATCTCTAGGGAGCACCCATGGGAGGTCATGCCTTAGCTCTAATTCTACAGGGACCCTGAGGAGGTAAGAAGCAGGCCTTTTAAACACCTACTTAAACCATTATACACCAAATTTACTGGTAGGACAAGCTTACCTTCTCAACAGTAATGGATCTTGCATGTTCTGTTAGCCTGCCGCTCATTGTTTTACCTGTCAGATTGAGAAGGAGGAACAGGCTGAGTCTGAGAAAGCTGTTGGAAAGGAGTTCCAGAGTGGACTGCTCCAGCAGCTGAGTTCACCCACCCTGAGGTGGATGACTGGTCTCAGGGAATGGCTGTGCCCTCTGTCCCCATCTAGCAGTTTTCTGCAGGTAAGGAAAGTGAAGATTTGGTTTCCACTATGCTGAGACTTGGTTTTAGTTTCTTGACTGATGCATCTTGGCAGCATTTTCTAAATCTAATTTTGAGTTGGATGGAAATGACTCTTGGTACTTCAGGACCTATCAAATGTGTTTGTCTGAAAGGCCTCATGTTTAATTGTAATCTTAATTGAGTTTCTGCTTGACTTTCAGCTGCTGCTCCTGCCAAGCCAACTGCTGAGGGTTTCACTGGTGAGTTGTGAGCGTAACATCAGCCTCCCTCTAATTGATGGACCATAATTGTCATCAGTCGGGTGACTTGTTTAACCTACTCAAATACACTGAAATGTATGATTGTTGGTCATGTATTTGCACCTCTTCAATGTCTTCTCTCTTCCAGATGACTGGAGTGTCCAGCCAGCCACTGAGGATTGGTCAGCTGCCCCTACTGCCCAGGCCTCTGAATGGGTTGGGGAGACTGCTGCTTGGTCCTAAGTAATAGTGGCCTGATGTTTAACAGTACAATAAGTTGCTTTTTTGTTGTACAAACTGACCCCTGAAAATTTAAACACTACAGTGTAGTAGGCAAGTGACCTTAACGGCAATACTACATGAATACTAACACAACTGTTATGCTTACATTTCACATTGAAAGAACTTACTAACATTTAATTAGACTGTTGCCTTATGTTGAGCCCTCTTAATGCTGACTAAAGGGGTACAGCTCTTTAATTAAACTGTTGGGTTATTCTGCCCTGCAAGCTTTAGGAAATCAACACTTACTGAAACACCATTTTACCAGTTGTCTATGATTTGTCGAGAAATAATATCTCATAATGGCTGTGATTGTACTATTCAGGAATGTATCTTTTTCTCAGACAGCTGTAGACAAATGTAATTTCCGTCATGTCATTAGACATCAATTTTAGTTGCAAATTAAATAATATAATTGAAAACACTACATCTACATTTGTACATTAACTTCTATGTATTAAGTGGTTTTTAAAGTTTTCATAACTCCACATGATGGCTGAATGTATGACCTTGTGATAGCTGAAAACATAAATGAAAAATAAGATATTTCCGCCAAACATTTGAACTTTGATTTCCTGATCAAAAACAAATCGTATTCAATGTACATCATATGGGTGAGGTGGGTGGCGTATATCATTTTTTAAAAATCAACCATTAAACTTAAGACAAAAGTTAAACTCCAAAAGTAGCCAGGGTGCTCAAGGAAGTAGGCCAGTTTTTGAAAGATGGGCCCAGATTGCAGAGGGTGACGCAGAATCACCGATGTGAATTGCCTGGATTTCATTGAAATTACACAGGTAGTTCTCCACAAAGTCAATATGCACAAACTCTTTCTGCAGTTTTGTCTTTACATTCTCTGGAGTATTGGTGTCAAATGTTGTACACGTGTTATCCCAACTTCTCTTTTCAATCCTTTGGAGAAGTCCTCCAGTAGTCTAGTGTCACCTTTTATTTTTCTGTCAAATGTACAGGGACCTCAATGTTTCCCTTTGTCTTCTCTTTTTTTTCTCTCCAGCTTTGTTTTTCCACTTGAACCACCATGTCTTCTCAACAGCATCAAATGCATATGTTTTAAGCTCTTTTGGTTGGCAAAGGGAGCACTCTGTACATGCACTCTTCAGGTTCTCACAGCACAAAAACAAGCTGCAGCGGATCACTATTGTAGTTTTTCACCATGAACTGGAGGTCGGTGTGGGTTTTTCCAGAGGCATGTGTCCCTATCATGGACTGTTGACGTGACAACCCAAAAGGAAGTATTTTGCAGAATTCATAGGACATCTTTAATCTCTGAATATTCCCTCTTAAAAGGGAAGGTTCTGAATTGTGCCGTTCAAGAAGCACTTCTGCTGGTTTGCCTTCCTCTTTCCATGTTGCTCTACTGTTGTCCCGTTCACAGAATCCAGTGATTTCTCTTCTGTGGCTGTTCTAATTCTGTTACATTGCTTTTTCCTGGAGTATTGATGGCCTGTTCATTTGCCCTCATTGCTTTTGCTGATAATCCAAATTCTCTTGTTTGCAGCTTTGACCAGGCCATACTTTTTCAGAATGTTGCCTCTGAGCATTTTTGAAGCCACTTGTTTGTCCTTAGCACTTCGCATGTTTTGATACTTTTGCTTTAACTCTGCAATAATGGCATTTTGAAACAAAATCCTTCAAGTTCTTCAGAGTTCCCATATTTGCGGTTTTGTCTTTGGGGTTCTTATCTCTATTTTCTTGATCAGTTGATCATAAAAAAAATAGTGATTTCTCAGCTTTCAGTAAAGCTTTATCAAGTTTGACATTTGTCATTCAATCTGAGTGACCTCTTCCAAACTTTTCCTTCTAGCAAGTATTTGACTTCTCATTCCTGTTGCAGATTATGAGGTATCAGGGTGTGCATCGGGGGCAGCTAAGTATGGGGCATGTATATTGCCCTCTGGCTGCAAGTCATCTGGTGACCAAGGTGTTGTTGCCTTATAGGTAGGTCTCCATTGCAACTTGTCTTGAACATCTGCTGTTCTGTTGGTTGCATTTCCATTGCGTTCTCTTGCCGCTTTGTTTTAAGCTCAGATTTCCCTTCTAGCATCTCCCTGTATTTTTGCAGATGTTCCTGGTATTGTATAGGATCTTAATTTTGTTTCTATGGCTGTCTTTCATGTGGCGTTTTGACTTTTGCACACCTTGGAGCATTTTCTAGATTAAATTCATTTGAAACATGATTTAAAGCCTAAGTAAAAAATTGAACTAACATGTTTGGGTATTTCCATCAGTTACAGCGCCTTAAAGTATTCATCCACCTTGGTGTTTTTTCATAAATGGTTACATTATAACCTGTAATTTAAATGGATTTTTATTTGGATTTCATGTAATGGACATGCAAGTTTATTAAAAAAAATAAAAATGTGCGTGAATATGTATTCACCCCCTTTGCTATGAGGCCCCAAAATAAGATCTGGTGCAACCAATTACACCTTCAGAATTGGTTGCAAAACCACTAAGGGGCACCATGAAGACCAAGGAGCTCTGCAAACAGTTAAGGGACAAAGTTGTGGAGAAGTACACATGGTTGGGTTAAAAAAATATCCAGAACTTTCAACATCCCCTGGCGCACCATTAAATCCATTATTTATTTTAATGGAAAGAATGGCACCACAAACCTGCCAAGAGACCACCAAAACTCAGACCAGGCAAGAAGGGTATTAATCAGAGGCAACAAAGAGACAACCCTAAAGGAGCTGCAAAGCTCCACAGAGGAGATTGGAGTATCTGACCATAGGACCCCTTTAAGCCGTACGCTCCACAGAACTAGGATTTACGGTTGAGTGGCCAGAAGACATTGCTTAAGAAAAATAAGCAAACATGTTTGGTGTTCGCCAAAAGGCATGTGGGGAAACTCCACAAACATATGGAAGATACTAAAATTGAGCTTTTGGGCAATCAAGGAAACTGTCGGGTGCAAACCCAACACCTCTCATCACCCCGAGAACACCATCACCACAGTGAAGCGTGGTGGTAGTATCATGCTGTGGGGATGTTTTTCATTGGCAGGGACTGGGAAACTGGTCAGAATTGAAGGAATGATGGATGGTGCTAAATACAGGGAAATTCTTGAGGGGAAACCTGTTCCAGCAGAACAATGACCCTAAGCATACTGCTAAAGCAACACTCAAGTGGTTTAAGGTGAAACATTGAAATGTCTTGGAATGGCCAAGTCAAAGCCCAGACCTCAATCCAATTGAGAATCTATGGTATGATTTAAAGATAGCTGTACACCAGCGGAACCCATCCAACTTGAAAGAGCTGGACTTGTTTTGCCTTGAAGAATGGGCATCAATCCCAGTGGCTAGATGTGCCAAGCTTATTGAGACACCCCAAGTGACTTGCAGCTGTAATTTCTGCAAAAGGTGGTCTCTACAAAGTATTGACTTTGGGGGAGGGTGAATAGTGATGCATGCTCAAGTTTTCTGTTTTTGTCTTGTTTGTTTCACAAAAAAAAAATTGTATCTTCAAAGTGGTAGGCATGTTGTGTAAATCAAATGATACAAACCCCTGAAAAATTATTTTTAATTCCAGGTTGTAAGGCAACAAAATAGGAAAAATGCCAAGGTGGGTGAATACTTTCGCAAGCCATTGTAAGTTTGGGATGGAAATGAAACGTATAAAGTTTTTGGAGAAAAATGACAGACTGCTTAGCATGCTTTGGCTAGTATTATCTAGCATATAGTTTACACTAAGCACAAAATAAACACAAAAAAATCCAAATTCTACCACAAATTAAATATATTATGGCCTGTTTGGAAATGACTGATAATAAAAAATATTCTCTACACCAGCAATATTTACCTTGAGTTTTCTTCAACTTCTGGACAGCACACCTGGAACAACTGTCCACTGCAGCCATATGCTTCAGTGTTTCAATATGCTTCCATGGTGACTAAATTAACATTCTCTTGGCCAAACTTTATTTATGAGGAAGTTTGCCCTCAGTGGCGGAAATGGCACCACTACCAAAGGACAGGTGTATTTTGTGCAGTGGTGGAAAAAGTACCCAATTATTATACTTGAGTAAAAGTTTTTTTTAAATGACTCATAGTAATATGACAAGTAAAAAGTACAACTCCAACACTAAGACATAATTTAAAAACTAAGCATTTGTGTTAAGTGAGTGCCAGATCAGAGGCAGTAGGGAGGACCAGGGATGTTCTCTTGATAAATTTGTGAATTGGACCATTTTAATTTCCTGCTAAGCATTCACAATGTAACGAGTACTTTTGGGTATCAGGGAAAATGTATGGAGTAAAAAGTACATTGTTTTCTTTAGTGAAGTAAAATTAAAAGTTGTCAAAAATATAAATAGTAAAGTACAGATACCCCCCAAAATTACTTAAGTAGTACTTGGAAGTATTTTTCCTCAAGTACTTTAAACCACTGATTTTGTGTATAATATAAAGGGCATACTCACAATAAATATTGATATAGATTTTATTTAATTGACTCTCTCTACAAGATAACACTATATAATTAAGCAATAAGGCATGGGGTACCACAAACCCCTGAGGTACCTTATTGCTATTATAAACTGATTACCAACGTAATTAGAGCAGTAAAAATAAAGGTTTTGTCATACCTGTGGTATAGGGTCCTATATACCACTGCTGTCAGCCAATCAGCATTCAGGGCTTGACCCACCCAGTTTATAAAATGTAATTATTCGTGTTTTCTCATAGAAAAACATAGTAGAAGCACAAAAGTATGGGTCAGGGACAAGGGTAAAATAGTGAAATGTAGGTATAAAATGCATCTGAAAAGTAGCTAAAATACTTGATAGAGATGTTTTTATTCTTTATATGTTAAGTTCACACTACAATCACCCCAGATTTTTAAAACACATGTATTAATAAAATCCCCCAAAATTACCCCGAGGACATAGTGCCCGTAGCTGCAGAATAACCCTGTTACATCATATTGGGAGAAGTGGTACAATTTTCAACCACTGAGGAATCTGCTATTCCTCATCTGCTGTGACGATGAATGGATGTGAGACTTTATGTCAATTTATAAGACAAGCGTGTGTAATAGTGTTAGCAGTATAAAACCTTAATGTTTTTTGGCATACTCGCCATGCGTCTATAATTCACTTTCTACAACTCAGCTCTTAACACAGTGATAAACCAGTATGCTAGGGAGGGGAAAAGACTGGTGGGGACGTTGCTTAGCGACACGAGCTCCCATGTTTGTCAACAGCTATCTGTTACACTTGCTAGCTGGGTTAGCACATATTTCTTGATTAGAAAAACATGTATCTTGTCTGATTATCTGAGCGCTGTTACTGCGCTTTCGTGACGACTAACTCCACTGGCCATGGTAAGTGTTTGCTTTACTGAATGCAGCTACGCTAACGTAACGTTCGCTAACATGAACGTACTGTTAGCTAGCTATTGAACCTTTGCTTAGTAGTCTATGCAATTGAGCATTGACGTTAGCTTAGCTACCACACGAAGAAGTCCGTAAACATTTCCGTGATGGATGATTATATTTGTTGTTGTTGCAGAAATCTAACGTTACCTAGCACGCCAGCCTGGTCTCATAGACTAAACCGTAACATACGTAACGGTACACTTAAATCCGGGATACTGAAATTAGTATAATATGTTTGGTATGGTTACTTAGGTTGTATGGTTACATAGTGTATGTTTAGCAAATTCGTAACATTTCATACGAAATGGGTGATGGACAACCTTCAATTAATACATTTCATACGAAACATATCATGATAAATGGGAGTGTCAGGGATTTACATAGAGAATAATACGAAATGCTTTGACACCAGGTTGCAACCCAGCCACAGGTTTGAGACAAGTAACTAGTTGGATGGGCCCTTAGTAATTATGGCTGGCTCTGTTGTGGACAGCACCGGCTGTGGAGTTCTATATAATTTTCATATTCATTCTCTCAGATTCTGTCCAGAGTAAAGCCAGCAGCTGTTGGTGGGGAGATCCCAGTAGATAAGAAAACAAAAGAAAAAAAGCCACAGCTTGTCGAGGACTTCCTAATTCAAAGAGACTATCTGGGGGCCATTACATTGTTGGAGGTAAATGCCATTCTGGCTGCATGCCTTCTGAAGTGTGACATATAGGTTTATATCTTTGAACAATGCAGTGCTTACATTACTGTCTGCGAAATATGATGCTCATCCTATCAATATGGTTCAATTTGCTCAGTTTCAGCGCAATGTTGGCGAGCGAGGGGAGGATGCAGACCTGTGGTTGGCCTACTGTGCTTTCCACCTTGGTGACTACAAGAGAGCCATGGAGGTTTGAAAACCTTTATTGAATTCAGTAACGTTGGTTTGGATGTGTGAAAGTATTTTCCTGTTTTTGGTTTGTGAGACATGAACTAAAACCTATGTGTCTTCCTTCTTCAGGAATACAAGGCCCTGACAGACAAACCAGACTGCCGCCCGGATGTGTGGGTCTACCTGGCCTGTACTCTCTTCTTCCTGGGGCTTTACAAAGAAGCAGAGGAGGCTTCACGCAAGGGTACCTCATCCACCCTGTTCCCCATTCTCACATTTTGTTGCTTTATTACAAAAGGTGACCTTACGTGCTTCCTCTTTCAGCCCCTAAATGCCAGCTGCAGAATCGAGTACTGTTCCATTTGGCTCACAAGGTCAGCTTTCACCCTTACCTCTAGCTCATTCATTCAGTGCTATGGTACCAAACAACTTATATAATAGAATTAGTTCTATTATGCCTTATTTCTGGTCTATTTCTTTTTTTTCCCAGTTCAATGAGGAGAAGCAGCTGATGGGTTTCCACCAGGAGTTGGAGGATGTGACAGAGGACCAGCTCAGCCTGGCCTCCATCCACTACATGCGCTCCCACTACCAGGAGGCCATCGACATCTACAAACGCATCCTGCTGCAGAACAGGTGACAGGCAACAGAATGCACCACAGAGTGACAGAGACACCGGGAAACACTCCAAATGTAATCCTGATACATATGGGAGTAGCGGCACAGACTATGAGATGAGGAGAGGGGGAGTTAGAGAGGGAGGGAGAGTGATAGTTTCCCTGTGTTGAGAGAAGATAACGGAGACTGGAGAGGAGGCTAGTGACTGCTTATGCAGGTGAGAGGGTGGGAAAGAGCGATTCATTGTACCTACTGTGAGTCGGCGGAGCTCATGCTCTGTTCATACTGTGTCTGCTGCAGAGACTTCCTGGCCCTGAATGTGTATGTGGCTCTGTGCTACTACAAGCTGGACTACTACGATGTGTCCCAGGAGGTGCTGGCTGTTTACCTGCAGAGCGTCCCAGACTCCACCATCGCTCTCAACCTCAAGGCCTGCAACCACTTCAGGCTCTACAATGGAAAAGCAGCAGAGGTAACGCAACTTGACGAGAGTCCTGAGCAAATCATTCTCAAAATTAAACCTTGTTTGTCTGAATGTTGCTATGTTAATGTTTCTAAGGCTTCAGTCAGTGACTCCGAAGTGTACAACATTGTAGTATTAAACAACTAAAATCACATTTTCCTTCTCTCAGACAGAGCTGGAAAACCTGATAGATATCTCCTCCAGCTCCTTTGAGTTTGCCAAGGAGTTAATCCGACACAACCTGGTGAGAGTCATGAGTCTAGGGAACATCACTCTAGGGAGTTATCAGTCTAGGGAACATAGCAGTTTTGCAACTCACGTGTGTAGCAGCATGCAAGCAAATTACCCTTTTTGATTCTTTCTCTGGTGTTCAGGTGGTGTTTCGTAGTGGGGAGGGGGCCCTGCAAGTGCTGCCTGCACTGATTGATGTCATTACTGAGGCTCGTCTCAATCTGGTCATCTACTACCTCAGACAAGGTGGGCTGCCACTTTTATTACTGACTAGCCAATGTAATGATAACTGATTGATAACTAAGTGTGTTTTTTTTTACTGTTAATATATGGATAGTAATTTTATTTTTCTATCTCTCTCAGATGATGTCCAGGAGTCCTACCAGCTCATCAAAGACTTAGAACCCACCACACCACAGGTTCATTCCTCTATTTCCATTCCTCTATTTCCATTCACCATTTCCAGATTTCACTCCCTCCCTTATTTTTTCATCCCGCCTATCATTCGTCTCCTGTCCCTCAGCTATTTTAGGGTCCAGTAATCTTACCCTCTCTTCCCTGCTCTCCCTTTTCCTCTTCTTCCTTCTACAAGGATAGTGTAGTTTGCGGTGTAGTTCTGCGTTTGCAGGGTAGACATTTGTGGTAGGCGTTTGTGTATTAACCTCCCCTTTCTCTCTCTCTCTCTCTCTCTCTTTCTCAGGTTCAGGGCAGTGTTAGTCTTAATGTACATCAGCGTACAGTAAGTGTGTGTGTGCAGCCAGCTCTCTCTCGCCATCTCCCCCTCTTTCCCTATCCTCCTCCTCTCTTTGCCAGGGTTAGTGCAGCCATAAACTCAATGGATTGTGGTGTATGGTAAGTGCATATGTGCTGCAACCTCTCCCTGCCTTTTTTTCAGGAGTACATCTTGAAGGGGGTTGTGAATGCTGCACTCGGACAGGAGATGGGGTCGGTAAGTACCAGAGATACATTTAGATACTACACTGAACAAAAATATAAGCGCAACATGTAAAGTGTTGTTCTCTTGTTTCATGAGCTTTCTGTTCACAAATGTGTTTACATCTTAGTGAACATTTCTCCTTTGCCAAGATAATCCATCTACCTGACAGGTGTTGCATATCAAGAAGCTGATTAATTTAAACAGCATGCTCAATGACACAGGTGCACTTTGGGCTGGGGACAATAAAAGGCCACTCTAATATGTGCAGTTTTGTCACACAACACAATGCCACACATTTCTCAAGTTTTGAGGGAGCGTGAAATTGGCATGTTGACTGCAGTTGTTGCCAGAGAATTGAATGTTTATTTCTCTATCATAATCCACCGCCAACCTTTTTTTAGAGAATTTGCCAGTACGTCCAACTGACCTCACATCTGCAGACCACGTGTACGGTGTTATGAGGGCGAATTGTTTGCAGATGTCAATGTTGTGAACAGAGCGCCCCATGGTGGCGGTGGGGTTATGGTAAGGACAGGCATAAGCTACGGACGACGAACACAATTGCATATTATTGATGGTCATTTGAATGCACAGAGATAACGTGACGAGATCCTGAGGCCCATTGTTGTACCATTCATCAGCCACCATCACATCATGTTTCAGCGTGATAATGCTCGGCCCCATGTCGCAAGTATCTGTGCACAATCCCTAGAAGCTGAAAATATCCCAGTTCTTCCATGGCCTGCATAGTCACCAGACATGTCACCCATTGAGCATGTTTGGGATGCTCTGGGTTGACGTGTACGGCAGCATGTTCCAGTTCCCACCAATATCCAGCAACTTCATACAGCCATTGAAGATGAGTGAGAACATTCCACAGGCCACAATCAACAGCCTGATCAACTCTATGCGAACGAGATGTGTTGGTGTTGAGCTGCATGAGGCAAATAGTGGTCACACCAGATAATGACTGGTTTTCTGATCCATGCCCCAACCTTTTTTGAAGGTACCTGTGACACAGATGCATATCTGTATTTATTTCAATTGACTGATTTCCTTATGTGAACTGTAACGCAGTAAAATATTTGAAATTGTTTTATATTTTTTGTTCAGTGTGTATATATAACTATAGATTCATGTACAGTATATCTATAGTTCTGCCTTGATACCCGCCTGATTTTGTTTGTGTGATATTATGTTATTTTTCCATTACAGAGAGATCATCTGAAGATTGCTCAGCAGTTTTTCCAGCTGGTTGGTGGCTCAGCTAGCGAATGTGGTGAGTGCTCCTCCAGATATTTAAAATACTGACTAGAGTAACATTTTTGTTCTGCACTAATTCAATGGTAAATACGTTTTTACACTGGTGCTTACTTTAACAATTCCTTTCCCTGTGTCTTAGACACCATCCCTGGCAGACAGTGCATGGCTTCTTGTTTCTTTCTGCTCAGGCAGTTTGGAGATGTGCTCATCTACCTCAATTCTGTCAAGGTAAGCACAGCGTAATACCATGACACATATTTGTGTCCACATAGAATATTGATGTTCTATAATTATCATTCTTCGATGGATTCTAAATACTCTGAACTCATTGCTCACAGAGTTACTTCTACAATGATGACGCCTTCAACTTCAACTATGCACAGGCCAAAGCTGCTGTTGGCAACTACAGGGAGGCAGAAGAGGTAAAACCTTGACATGTACTTTTGGGGTTATTATGATGTAATTTTTACAACTTTTTCACTGATACAAATGTATGTTTTATTGTCTGTTAAAAGTGTGTGCTTTCTCTTTGTCTCCCAGATCTTCCTGTTGATTCAAAATGACAAGAACAAGAGTGACTATGTGTACCTGAGCTGGCTGGCACGCTGCTGTATGTTCTCCTTCTCATTAAACGATGTAAACATTTGCTGGTATAACACTGTGTGGTTGTTCTATTGTTGTCAATGAACCCTGTTGTCCTATTTAGACATTATGAACCAGAAGGCCCGTCTGGCCTGGGAGCTCTACATGAAGATGGAGACCTCAGCAGAGTCCTTCAGCCTCCTGCAGCTCATTGCCAACGATTGCTACAAGGTTACTCCTTTATTAATTCCAAAATCACTCAACTTCCTAAATGTTTAATTTCCCCATCAGGACAGAAGTTATTTCATTCTGAGAGCACTTGCGCCAGTGGTGGAAAAAGTACACAATTGTCATACTTGAGTAAAAGTAAAGATGCCTTAATAGAAAATGACTCAAGTAAAAGTCACCCAGTAAAATACTACTTGAGTAAAAGTCTAGAAGTATTTGGTTTTAAATATACTTAAGTATTAAAAGTAAATGTAATTTCAAAAAAAAAAAAGACTTGCGTATCAAAAGTAAAAGTACAAGTATAAAGAATTTCAAATTCCTTATATTAAGCAAAGCAGATGGACACTTTTTCAAGATTCTTTTTTATTTACAGATAGCCAGGGGCACACCAACATTCAGACATAATTTACAAACAAAGTATGTGTTTATTGAGTCCACCAGATCAGAGGCAGTAGGCATGACCAGGGATGTTCTCTTGATAAGTAAATGAATTCAAAATGTAACGAGTACTTTTAGGTGTCAGAGAAAATGTATGGAGTAAAAAGTACATACTTTTCTTAAGGAATGTAGTAAAGTAAAAGTAGTCAAATATAAATAGAAAGTACAGATACCCCAAAAAACTACTTAAGTAGTCATTTTACTTAAGTACTTTGCACCATGTGTAACTCTTCTCTCTCTCATCTACAGATGGGCCAGTTCTACTACTCAGCAAAGGCATTTGATATCTTGGAGAGATTGGACCCCAACCCTGAGTACTGGGAGGGCAAAAGGGGAGCCTGTGTGGGTATCTTTCAGCTAATTTTGGCAAGCAGAGAACCCAGGTAGGTACCATGTCTACCGTAACAATCTATTGGATTGATGTAGGATCATGAATGTCACCACTTTGTATAGTGTTGAAATAATCTGTCCTCCGCTCAGTGACCTAACACATTTCTTTTGACATGATGGGCTGTATGTTGCATTGTTGAAGTCTAACAGTGTGAGTTTTTATGTTACCATAATATGCTCAATTGTGTGTATTTTTCAGGGAGGCTTTGAGGGAAGTGCTGCCCTTGCTGAGGAACACTGGGAATCCTCAGGTGGAATACATCATCAGGATTCTGAAGAAATGGGCCAAGGACAACAGCGTTTCTCTGTGATGTTATGATTCCTTACATAAGAATGCATAGCCTATATGAAGAAAAGGGTCCTTTGGGCAAACTGACAGTCAAATGCAAAAATTCACCATAAGTGCCAGTTTGTTCATTATTCATTAATCTCTTTCCTGTTTGTTATTTTGCTAATACATTGTATTGGTGTCGTTTTTATGCACATTTATTCTGTACATACTTTCCTATGTGAATAAATATTTAAATCTTATACCACACCTGTGCTTTTACTATCTCTGGCCTTGACATAACGTTTTATGAAGAAAAAAAGACCAGTCCTTTATCATGCATACAGAAATGTAAAACATTAGAATTTGTTGGTTTCAATGCATATTTTCTAATGAACGGTAGTCCTGTGTTTCGGTGCGTTCAGTCCAGATAAAAGTGTTCAACTCGTCTAAACATCCCGCGTGCCAGAGTCGGGGAACAATCGATTCTCCATATTCGCGGTAGTATGCAAAATGGGCGGTTCTTGAAGGGCGTTCTCGCCCTATGATTGGTCAAAGACTGCTCCCTGACTGTTCTGTTTCCGTTTTTCATACGCACGCCCAGTTACTACTCTCACTGAATAATGATAATAATGGTCAAGATGGCTACTTCAGATGCCTCCTTGCGGTAACTACCGAACAATTTAATGGAAACAACTAAAACTACTCTTCCTCGTGATTCAAAGGCCCCGGAGCTAACCTGGGAGGTGCAGAACATACCACTGTGTGGTTTACGGCATTTTATTACCTGATATAGCTAGATGGTAAACTAACGTTAGTTGTCGAACATTCCCAATTTTAGACAGCAAGCTACAGTAACGTTAGTTCAGTGAAGTCTCGTCCTCCCTTGTGTGTTCGTACCGAGGCACTCTGTGACGGTCAGCATCAAATGGCCGAACCGAGAAAAGTACCGTTTGTCACAATCTCTTCTTTTAACAACAATGCACCGCTTTCGGAATCCAAGAAACGCCGCCGGGAAGATGAGGCCGAAATCAGTTTGGGGGAAGATGGAGGGGGTGGAAGTGCAGCAACCAGGCCAGGAGGTGGTACTGGTGCTAGTCCATTCGGTGTCGTGAAATCCGGTGACGGGGATTCAGCGGAAACAAAACGTGTAACAGTGCGCTTGAACCTCTCCTTGCCCGAACCCAGCGAACGGGGATCTGCTGAATTCAACTACAGTGAACTTGTTCAATCTACTCAGGTAAAGACGTGAAATCAGTCAAGGCTACAAGTGATAACACAACAGGCTGGGCCGGTGAACGCGTAGGCAGCTTGAAGTGTATGCTCTCGAGGCTATGGTGCTGTTGTCAACAAGAGCGATGTTGGCCAACTGTAGCGACAGTATTCTTAGATATGATGTAAGCATGCCAATTTCATGTAGGCTATAACGTGTTTCTAATTTTCATATGAATGTTTATATTACCGTTATATACATCATATAATACTGTAATGACACATCTATTTACCATCTTGCTGGAGGTACAACTTTTAAGATGACATTTTAAGCTACTAAGACTCCACAGTTGAACCCATTTTACCGACTCTCATTTCCTGACATGCCTGATTGTCTCTTGAAGGTGAAGAAGTCTCCTGCTCCAGGACCTCCTAAATGCCTGACGCCAGCCCTGGACCCCAACGACCCCTTTGCAGATGACGAGAAGGAGAGAAGAGAAATAGAGGCACTTGCCAAGAAATTTGAGAGCAAATATGTAGGTCCCTTTACTCTGTGGTGGAAACAAATAGGTCTACACATACAGTGGGGCAAAAAAGTATTTAGTCAGCCACCAATTGTGCAAGTTCTCCCACTTAAAAAAAATGAGAGGCCTGTAATTTTCATCATAGGTACACTTCAACTATGACAGACAAAATTAGAAGAAGAAAAAATCAGAAAATCACATTGTAGGATTTTTTATGAATTTATTTGCAAATTATGGTGGAAAATAAATATTTGGTCACCTACAAACAAGCAAGATTTCTGGCTCTCACAGACCTGTAACTTCTTCTTTAAGAGGCTCCTCTGTCCTCCACTCGTTACCTGTATTAATGGCACCTGTTTGAACTTGTTATCAGTATAAAAGACACCTGTCCACAACCTCAAACAGTCACACTCCAAACTCCACTATAGCCAAGACCAAAGAGCTGTCAAAGGACACCAGAAACAAAATTGTACACCTGCACCAGGCTGGGAAGACTGAATCTGCAATAGGTAAGCAGCTTGGTTTGAAGAAATCAACTGTGGGAGCAATTATTAGGGAATGGAAGACATACAAGACCACTGATAATCTCCCTCGATCTGGGGCTCCACGCAAGATCTCACCCCGTGGGGTCAAAATGATCACAAGAACGGTGAGCAAAAATACCAGAACCACACGGGGGGACCTAGTGAATGACCTGCAGAGAGCTGGGACCAAAGTAACAAAGCCTACCCTCAGTAACACACTACGCCGCCAGGGACTCAAATCCTGCAGTGCCAGACGTATCCCCCTGGTTAAGCCAGTATATGTCCAGGCCCGTCTGAAGTTTGCTAGAGAGCATTTAGATGATCCAGAAGAAGATTGGGAAAATGTCATATGGTCAGATGAAACCAAAATATAACTTTTTGGTAAAAACTCAACTCGTTGTGTTTGGAGGACAAAGAATGCTGAGTTGCCTCCAAAGAACACCATACCCATACCTACTGTGAAGCATGGGGGTGGAAACATCATGCTTTGGGGCTGTTTTTCTGCAAAGGGACCAGGACGACTGATCCGTGTAAAGGAAAGGATGAATGGGGCCATGTATCATGAGATTTTGAGTGAAAACCTCCTTTCATTAGCAAGGGCATTGAAGATGACACGTGGCTGGGTCTTTCAGCATGACAATGATCCCAAACACACCGCACGGGGCAACGAAGGAGTGGCTTCGTAAGAAGCATTTCAAGGTCCTGGAGTGGCCTAGCCAGTCTCCAGATCTCAACCCCATAGAAAATCTTTGGAGGGATTTGAAAGTCCATGTTGCCCAGCAACAGCCCCAAAACATCACTGCTCTAGAGGAGATCTGCATGTAGGAATCGGCCAAAATACCACCAGCAGTGTGTGAAAACCTTGTGAAGACTTACAGAAAATGTTTGACCTCTGTCATTGCCAACAAAGGGTATATAACAAAGTATTGAGATAAACTTTTGTTATTGACCAAATACTTATTTTCCACCATAATTTGCAAATAAATTCATAACAAATTTCTGGATTTTTTTTTCTCATTTTGTCTCACAGTTGAAGTGTACCTATGATGAAAATTACAGGCCTCTCTCATCTTTTTAAGTGGGAGAACTTGCACAATTGGTGGCTGACTAAATACTTTTTGCCCCACTCGATCAAATAGATTGAATTAGTTTAATTTGCATTGTATATTTTCACCCAGTCAACTGTAATTGTTTGTTTCCTCTAGTCACAGGCCAATACAGGGAAAAAGAAGAGGAAGGACAGGGTGCAGGATCTAATCGACATTGGTTTTGGCTACGATGAGACTGACCCATTCATTGATAACTCTGAGGCTGTATGTACCCTCTGTCTGCTCATATACTGCAGAATCCTTCCTTTGTGAACAGACTCATGTAAACAAGCATCAACATATGCTTTAACATATTTGCATTTTACCCCTATCTCTTGTATCATAGATCATTTTTCATTAACACATTGCATTCCTCTCCCCCATACTTGCTTATTAGTTTCTCTGCTGTTTGTAACTTGCTATACCATGGCATTGTTGAATAGTCTTTCCTGATTGGCTTGACGGGCATTATTTCCCTATAATGCATGGTATATCAGCACGGTAGAATTCAATAGCTACAGTTCATTCTTACATGTTCTATGTTTGAGCTGCATTTGAAAGCATAAGTTGAGTTGAGAACATTATTGGCATTGTTGAATTTCATTTTCATAATAGCAAGTTGTTTGTTTGGTTACCAAGGCAACTACTGTAGCTACTATATCTAGTAAACTTGCTAGCTACTTCAGTGGATGTTGAATGAATTTCTAACTGTACATTTGTTAAATTATAGCCATGGTATAAAAGGGAAAATCACCTCGGAAAATAATGCAACTCCATGGAAGGTTAGTTCCACTCCACTAGCGTGTCGTCGAACACACCTTCCATGTTGTTTATTATTTTCCATAGAATACATAGCCCCTTGTTGATTATCCCTTAGCTACTTTCTTCCCTTCAGTATGATGAGCTGGTGCCAGCGTCCCTCAACACTAAGCTGGGAGGGTTCTACATCAACACTGGCACCCTGCAGTTCAGAGCAGCCTCAGAGTCAGAGGGAGAGGACTTCAAGGTGGGTTACACACACACACCTTTTCAATATATGAACAAATGTGATTCAGTGTTAAACGCTATTTCTATATCATGTGACAAGCTTAGTTTTTGTTCCTCCTGTCTGTAGAAGTTGAAAGATGGTGAGGAGTGTGTGATAAAGAAGCGAATGAAAAAGCAAGATGGCAGTAACATGGATGAGAAAAAGCCCAGGAAGATCAGGATGCCAAAGCAAGGGTGAGCAATGTTCTACATCTGTTGTGCCACTTCTGAAGTTAACTGATGTATAAGCTCATATGAGGTATGAACTTATTGCCTTACTTTGACTTGAGCCGTGTGCTTCGTAGTTATGCTATATGTCTATGGCTTGTAACAAGCTCCATGTAGCAACGCAACGGTCCTATGTTATCTTCCAGAGCATCTGGCCTGAATGTCCACCGGCCAGAGAAAAAGAAGCGGAAGAAGTTGATGAAGGACTCTCTGAATCTGGCCGCCATGCTCCGCCGCTTCACGCGGGAGAAGGAGGAGAACCGCAAGAAGAACCCCGGCCTGCCCCGTAGCCAGCACAACGCCAACCGTGCCCTGCTCAATGCCCACCCTAAACCCAACGACATCAGTATGGCTGACCTGGCCAACGACCCTGCCATGATGTCACTGCTGGGCTCAGCCAATAGCAACGACATGCTGCAGGACATGATGGGCGACTTGGACTTTGGGCTGCTGGACTCTCCTCAGTCCTCCAGCCCTGCGCAGGGGGAGAATGGTGCTCCGGGTAGGGTTCAGGGTAGGGTCCAGGGGGCACAAGGAGGTCTCCTGCCCCCTCCTCCTCTGCCTAATGGACTGCCTGCCCCTCTCAGTAAGCGCATTGAGGACCTCAGAGTGGTAAGTGACTGACATCTTCAATCAAATCCAGCTGCAGATATATTTAATATTTAGAGATATTTTAGGTCTTACGTCAGTTTCTTTATTTGATTTGTAGGGTCTAAAGGCCCTCACTGCTCATTGAAAACGTTCAAGCACATTACATGGAGCCCCCCCCCTTCCATAAAGGGAGTAACACATTTATTCTCTCAGGGGCACAAGTAGGAGTGAGAAGTAGAGGTTGCTGTGGCAACGAGAGAGCAGTGATGTTCTTTGAAGGAGATGATGAGGGGAAAACAAGTGCCAACTCTTTCTGACAGAACGGTGAAGGGAAAGGGCAAGAGGGGAATATCAGGAAGAGGAGAGAAAGGTAGTGGAGGCAGGGAGGAGAGGAGGCCAAGAGCGAGAGGTACTGTAACAAAGGGAGTCAAAAAGAAAGGCTTAGACGACAATGTGAGGCTTAGAGGAGTGAAACGTCAGGTGATTGATTGATTTGCATTACATTTCAGTGTCCATTTGAGCATAATATAGTTTGTTTTAGAGAATTTCTGAAATTGAATTATTCTCCAACGAACAGGCTTCTCATCAGTTTGATCAAGAGGGCAGGAAAAAGTTCTTCACGCTGGACATGAACAACATCCTACTGGAGTGAGTCTCTGCTCTGAGCTCTTTACAACAGAACAAACCCTCTTTCCTTCCCTGACCATCTCTCTGCATGTGTTAGTCAGTGTTTATCTTAATGTCTAACTCTCTTCCTCTGTGTGTTGGTCAGTGTTTATCTCAATGTCTAACCCTCTTCTTCTGTGTGTTGGTCAGTATTGAGTTGCAGGTCCAGGAGCAGCCGGCAGCAGTGCGCTCTTCAGTCTACTCCCATCTCGAGGCATTTGTGCCCTGCAACAAGGAGGCTCTGCTCAAACGCCTAAAGAAACTCAGCCTTAATATCCAGGTGTGTGTGTATGCACTAAAATGATTGACATTTTATGTGTGCACATAATATGCCTGTTGTCTTCTATCTAATTGTAGATTGTTTGTTAACGGAGTGTGTGGCGTGAGTGTCATCTGGTGTGCGTGATTGTAACCTTTTCCATCTTCTGTCATCCAGGATGACCGTCTGCGTGCCCCGCTACTGAAGCTGAAGCTGGCTGTGTGCAGCGTGATGCCAGAGCAGATTGCCAGATACAACATGGACTGCATCGCCAAAGTGGCCAAGTAAGACCTTCTCCTTTCTTCTCCTACATTCTGTTCACCTCTTATTTCCTCTCATACCTCCCCTTTTGTCCCTTGCTGTCTATTTTTCCACTCCTTGTCCAATATTCTCTCTGGCTTGTGTATTTACAGGCAGCATTCAGAAGAGGGGGAAAAGAACGGGTCAGAAGAGGAGGATGAGGAGAAGCCTGGGAAGAGAGTGATGGGACCTCGCAAGAAGTTTGTCTGGGATGAGAAGCTCAGGTGAGCTCTCATTTGTGAATTTAACGTCATACAATTATGTTATACAGGTGTTTTGGTTTAGTGTAGTGATGGGACGTTCGGCTCTTTTTACTGACTCCGATCTTTTCGACTCATTCAGTCAAATGAATTAATCTTTTGACTCATTTGTTCATTTGAGTCAGTAATGCTCAGAGCATGCAGGACCCGGGTGAACGATAACTAAAAACTAGAAATAGTCATTCTACAAGCCTCTCGTTCATAGGTCGTTCACCGTAAGGGGCTTATTGGAGATGTCGTTTGTGACAGACTTGTAAAATGGTGCTTTAAAAAATGTATATTTGTTGATTGCTAGGCATACAAATACGATTATTTCTTGGTACATTTGAAACAGTCTAGTTGTTGCCGCAACCGGACACGATTGGCGGAATGCATTGCTTGAGTGATGTGAGGGTGATAAGCACAATATCGTTTGCAGTTCACAATGATTCAAGTTTGTTGAGCAGAAGCTGTGTATCTTTTGGTTCTACGAAGCTGTGTCCATCATAGCATTCATTCTTGCACCATGCAATCGTTTATTAGTTCTAAACATGTATTTTTTCTTTTCTATGCTGCCTGCAGCATGATCTATTTTACCTGCACTCATATGATGAACAGTTGTTGGTGACAGAAGGAGTGTGTATTAATCCTGCTTTAGAATTAAATGCAGCCAGCAAGTCAAACAAATTACTAAAATGAACTAGTCACCCAGAAAAGCGAATCATGACTCTCGAGTCAGTAAAAAGAGTTGTCCAAAAAGAACGAATCATTCGCCAACAGTGGAGCTGAAATTGTAATGCATAGTTGGTGGAACATGTTGGTCTGTAGGATGTTGCTGTGTAACCTGGTGAGGGTGAAGCTGGGCTGCTATGAGCTGGAGGGCCAGAGCTCCCAGTCTCCAGAGGACTATCTCAAGGCCTTCATGGAGACTGAGGTGAAACCGCTGTGGCCCAAGGGCTGGATGCAGGGCAGGTCAGTGTGTGCGTTTGCATAAAAGTATACAATTTGATCATTTAACCTAGTTTGCATTTCCCCACACCACATGGGGCAGCAGGTAGTCTAGTGGTTAGATCTTTGGGCCAGTAACCAAAAGGTTGCTGGATTAAATCCATGAGCTGACCAGGTAAAAATCTGTCGTTCTGCCCCTGAACGAAGCAGTTAACCCACTGTTCCCTGGTAGGCCGTCATTGTAAATAAGAATTTGACTGACTTGCCTAGTTAAATAAAGGTAAATAAATACAAATCTCTCCACGTTTCTCTCCTCAGGATACTATTCAAAGAGAGCCTCATGGTTCATTGTCACCTTACTGGCAATCCGTGAGTTTGATATACTTTACTTACATATAGTGATTTTTAAAATAAGTTAACACGGGTGTTCTTAATTATGCACTATTTTTCCTTTTGATTTCACTGTTATCCAGAGCCAAGAAAAAGATGGTTCCTACTCCCAAGTCTAAACCCAAGGTTGTTGTTTTGCAGTCTGATGCATTACGTGCATGCTTGTCATTTCAATACCATTGTTGTTTGAATAGATTTAGATCACACTAATTGTTTGCTCTTTCTATCTCCTATGTTGTTTGGTGATCCAGGAGGGTAGTTGGGTCCAGAGATCCACCCCTTCAGTTGGTGCAACCCCCTCCCCTGCTGCCCCAGTGGCCTACCGGCCCTCCCAGTCCCCCGCTGAGACCATCTGTCTGCTGGACTCCCTGGATGAAGAGCTGACCGCCCCCGCCCTGGACTCCATCTCCCAGGCCCTGGCTCTCCTCAGCAATGCAGCCAAGGGCCTGGTCCAAGGGGACAGTCCCCCCTCCCCTGATAGGCCCAAGACTGCCCCGTCCTCCCTCCACGCCTCACCTCTCTTCCAGAAGCACAAGAAGAGCACCATCAACACACCCAGCTCCAACACACCTCTCTACGTCTCTACCTCCTCCTCCCCCTCCTCTCTCTCTCGGCCTCCCACCATCTCCCCTTCTCTGTCCTCAGCGAGGAGCGAGGTGTTGGGGTCGATGAAGGGTGGAGTTGCTCAGGCTCACAGACAATCAGTGCTGAGCACTCAGAGGCTTGCTGGGACGGCCCTGAGTAAAGCCAACGCTCCCGGCTCTCACTCCCAGCCTAAGCCGCGGCCGCCCCCCAATCAGAAGGGCTTTGTCAGCAATAATACTAAAGCCAACAGCGGTGACACCTCTCTCCCCTCCCCCTCTCCCTCCTCCTCCCACTCTCTCTCAGGAGCCCAAGCTCAGCAGCAGTCCAACTTCATCACCCCCATGCAGGCCACTCTCACCAAGTCCTCCCACAGCAGCACCTCGCCCATCATCAAACTCACCCCTCGCCTCCCCAACCCCTTAACGCCCACCAACTTCTCACCCTCCCCCAATCCCAGGCCTCAGGCAGCTTCCAGTATGCACCAGTACTCCTCCAAAAGCCCAGCAGGGTTCCGCCCACCATTCTCAGGTGCTCCGGGAGGGCCAGCCAAACTGGTCCAGGGCAGCTACACCCCTCAAGGAGGGCAGAAGACCCCCTCTCAGATCATCAGCAGCAGCGCCAACACCAGCCTTACCAACACCTCATCCATCAGCAAGCATTTGGGATCCAGTCCCTCCCCTACCACAACCTCGGCCAATCAGCGACAAAGGCTGGCAGGTGGAACCATTCAGGGGGCTAAGCCTATTAAATCTGTCTCCACACAGTCTGTCTCTTCTCAGTTGCCACAGGTAAGTAAAAGATGGTAGCTGGGTGGGACACGGTCATGGTGCAGCAAATGTTCAAAATTAGATTGTCTACTGTGTGGTTGTGTTGTCTGTGTATTTTATCTCTTATGTTTTGTATATGTTGTCTGTTGGTCTGGGTCTATATTTCTAATTAAAAATTGAGTGGTTCGAGCCCTGAATGCTGAAAACCGTGGTGTATCACACTGTTTACCACGAGAATAATGATAAACATTTATTTTTACTGCTCGAATTACGTTGGTAACCAGTTTATAATAGCTATAAGTCACCTCCAGGGGGTTATGCTGTATCGCCAATATACCACGGCTAAGGGCTGTATCCAGGCACTCCGCGTTGCGTCATGCATAAGAACAGCCCGTAGCCGTGGTATATTGGCCATATACCACACCACCTCGGGCCTTATTGCTTAATTATATGCCTTTGTTCTCCAGGTGTCCTCAGCCAGCAGCAGTCTTCTTGGCTCTGCTCCATCTCTCCCACTGGGCTTTGGGATGTTGGGGGGGCTGGTTCCCGTCTCCCTGCCCTTCCAGTTTCCTTCACTCTTAAACCTGCCCCCATTAGGGGGCACAGCTTGCTCCAGCACCGGGGCCAGCGGCTCCTCAACCAGCAACAGCTCAGCATTCTCCCTGACCCAGAGTGAGTGACACAGCCAGTCCACAGAAACAAGAAAAAAATGAAAAATGTACAGTGCTTTTGGGATTTTCCCACATTTTGCATAATTTTTCCACATTTTGTTACATTACAGCCTTAATCTACACACAATACCCCATAATGAAAACAGGTTTTTAGAAATGTTTGCAAATGTATTAAAAATAAAAAACTAACTTAAGTATTCAGGCCCTTTGCTATGAGACTCAATTGATCTCAGGTGCATCCTGTTTCCCTGTAATTATCCTTGAGATGTTTATACAACTTGATTGGAGCCCACCTGTGGTAAATTCAATTGATTGGAAATGATTTGGAAAGGCACCAACCTGTCTATATAAAGTCCCACAGTTGACAGTGCATGTCAGAGCCAAAACCAAGCCATGAGGTCGAAGGAATTGTTTGTAATTGTTTTGAGGCACAGATCTGGGGAAGGCTACCAAAAGTCTGCAGCATTGAAGGGCCCCAAGAACACAGTGACCTCCATCATTCTTAAACTTAAGAAGTTTAGAACCACCAAGACCCTTCCTAGAGCCGGCTGCCCAGCCAAACTGAGCAATCGGGGGAGAAGGGCCTTGGTCGGGGAGGTGACCAAGAACCCGATGGTCACTGATAGAGCTCCAGAGTTGCTTTGTGGATATGGGAGAAACTTCCAGAAGGACAACCATCTCTGCAGCATTCCACCAATCAGGTCTTTATGGTAGAGTGCCCAGACGGAAGCCACGCCTCAGTAAAAAGCACGACAGCCCACTTGGAGTATGCCAAAAGGCACCTAAAGAACTCTTTGGCCAGAATGTCAAGTGTCACATCTGGAGAAAACCAGGCACCCCTCATCACCTGGCCAATACCATCTCTATGGGGAATCATGGTCGTGGCAGCATCGTGCTGTGGGGATGTTTTTCAGCGGCAGGGACTGGGAGACTAGTCAGGATCGAGGGAAAGATGAACAGAGCAAAGTACAGAGAGATCCTTGATTAAAAACCTACTACAGAGCGCTCAGGACCTCCGACTATAGCGTCATACCCAAGAAAACTAAGCTGTAATCGCTGGCAAAGGTGCTTCAACAAAATACTGTGTAACTGAATACTTATTTAAATGTGACGTTTCAGGTTTTTTTTTTGCAAACATTTCTAAAAACCTGTATTTGCTTAATCATAAGGGGGGTGATTTAATCAATTTTAGAATAAGGCTGTAATGTAGCAGAAGTTGAATGTAGAACCGCTGATCAAGATGGGGTTGCTTTTGTCTAGTCTGTGTGTATGTTGATGTCTGGGTATGTGTATAGTTTGTGTATTTTATGTTGTTGGACCATTGTGTTAAATCCCCATGCTGTGTCTGGAAGCCTGCAATGTTTTTCTCCATTGTCTGACATTCTCCCATATTGTTTCTTCCCTCATTTCTCCCCTTCTCACTCTGCCTCTTCTTTAAAATGTTATTCTTCCATTAATCTCCTGTGATCTTACATCCATTTACTATTTGACTTGGCTCATCTCTTTTCCTTTAAACCCGTTTCTTCTGTCTTGCATCCCATTCTTGTTTTGTCTCCACTGCCTTTCCTATCTCACCATTCCCTTGACCTACACTCTCCTGTGTGTCTCCTCCCTCCCATGTCCTCCTGTCTCTCCTCAGATCTGTTAAAGAGTCTCCAGTCAGGGTCTCAGGTTGCTCTGCCTCCTCACTTACAGCTCGCTTTCTCAGGTAAAATCTGCCCTTCCCTGTGACCCTGCTCTCCTCTCAGCCCGCTGTCACTTCAAATGTCCCCAAGAAGAAAAGACATCTTCCCTGCCTGACCCTCCGTAGTCTCTGTGCATGCCTGTCGCTTTCATCATGTCAGTGGTTGTCATTTGTGTTTAAATATGTTTGTTTCCTATCAATATTTCAAGAACTCTACTCTTCCTGTCCAGATGTCAATCAAACCCAAGGAGGGGATGTGAAGAGGAAGTCTCTTTGACCACGCTTGTTTGGAACACTGAGGACATCCACTATATGACAGCTATCCAGATAAATCAGGAACAAGGATGACTTTGAATGACTAACAGAAGCTGCCCAAACACAGGATGGGCCTGAAATAGGGAATTGGACCCTCTCGATAATCTTCCGGCTGTTACTTTATTTTTTTTAAACAGCAATTTGATAATTGTTTTAATATTGTAAATTGTAAGGCTTAATGACAAGTTTGTTTTTGTCATGTTTACAGAACAGACCTTTTATCACTGTGGTCAGGGAGGGAGAATGAATGAATGTCTGCTTGTTGGTTTGTGTGTGTGTGTGTGTGTGTGAATGCACTATTTAGTGTCAGTGTGCAAATATGTAACCCTCCCTCTCTGATACCTGAGTTAGTGTGTCTATTTGGTGGTGCTTTTTCGATGTAATTATCTAGACCTGTAAGAAATGATACTAAATGCGAATGTTGTTGAATTTAGGGACCGGAGCTGTATTTTTTTTGCTGTACATAACTCCACCAAATTCAATAAAACAAGCCATGAACTATGCAGGATTATAACAAAATGGTATATCGGTGACTTTCTATGGTCATCAGCATGGGTACTTCCGTTCCCTCCTGTCTTGTGCCTTCACTCGCTGTCATGAAGTACTACACTCCATAAAAATGGAAACCAAGCCAATAACATCCACATAGTGAAAAGTTAAAGTATCAGAGTGGGTTGAACTAACCCCCCCAGTCTCAATATTGGCTCTTAAAATCCACAAATGGTCAGCATTGCAAAGAAACACTTTACCATGCTACCTGGAGTCTGATTAATCAAAAGTTTATTTGATGGGTAACAAACCGGAGACACTACCTGACAGTTGCTTATGCAAAGCAGCCCAAAAGGTCAAATGAATCAACACAAGGCTGCACAACTGTCTGTGCCTCCACCAGACTGAGGTTTAAACAGAACAGAGGTTCTTTAGGGTTCTGGGTCCAGACAAAGCCAACACATACAGGTCAATGGGCGGTGCTTATAATTTAGCTGACATCAAATGCCATATCGCAAATTCAGAAAATTACTCATGACTTAATCCAGGAGCTACAATCCTGACAGCATAACCCTTAAATAATCAAGCAGGACCAATAATGTACTCCAATACAATCCCAAATGCCTTTTTAACTCCACATCAAAATGCTATTGCCCCATACAGCACACAAGCGGACATTCATTTAAACCCAAAAAGAAAACAGGAAAAACAAGATTAAACATGAAATAGGTGATTGCTTCTACGGCTGTAAAGAGTCTGGCAGTATGCAGAAGGTTTGATGGCTGTCCTAATCCCTGTTGATTTTTCTTTCTAAAGGTCCTCCAGAGTCTATTTGACCAGGGGCCTGGTTTTGTCATCATCTCCACACTGGTGGGCTTTATACTTTTTCACCTCTGCCATGTATTTTGTCCAGGCATCCCCCTTGCCCTCCATCTGGAAAACAGAATAAATAATTAGACAACGGCTTAGAGGACACAAGTGGTATTTCATGAAGACGATGTCATGACAAAACAATCTGGGAAAAATATTTCTTGAACCTCAGGATCTACTTTCTGTTTCTTCGCAACCATGCCAGTCTTGAGGGCCAATTTAGAGCCACCTCTGCGCTTTCCCACCTGGGTTAGGGGATAGAAGACTGAAACCGTTATACGAGCCCTTGTGGGTGGACTGCCAATGGAGACTACACAAGACGAGAGAACACAGAACAAGCCTATGTTATCACGGGAAACATTCCTGAAGTCTTGAGTAGCTAATGAATGCTTTCCAATGTCTAGACCTGATGTGGATCTCAGGTTACTTGTTGGTGACACTGCAGTGCACCTCTTCACGTGTGAATGTATCCCTCTATTGTGATGTAACTATTCACTAACGTGAGCTGTGTGTGGTGGATATTTTTTTGTTTGTTGTCATTTGTTAATTGAGACATTACCATTGGCTACAATCTCTAGCTAACAACTGCCAAACCCCTTACAAAGCTGGTCACACTCGGAGTCTTCTTTTCCTGTGTCGACTGTCCTTCGTCAGCAGTACTTTTATCACCGCATCCTTGGTCCATTTCTTTTTTCCTTTTTTCTTCCTCCATTTTTTTCTTGAACATCTCCATAAAGCTTCCATCATTGGCAAATGTATTAGCCGCTGCTGCTTTGCTGACTCCCGGTGCAGGACTGGCTGGCGACCCCGGGCTGTTACTGCTCGAATCGCTGCTGTTTTGATGTCTTCTGTTGTATCCACGCTTCGGATCCATGTTAGCTTTTTCTCACGTAGAAGGGCTCAGCTCCTTTAGTCCTTTCTGCAACTAGTGGTGTGCTCTCTGTTCGTTTTGTGTCAACACAAACTAAAGCCGGCTAGCTACTTGCTATCGGTGACAGACTCCACCCGAACCCCCCAAACTAAGCAAAAAACTTCGAAGCAAATGCGCTAGCATACGAAGCCATCTAATTAAAAACGTGGAAATCCATATATTAATCGGAGCGACACTTGTCCGTCTCCCAGCGAGCTAGCACGTCCTCGCGGCGGAAAAAAAACGCAGACTTGTTGTTGGAGGCTAGCTACCGTTAGCCCCGTCAGCGTTGTAGTTGCTAGCTATTCGAAAAATGTCAACTAGCTAATGACCAAACAATTGTGTCACGAGTAGCTAAACTATTGCAAAACACAAATCAACCACATTAGTTATATATAATATATTTTTTCAAACGACTCTCAAAATGAAGTAAATTACTGATATATTGGATACATTTGTCCAGATGTGGTTTTCTTTCACTTGTTATCGGCCATGTTGAATTTCGGCTTATCATTTACGTCAGCACGTCAATATTCTATGGTATTATGGCGGTCCCCAAACATTCGTTAGCGGTGCATGCCGCCACCCACCGTGTGGGCTGTGTCTTACTGTTCTGGAGTGTGAATTCATTAGTTTGTGAAATTAAAATGGGAGGATAAAGGGAAGAAAAAATGCCCTACGAACTAACCCTTCACCCATTAAAACCTCCCTACTATTCCACTACTTGGCCCTATCTTTTTATTTAACCTTTATTTCAGAAACTACCAGACATCAAAATACGAACATAAAAAAAAAAACGGCCAAAAAACAAACACATTCATCAGTAATAAGGTCCTCAGTCAGCTTTCCTAACTGCCCTAGAGCAGTGGTTCCCCAACTTTTTATAGTCCCGTACCCATTCAAACATTCAACCTACAGCAGCTTACGACCCCTCTAGCACCAGGGTCAGCGCACTCTAAAATGTTGTTTTTTTGCCATCATTGTAAGCCTGCCACAAACACACTATACGATACATTTATTAAACATTATTAAACATAAGAATGAGTGTGATTTTTTTTGTCACAAACTGGCTCGTGGGAAGTAACAAAGAGCTCTTCCAGGACCAGAGCACAAATAATAATAATCAATCATTTTGGTCTTTCTTTAACCATCTTACATATAAATCCTTATTTGTTCATTGAAAATTGTGAATAACTCACCACAGGTTAATGAGAATGGTGTGCTTGAAAGGATGCACAGAACTCTGCAATGTTGGGTTGTATTGGAGAGAGTCTCAGTCAAAAATCATTTTCCACACACAGTCTGTGCCTGTATTTAGCTTTCATGCTAGTGAGGGCCTGGCGAGAATCCACTCTCACATAGGTACGTGGTCGCAAAGGGCATCAGTGTCTTAACAGCGCGATTTGCCCAGGCAGGATACTCTGAGCGCAGCCCAATCCAGAAATCTGGCAGTGGCTTTGATTAAATTAAATTTTCACAGAACCACTTGTTGCAATGTCGATGAGGCTCTCTTGTTCAGATATCGGTAAGTGGACTTGAGGCAGGGCATGAAAGTGATAATGAATCCAGTTGTTTGTGTCATCCGTTTCGGGAAAGTACCTGCATAATTACACACTCAACTCATTCAGGTGCTTCGCCATATCACATTTGACATTGTCCGTAAGCTTGAGTTAATTTGCACACCAAAAAATCATACAATGATGTAAAGACCTGTGTGTTGTCCTTGTTAATGCAGACAAAGAGCTCTAACTTCTTAATCATAGCCTCAATTTTGTCTCGCACATTGAATATAGTTGCTGAATCCTAGATTCAGATCATTCAGGCGAGAAAAAACATCACCCAGATAGGCCAGTCGTGTGAGAAACTCGTCATCATGCAAGCAGTTAGACAAGTAAAAATTATGGACAGTAAAGAAAACTTTAAGCTCGTCTCTCAATAAAAAAAAAAAGGGTAAATACTTTGCCCCTTGATAACCAGCTTCTTTCTGTATGTTGTAAAAGCCTTACATGGTCGCTGCCCATATCATTGCATAGTGCAGAAAATACACAAGAGTTCAGGGGCCTTGCTTTCACAAAGTTAACAATTTTCAACCATTTTCACTAATGTCCAAAACTTCTTTCAAGCTGTCAGGCATTCTCTTGGCAGCAAGAGCCTCTCGGTGGATGCTGCAGTGTACAAAAGTGGTGTCGGGAGCAACTGCTTGTTACCACTCCACTATGTTTCCCTGTCATGGCGTTTGCGCCATCAGTACAGATACCAACACATCTTGACCACCAAAGTCCAATTGATGTCACAAAGCTGTCCGGTACTTAAAACATTTGTTGTCCTGGTTTCCAGTGGTTTCAGAATAGGATGTCTTCCTTAATTGACACCCCATAAACATAACGGACATATACCAGGAGCTGTGCCAGCCACGTCTGTTGACTCATTCCGCTGTAATGCATAGAATTCACTGGCTTGTATGCAAAGCAGTAATTGTTTCAAAACATCTCCTGCCATGTCACTGATGCGTTGTGAAACAGTGTTGTTTGATGAAGACATTGTCTGTATAGTTTTTTGGGCCTTTTCCCCCCAGCATTGTCCCAGCCATATCCGCGGCAGCAGGAAGAATGAAGTACTCCACAATAGTATGGGCCTTGCATGTCTTAGCCACTCGGTAGCTCACCATATAAGACACTTTTAGCCCTTTCTTATTAATGGTATCTGTTGCTTTTATATATATATGTCTTACAACTCAAAAGTCGTCTTAATTCCCCCCCAAAAAACTCTTGGCTTATTCTTCAAATTGGCATGTTTTGTTTCTAAATATCTGCGCAAGAGTGAAGGTTTCCAGTTGTGAGATAGTCCTTTTGCACATATAACACACTGTGGCTGAGGAAAGGCACTACTCCCAATATAAGTGAACCCCAAATCAATGTAGCTTTCATCATATTTGCGCCTCTTCAATGGTCCAACGTCCCTGTCTGTTGTTCAGTGCTTTCCCGGGTAAGGGGGTAGTAGCTCTTCGGCTGCATCAGAGTCACAACTGTCAGTGTCCATGCTAGCTGGGCTAACAACAAATGTAGAATTACTGATGCCAACATTGGATGTGCTCATGGAAGCAGAACAACTTGTTTCGTTGACAGATGCAGGTGGAGTACTGCTGGTAGTAGCAGTACTACCAGTAGAGCTGGTATGTGTCTCTCTGCCTATTGCGGAGTGTCTGAGCACTGATGGAGGGATTGTGCATTCCTGGTGTAACTCGGGCAGTTGTTGTTGCCGTCATGTACCTGTCCCGCAGGTGTGATGTTCGGATGTACCGATCCTGTGCAGGTGTTGTTACATGTGGTCTGCCACTGCGAGGATGATCAGCTGTCCGTCCTGTCTCCCTGTAGCACTGTCTAACATGCTGACCAGACCGGACAATTTAGAAATCCCTGTTATTCAATTATTGCACCCACACTGCTTGCGCAATTTATTTTGCCATCGTGCCAAAATGTATTTTGTCCCCACCACAGCAAACGCGATCTCGACACGCAGGTTAAAATATCAAAACAAACTCTGAAAGCATTAAACATTAATGGCAATTTAGCTAGCTAGCTTGCACTCGCTAGCTAATTTGTCATATTTAGCTAGCTTGCTGTTGCTAGCTAATTTTTCCTGGGATATAAACATTGAGTTGTTATTTTACCTGAAATGCACAAGGTCCTTTACTCCGACAATTAATCCACACTTAAAACAGTCAAGCGAATTGTTTCTAGTCCCCTCTCTTCCTTCCAGGCAACTTTTAAAAAATTAGGTGCATTACCGCCACTGACCTCGTTCGTCTTTCTTTCAGATCTGCGTCTCATTCTTGGCGATGAGGATGGGATCCCAACCTTCACCTGCTGACTGGCTCCTGAGGACCTGGGTTAAACTGTGCACAGGAGTCACCTAAATTAGGAGACTCAGGGAAGCCCACACTCAGCTGGGACCTGCCTAAGATACAAGAGGAGAGAGTTGGTGGGTAAATACGGGATCTCGAACATAGTTAAATAAACGGTGAGACTGACGTTTCTTGGAAACAATGATTAAGTAAGTCCCATGGGGTCTCTACCAGATCAAAAGACTATGTGGTGGGGTTCTGTAAAAAGAACAACTATGACTGGTGAGACTGGTAGGTACTGGTTAAAAGCCTGGGATGTGATGTCCTTTGAATAAGGAATGTTATGACCAGTGACACTAGTGGGAACTAACTAAAAGCCTAGGATGGACATGTTCTTTTAGAGATTTGTGACTAGCGAAATTAGGACTAGGTGAAAGACTAGGGTGTGGAAAGTTCCATGAGAACTCTATGACTAGTGAACCTAGTGACTGATTAAAAGCCTTGGGTATGTGGTCCCGAAGGGGAACAGTCCATCACTAGTGAAATCAGTAGTGTGTAACATAAGTATTTAAAGAAGTAATGCCATGGGTAAGTAATAATAGTAAGATGTAAATGTATGAGTTACGGTTTACCAGGAACTAATCTCGAGATAGAAACTAGACAATATTCCTGTAGGTTATAACAAAAATATTGTAGAAAACAACTAATTGATGAGTGTTTTTTTCAAATAGTATATGTGATATGCGAAAATTAGAATTTTGGAAAAATAAGAGCTTGAAATTTGCATAATAAGTTGATTGAAATTTGGAAAATACATTTGGATATAAAACGATTATCTAGGGGTTCCGTCCATCACTGCCCATCATAGTAATATCACAAGATACATGTGGCGCATTATTCCAATGACTAGCCGGGCAGTTCTGGGGGGAGTATGGTTGCAATAGGCTTTGTAGCAGCGGAGAGTCATTGGGAAATGCACATGGAGTGGTGTTGACGTGAGTAACTAAGATTTATAATGTTATATATGGATTCTGTGAAGATATGAAAAAAAAGAGAGATTGTATGTGTGTATAATCGATTACTGGAGATTTGATTAAGTAATAATGTATATAATGTAACGCTGTTGTTGGTGGAAGATGGTGAGGACCAAGGTGCAGTGTGGTATGTGTTCATATTTAATCAAATGAACACAGAAATAACAAAAATAACAAAGAGAAATGACCGAAAACAGTTCTGGCTGGTGCAGACACACAACAGAAAGCAATCACCCACGAAACACAATAGAAAACAGGCTCCCTAAATATGGTTCTCAATCAGGGACAACGATTGACAGCTGCCTCTGATTGAGAACCATACCAGGCCAAACACAGAAATAGGAAATCATAGAAAAACTAACCTAGACAACCCACCCAACTCACGCCCTGACCATACTAAAACAACGACATATCAAAAGAACTAAGGTCAGAACGTGACATATAATAATAATAATATACAAACTTGCACACCCAAACATAGACTTATGTAAAGGGTGAAAAAAGTATCCTGAGTTGGTCGCTTTATGGACTGTATAAAGTCAGAACATCTGCTGTCTCTGCCACTGCCTGTCACCAAGGGAGTACCCCAAGGCTCAAAACTAGACTCTATGCACTTCTCAATTTATATAAACAACATATCTCAGGCAGTAGGAAGCTCTCTCATCCATTTATATGCAGATGATACAGTCTCATACTCAACTGACCTCTCCCCAGATTGTGTTAAATGCTCTACAACAAAGCTTTCTTAGTGTCCAACATGCTTTCTCTACCCTTAACCTTGTTCTGAACACTTCCAAAACAAAGGTCATGTGGTTTGGTAAGAAGAATGCCACTCACTCCACATGTATGATTACCACCTCTGAGGGTTTAGAGCTTGAGGTAGTCACCTCATACAAGTACTTGGGACTATGGTTACACTGTCCTTCTCTCAGCACATATCAAAGATGCAGGTTAAAGTTAAATCTAGACTTGGTTTCCTCTATCGTAATCGCTCCTCTTTCACCCCAGCTGCCAAACTAACCCTGATTCAGATGACCATCCTACCCATGCTAGATTACGGAGACATAATTTATAGATCGGCAGGTAAGGGTGCTCTCGAGCGGCTGGATGTGCTTTACCATTCGGCCATCAGATTTGCCACCAATGCTCCTTGTGGGACACATCACTGCACTCTATACTCCTCTGTAAACTAGTCATCTCTGTATTCCAGTCGCAAGACCCACTGGTTGATGCTTATTTATAAAACCCTCTTAGGCCTCACTCCCCCCATCTGAGATATCTACTGCAGCCCTCATCCTCCACATACAACACCCGTTCTGCCAGTTACATTCTGTTAAAGCACACACATCCATGGATCGCTCGTATTTTCAGTTCGCTGCAGCTAGCGACAGGAACGAGCTGCAACAAATACTCAAACTGGACAGTTTTATCTCAATCTCTTCATTCAAAGACTCAATCATGGACACTCTTACTGATAGTTATGGCTGCTTTGTGTGATGTATTGTTTCTCTACCTTCTTGTCCTTTGTCCTGTTGTCTGTGCCCAATTCATGCTTGTATCATGTTTTGTGCTACTACCATGTTGTGTTGCTACCATGCTGTGTTGCCATATGTTGCTGTCAAAATTACAAAAATTGATCATTTGATAGAGATAAGGTTAAAAGATTACATGACTGTCTACACAGGGTCTGGGAAATAGTCTCAGAAAAATATTGGCATATGTCCACTTTTGGTAAAAGTACGGGGAATTCATTTACCCCTAACCAATAAAACTATAAATACTTATGGGATGCCCTCCGTCCTGGTAATACATTTTGAAACAAAACGTATGCCCTGTCAAATAGAACCATTGAAATGTTGAACATGTAGAGATTTGTTTTTACATTTAAGGCTATAATGTATTGTAGTCCCGATTTAGTTTTTGTTGATATTCCAATGTCTGACGTTCTAAACCAATTCGTGAGTAGGCAAAATGGAAAGTGTCCGATTTCCTGTCTACGCCATCTCAGGCGCCAGACCTATTATGGACAGAGAGCGCTATCTACAGGAGACTGGTGGATAGTGCCAGACATGTTATAGTGAAAGTTATAATCAGAAAGAAATCTAGTCTCGAGAGCTACTTTAGAAAGTAAGCTCCTCCAAAGTTTATATTTTCACTTCTGAAACTGGCCGATGTAGTTGATAAATTCGGCGCATTACATGTTAATCTTGAAATAATAGACATTTAATGGGTTTGAAGCGAATTGTGAATATCCAACGGAGATTGGGTATAGTATATACAGTAAATGTTGAGTGGATAAAAACACAAATTATTAAAGAGTGGAGGGAGGACACTCCTGTTAACAGAAGTTATCGTGTTTTGTTTTGTCTATAATTTAACACGTTTTGTTCACCTGGTAAAGTAACGTTAGACGAAGAGACTGTAGAGGGGAACAAGTATTTGAGTGGAAGAGAAATGTACTGGGTGATGATGATTGAGAGGGCTTCTGAGTTCAAGTAAACAGATATGTAGACTAGTGAAAGTAACAAAGAAAGTGGGAAAAAAGGAAATGGGAAGTTAATTGGAAAGAAAAATAAGAATTCAAATTTTGAATTGTTTGTGCAGATTAAGATTTACAACATTTTTATTTTCCCCTTTAGGAGAGGATGGGGTGTCCCTATCTCTCCCTTTAAAATTGTTCAATTATTGCAATAATTAATCGATATCAAATAAAGATCGATTGTTTGAAGAAATGACAAGTCTCTCTCACTTGACTAGAATTTCGAAGACACTATGTACACTAAGAAGCCAATCATACTGAAGCACGTTAGTCCATCTACTCTCTATTGGTCTCGTCCTACTCACAGGGAGCATCTTAGGATCCCTTGCCATGGATCCACCCTTCCTCTAATACTCTCTTCACTGCCTTAGCATACGACACCTTCTGTACTACTCTGATCCTGGCAACCTTGACCTGCCTTTCTCTGAAACGGACACTTCTGTCTTCAGCAACATACCCCTACAGCAGGGTTCCCCAACTGGCAGCCAGCAGGCGAATTTAGACATACAGCTTTTTCCACCAATACTACATATTCCTTTGTCTCATGCCCTTCTGCACACTTCTCACGTCTCCTTCCTGCACACTGCTGCAACATGACCATAAACTTGGCATCTAAAACACCGCAATGGTTTTAGGACAAAAGTGCTCACGGAATAACTGACACATCCTAACTTGACTTTATCGAGTCAAGACTGCGTCAAAACTCAGCAGGATAGACAGTCTTCTCTGTTTCACAACGCTCTCCACCAGGTTTGCGTTGCACCAAACAGTGGGTGTCAGAACTTAACGCCACCCCAGTTAGCGCTCCTTTCAATGACGCCCTGCTCCAGAGAGCAAAGCAAGTCACAGGACTTTTCACGAGTCCACTTCGAGTTCCTTTCACAGACAGTCCCCAACCCGACACCACGTATGGATCAGCCAAAAGGAAAATATCTCACTCGCACTGGGCCATAATCATTGGGGCGAGGCTCGAACTCTGCGTTCTTCACCACACCGGTCACAGCAGGTAATTCATCCTCACGCTCGTCACTTTCCTCACCATACCGCTTCCCTAAAGCCCTTTCCTTCTTCCTCGCTGTCAATATCCACATCTCCACAATCTTTCCGCTCCTCCATACGCTGTCGTAGCAACCTGTTCAAATGGTTACTGCATTCATGTTGCTCTTCACCTCAGTCACATCAATCGTCAGTTAGTAAATTAATGCATGTGTCGTCATCTACCGTACTGGAGGCCAATTTACAAAAACAATATCCTCGTCACTGACTTTTTCAATTACCCCATTTTATTTAGTGCAAAATACTAGAATATGTCCTTCACCTTAATTTTTTATATAACCCTCTATGCACCGATTAAAAAGTTATACAAAGAAACAGACAGATGTAAAAATAAAAACACAAAGCCCTTCACACCATGCATGCTAGAGTTACAAAGAAAGTGGAGAGTCTTTCATTTAGGAGGGTGTTTTGCTTTTGCCTGACACTTGGAAATGGTTACAGTGTCTTAGTACAAGGCATGGAGATGGGTTGCATGGTAGGTCCTGCCAGCCAGCCAGGTAGGTCCGTCAAGCCAAATAGCTGGTACTATTGACAAATAAAATATCCTTTTCATGCTTTCACCACCTACTAACGTTGTTCAAGATGTACACTACATGACCAAAAGTACGTGGACACCTGTAGAATATCTCCATCCAAAATTATAGGCCTTTATATGGAGTTGGTCCCCCCTTTGATAGAACAGCATCCACTCTTCTGGGAAAGCTTTCCACTAGATGTCGGAACATTGCTGTAGGGATTTGCTTCTATTCAGCCACAAGAGCCTTAGTGAGGACAGGCACTGATGTTGGGCGATTAGGCCTGGCTCCCAGTCGGCATACCAATTCCTCCCACATGTATTCTAGTCTTCGTCATTATGACTAAAATATCATTAAGTCTTAGTCACATTTTTGTCAGTTGAATAATAATTTAGTGTAGTTATTTTCAAAATGATTTAAATAAGTGGGCCCTTTTCGTCAACCAAATGTCCTTTCATTTTAGTCACATCACATTTGTATTGCCTCAGTAACCAAAAGTAAACATAAATCACTGACTTCCATGTACACATATATAGCCTTGTCCTACCAACATATATTTCTGCTGTTGGGAAGAGTAGAATGTTATGCAGAAAAATGACAAACATAAGAATATAACAAATTCAGCCTACATAAATACTGCACATTACATAAAAAGAACTGACACACGCTTGAGAGTAACAAAATCACCAGTGTTACAGGAATTGGTTTTTCCATTTTATATTTAGAGGTTTGAGGTTAGCATGTGGGGTGCATCGATTGGTGTCACATTGTTAGTTAGTCTGTATTACACCTGTTTGGTCATCTCATTAGAAGGAAAGTGTTTCACCTGTGCTATATATGCACAAAGGTATGTGGACACCCCTTCAAATTAGTGGATTCAGCCATTTCAGGTTTATAAAGGTTTATAAAATCGAGCACATAGCCATGAAATCTCCATAGACAAACATTGGCAGTAGAATGGCCTAACGGAAGTGCTCAGGGACTTTCAACGTGACACCGTCATAGACTTGTTGGAAAGGTAGCATCCTAAGACGGCCAAATCTGGGTTTCACGGATACCAGGAGAACGCTACCTGCCCTAATACATAGTGTAACTGTACAGTTTGGTGGAAGAGGAATAATGGTCTTGGGCTGTTTTTCCTGGTTCGGGCTAGGCCCCTGAGTTCCAGTGAAGGGAAATCTTAACGCTACAGCATACAATGACATTCTAGATGATTCAGTGCTTCCAACTTTGTGGCAACAGTTTGGGGACGGCCCTTTCCAGCATGACAATGCCCCTGTGCACAAAGTGAGGTCCATACAGAAATGGTTTGTTGAGATCAGTGTGGAAGAACCTGGCTGGCCTGCACAGAGCCCTGACCTCAATCCCATCGAACACCTTTGGGATGAATTGGAACGCAGACTGCGAGCCAGGTCGAATCGCCCAACCTCACTAATGCTCTTGTGGCTGAATGGAAGCCAATCCATGCAGCAAATGTTCCAACATCTAGTGGAAAGCCTTCCTAGAAGAGTGGAGGCTGTTATAGCAAAAGGGGGACCAAGTCCATATTAATGCCCATGATTTTGTAATGAGATGTTTGACGAGCAGGTGTCCAGTTTGTCATGTAGTGTATATTGCCAGTGCCAACATTTCATACTGCAAATGTTGGTACTGGCATATCATATGTCTAACAGACACGGTTAATTTCCAATATATTTAAGCAGTGATTTACCATCACCAAATTGACAGACTAAAATCAACACCAACAAGCGAGGGAGAGGAATCACGAGCACTGCTAGGCCGTCCTGAGTTCAACGAGTCTGCGTTTCAGCAATGTAACAGCATGTCCAATTAGTGATGGTAAATGCCCATTGTGATATGTCCATTACACATATATTGCCAGTTTCAATACGTTATACTGCAATTGGACAGTGTCCATTGTAGTGTCCAGTGTCCATTGCAAATATATTTGAATAGGGATTTACCATCACGAAATGGACGGAATGAAATGACCATCTAAGTGTGAGGGAGAGGAAACACTGTTTGACTCGTACTGTATATTGCTAATGGACATGTGTGACGTTGCTGGATATTGGCGGGAACTGGAACACGCTGTCGTACACATCGATCCAGAGCATCCAAACATGCTCAATGGGTTACATGTTTGGTGAGTATGCAGGCCATGGAAGAACTGGGACATGTTCAGCTTCCAGGAATTGTGTACAGATCCTTGCAACATGGGGCTGTGCATTATCATGCTGAAACATGAAGTGATGGCAGTGGATGAATGGCATGACAATGGGCCTCAGGATCTCGTCACGGTATCTCTGTGCATTCAAATTTCCATCGATAAAATGTAATTGTGTTCATGGTCCATAGCTTATGCCTGCCCATACCATAACCCCACCACAGGGAACTCTGTTCACAACGTTGACATCAGTAAACCGCTCACCTACATGACACCGGTTGTGAGGCCTGTTGAACATACTGCCAAATTCTCTAAAACAACATTGGTCAAAAAATGAACATTCACTTCTCTGGCAAAAGCTCTGTAGGACATTCCTGCAGTAAGCATGCCAAATTGCACGCTCCCTCAAAACTTGAGACAGCTATGGCATTGTGTTGTCACAAAACTGTACATTTTAGTTGCCTTTTCTTGTCCCCAGGACAAGGTGCACATTTGTAATGCCACACCTGTCAGGTAGATGGATTGTCTTGGCAAAGAAGAAATATTTACTAACAAAAATGCAAACAAATTTGTGCACAACATGAGAGAGATATGATTGTGTGTATAGACCATTTATGGGATCTTTTATTTCAGCTCATGAAACCAACACTTCACATGTTGCATTTATATTTTTGTTCAGTAGAGTTTAAGTCCTTTAACTGCATGTTCAATTTGTGATGGTAAATGTCAATTGTAATATATTGCTAATGGACAGTGTAAACAAGTTATACTGCAATTGGACAGTACATTGACAATATATTTGAGGGATTTCCAGTCACAAAAAGGACAGGTTGAATTGTACAGGCCATATCTGTGCTACGACATAGCAGTTCAGTTGGAATGTTGATTTACTACTTTGAAATTAAAAGCCTGACTTCCTGATTTAATACCAAATAAACACATCTACTTAAAAGAGTAAAACACTAAGTGAAGTTAAATGTACACACAGTTGTGGTTTCATAGCCTGGTAAATAACATTGCACAGATAGTTACACACTTACAGAGGGCTAGGTACAAGTCACAGAGAGCAGTTTGGCTACCAAAGAGAAGTTCCATGTTTACGCAGATACTGTCAAAGTAATCAGATAGATGTAGTGTTCAACAATAGTGTTGTCCTTCACAGGTTCATCTTGAGAAAAAGATAGGTAAAAATGTACATAAATTCAGTTGTAAATATGACAAAAAGAGTACACATTGTTCATTAGCTAGGTAAGTTCCAGTGTCAGCGAACAGAAGCATCTATAGTTGATTGCTTCTGCTGAGAATGAGAGAAAAGCTACATACCATTGCCATCTTGAAACCTTACTGTGTAATCCTGGAGGGAAGTAACAACCCCCCCCCCCCCCCCCCCCCCCACACATCAATTAACTATGTGAATCAATACCCCCACACTCTGGGTCTCACAAGCACCAGCGTTTCCTACATTCAAATCAGTCTAAAGTGGTGTGTGCAACCAATCATAACTCTTAAAACACCCTGGGGATAAATTCAAGTGAAAAAGAACAAAAATGTAGTCCATCAGGAAGTCTAGCCAATCATTCATAAAGTAAATTCCCATATTACAGCTTGAAACAAAAGCTTGTTCAATAGTCTGTGTGAATACTACCAGTCAAACGGTCCTGACAGAAGAGGACACATATCTGCTAGTCTTTCAGAGCGCCTGCCATTACATGTGAACACCATACTCCTAACAGGAATTTGATACAAAAGTAGATAGGTTAAACAGAGTCCGGGACATTTTTCTAGTCTTTCACAAGGAAATGAACCATTATCAAAAGGGAGGAAGTGCTTTTCTTTACACTGTGTACCCTTGCTGAACATTATTATACAGACTAACACAACTACATAAAACGCTGAGGTTAGAAAGCTATTCTTCCTGCTCTTCAAACTATAACAAAGGAGAAAACAAATAGATACAGCTTGAAAAAAGTCTAAAACACATTCACAGAAACAAAACGAGGTCATGACTGTGTGTGCAGAGAAAATATGTGTTCCTCTCATATCAAAGACATTGAGCTCTTCGAGATGAGGGGTGCCAAACTCATTTTGGCCACATTCGGGGGCCACATTCAGTCTTCAACAACATTTCCTCGCCATCAAAATGGGCAAAAAGTGATGCTCCAGACTGTCATTTTGATGATTATTAGTGATCTGGATACAGTCAATAAACTGTATGAATGTAGGTCCATTCGCATTTCTAGTTTCAAACTTGATTTTCGTCATTGTTAAAAGTATATCAAGTTAGCCCCGCCCCACGCAAAATATCTGGATCCGGATGACAGCAGTTCTAGCGCTTCACCAGTTTCTCTCACCGTGTACATTTAAAAGTGTCAGAGACACAGCACAAGCCAGAATCTCCAAATGACTTGGGCACAAATGAATAGAAAAATCACACAAATTCACCATGATCTCAACCCATAGGTGTCTCTTAGTGTTTCCATGTCAGAGTAAGAGGATAATATCTATTTAGCCTGGCAGTGGGCTGGATAATAAAGGGTGAAAATATATAGTAGTAGTAGTAGGGGGAAGGTAAAGACCCCAGCCCTATTGACAGCAGAAATCATCCCTTTCTATCTCGGTCATCATTCCAAAGCATTGATTCTCATAATGTCCTAATCTAAACCTTAAGAAAACATCAAATACATTATAGCTAAAAAGAGGGCTTGAAAGAAATGGAGGGACTGAATGAGAAACATTGTCTAAGAATTCCATGTCAAAGGATTAGTCACTCAGCTTCTTTCTATCCACTTCATGTTCCTTCATTCCAGCTCTCATTTAGACCCATTTCTCTCATCTTTGTTTAAATGAGTCTTGGCAGCTTTGAATGCACTTGAAGGTGCAGTAAGTAGCTCTGCATCGCTGACGCTCCAGAAAATCCTGTAACAGAGATGCCCAGCAGAGGGCAGCAGCAGCAATCTTCACAAAACACCAAGAGGAGAAGTAAAGGCATCAGAGCAGTGAGAGTAGGGGTACGGAAGTAGTGAACACTAAGATATCGATAATGTTTTGCCTCATCTCCACATCCTCCCCCAGAGTTGATATGTCTTATCTGGGCTGGTGGCGGGCTGCAAGACCTCTCCTGGCGTGGGTGGACTGCCTCTGCTGGGCCAAAAAGGACTGGGCCTGGTTGGACGGACCCGACCGCTCTCCCACCACCTTCTGATGCAGGGCCATACCCTGGGGAGGGAGAGAGAGAAATAGAGCCATAAGACAGGTAAATGTCTTACTAACAACAAAAAAACAAGACCATTATACAAGTCATTGCAGCACCCATCATGCCAACTGCTCTAATACTATGTAGATTAGGCAAATACGGAGAGGTTTGCTTACTCACCATATTGTACCAGGCACTTATGATGAGTTTCTCCTCCTGGTCATGTCTGGACCTGCTCTTCTCATAGTCATGCTGCACAGAGGAGTTGTTCATGCATATGGAGGGTCAGAAATGCACCACTCATCTGCATCTCGTCAGTCAATGTAGAGTGGCTCTTACCTCCAGGTGCTGGATCTTCCGGTCTCTCTCAGTCAACTGGTTCTTGAGGGCCTGAACATCAGGAGACACAGTCAGAGGAGGCTGCTTGGGGTCCAGAGTCTTGATCACCTGCACAATGAACACAAACATACTTGGTGCGGAAATTCTCAACTATGTCACGATGTGCATGACAATCTTTGACTATATCTGCAACTCAGATTTAAGGCGGCGGCCAAGCACTGTGACGCTGTATGGATGAGTTTAGTGTCAGGCAGTGTTGACTGACCGTCCTGGCCTTCTCCACATAGCGCTTGTAGCGTTCCTCCATCAGCTTCATGTCCTCATCCTTCTTCTTCAGGATCTCCTGCAGCTCATCGATCTTCTTCGCCACTGACACGAGGGAGGTTGAAGAGGAAATATTAACGGCATTTTCAGAGCTTGAATGTTCTCTTAGATTGATACTATTTGATAGCACTGCTCCCAAGGGCAGGAAATAAGAGGCTGCTTACTGTTGCCGTCCGCTTTGGGCTCCAGGTCATCAATGACCTCTCTCTTCTTCTGCAGGTCTGAGTGGGCCTCATGGAGCTTCTCCCTGGGACGAGGACAGAGGAAAAGCATGGAGGAGCCGGACGTGCAAGAATCTACAGAGTGGTAATAATACTCCCTTCACAGGTGCAGTGTGCAAGCATCAGTGATAATAGTACTCACAGGTGCTCCTCAAGCTTCTTCTTCAGCAGGGAGGACTGAACGGAGGAAGAAAGTCAGTCAACACTCAAACTACTGAGAAACAGACTTCTGTCAGACAGAGACACAAATAATAAGCATAATATACAACTGAAGAAGTCAAAGTCAAATCAGAGCCCAGGCAGGGATGGGCCGTACTTACAATGGCCTGATTGGCCGAATGTCGGTCGGTGGGGGCAGGCGGAGAGACAGAGGGGTAGGCGTTAATGGTGAATCAACACAGCAAACAAGGGTTAAAGTTTGCACTCAAAATCTCAGAGAACAGTCACAAGCAGGCAGTCAACGTAGGGGAGAGAAGGATACAATCTACAACAGTCCTCAAGGACTATACTGAGGTCTAGGTCTCTTTCCAGTTATAATGACTACAAAATAACAAAAACAAACATTTGAACTAAGACCCATAGATGGTCAACCGATTAAGAGAGATTGGTCCTTTCCATTCTTGATTCCTATACATTTTCAGTATACTGTCTCTGATTAGAGAAGACTGGGTCCACTCAGTGATTGGTATGGACAAGGTAACAGGAGTAAGAGGATGTTAGAGGAGGAGGGGTGAATGAGGAGGGTCTCTCCACTCACATCCTCTGCCTTGCTGCCCTGCTCCTGTAGAGCCTTCTGGAGATCCTCCACCTGGGACCGCAGCTCAGAGATCTGCTGCTGGTTCAACCTGGAACGAGGAGAGAGACGGAACAAATAAGAAAAGTAAGAGGGAGAGAAGGGGAAAGGAAGAAAGAATGAGGAAATTTGATTAAGCTGGTTTTGATGAGTGAGTGGGAGAGGCTGGCGATGCATACAATGTCACATCAGCCGCTGCATTAGTCCATTCTAGCGGTGTCCCGCCCGCCCACCCACCCCCCTCTCTGTGTGTTGTGGTTCATTAGGGAAAGACTGAGCCACTTCAGCCATATTCCACAGCTCGGGATGCTCTCCTCCTGCTGCTGAAGATGGCTGCCTGCCTCCCACACTCTGGACCCATCGCCACACACACGATCCACTCAGAAAAAACACCCCCACACACACGCACGCACACACACGCTCTGTACGGACAGCCGGGGGACAATCTGGCCCATTGCTGTCCATCCTCCGCTCCGGCCCACACAACAACTCAACACACAGACCAGAGGGTGAGCTGACATTTAGCTAGATCGCTCCTCCGTTTAGCCAAATGTGAAACTCAAACAGAAACTCTGGCAATATATACTGTGACTAAGATCGTCACTGACTGACCTTGATACATACAATCAAATCACAATGTGCATAACTAAAAACACTGCAGTGGTATTCGTATAGAACATATCTTTTATTTTACACATGCCTACACACACACACACACACCTGTTTTGTGTCTCCAGGGTGTTCTGGCTGCGTTGAGACTCCTCCAGCTGACCCTGTACCTCCACCAGTCTCTGTCTGTAGCTCTCCTCCTGGACACACAGCATCTTGTTCTCACTCTGCAGACGCACCACCGTCTCCCTGTGGAGGAAGCAGAAGGGATGAGGTCAAAGAGAGAAGGCAGGGAAGTGGGGCAGAGAGGCACAGGTCTGTACACTATGCACCAACAGAAGTATTCAACGCCACCTCAGCCAATTTAACAGCGGTACCATCTGACTGGGAGCCATTCTATTCATGGAGCCAATGGCACATTCTGGTTCTAAAAATAGTGTGGCTGAGGAATAAGACCTTTGCCATTTATCACAGCTGAACACTATGTTTGGGCGGATCCAGATTTCCATATCATTCCTGAACCGCACCGGGTTTACGGCAGTACACACAAAGGGCATGATTTCTGTTCAAACACTTACAAATGCTAACAAAGTATTAGCGAATTCCCATAGCGGACGTTAGCTAAATGCTAACAAGCGCAAGCGAACATAAACAAAAAGCAAAGACAGTTCTATAACTTTATGAGCTGGGTTCTATCTCAAAAGGCTACTCACACTTAATATAGGAGAGGATTGATTGTCTCTGCTGTAACCAAGAAGCTTGATCTTGCAAGCTAGCCACCTATAGCTAGCAAGTTAGCAAACCAAATGCATAGCTGGAGAAAATGTATTTGGCAATAAGATAGTTAACGTATATTTAGCTGGCAAACATTAGTAGTGAATTTCAAGTGTAACTCGATCAGCTCTTGCACTGCTCGACAGTGGACGTCACATGCTCTTAGTAAACAAATATACCATGTGACTGGCTCAACTGAATTGTAGTTGAAAAAAACCCATTTCTAAATACCCCGGTACCGCCCAAGCCTACAGTTGAAAATGAGCAATTTAATTCTGACACCACTGTATGTCTATTGATTGGTGTTTTCTAACAGATTGAGCTTTCACACACATACATACTTGAACTCTGTGGGCATCATCTCAGAGGCCAGGTTTCCCACTGTGCCAGAGTCCTCACATAATCCACCTGAAGGGGAGAGAGAGCGCCAAGAGGTCAGGGGAAAATATATCACATTTGTTTTAACAATCATCTTATCAACTGCCACAAAAGGTCAAACAACCCCCCTCTACCATCTTGTCATTTAGAAAAACTCAGATGTTAGGTGTGTCCATTGGACTCACCTGGTTTACTGAGGCCCTTCTGTTGGACCTGTGCACACCTGAGCTCATCATTGGTTTCCCGCAGTGTGTCTCGCTCTGAGATCAAACGCTGGAAAACACATTGGGATAACGTGGGGATTAGACTGCACTCAATCTGATCCTACTAGAAGTGTTCAAAGTGACTGCCTCAGAATTTCAGAGATTTTAAATCCACATCCACTTTGACATCATGCCCTTTTAAGTAATACATCTTAGTCTGGAGAGGAGTTGTCCCCGGCTATCCTCTCTCACCTCTTTCTCCTTAAGCAGGGCGTCATACTTGTCCTGAAGGTTATTGTACTCAAACTGCCACTTCTCAGCCTTCAGTGCCTCTGACGAATGCTTGGTGTGAAGCTCATGGACCTGACAGCAGGGAGGCAAACACATTCAGGGTCTGAAGAGAGTTCATACCATCATGTGTCATACACACATCCATCTCCACACCTTTGTTAACCCTCCCCACTCTAGCCCTCTCTGCCCACCTGTCTCTTGTAGGTGTCCAGCTGGGTGCGGACTGAGTTGGCCCTGCGTAGCTCCTCCTCCAGCTCACATGTGCGCTGCATGTAGACAGTGTTGCGCTCCTCCAGCAGACGCACCTGTCTGCGCAGGTCCCCCAGGTCCTCCAGCTTACGCTTGTATGTCTCCACCAGTGCCTCCAGCCGGCTCACCCGGTCAGACGAATGCCTGAGGGAGGGGAGAGGGTGAGATGGGGAAGCGTTTTGAGGACGGGGCAGGAAAGAAAGGAGAGAAGGATAGGAGGCCACAGACTACTGAGATGCTGCTCTCCCCCTGGGCTCACCGGAGGATGTCCATCTCATCTTTGAGAGTCTGGGCCTCCTGGGCGAGGCTGGTCAGTTCATCGTTACGGTGAGTGAGGTCCAAAACGTCACGCTCCAGAATCTCCCCTCGCACACGCATGTCATCTCGGCTGTTCTCTAGTCTGTGTCACAAACAGGGGGGCAAACAGAAAATTATAAATCAATTGTATCAAAAGAGTAGACACAGAGTAGAATGCATTTAGTTTGGAAGTCTGTGTTGAGGATATGACTCTGACCTGTAGTTCTCCTCCTGTAGCTGCTCCATCTGGCTCTGCAGCAGCAGCAGCTTCTTGCCAGTGATGGTGGTAGAAGCATCCTGTGGGTTACTGAGGCTGAGCCTCTCCCTCAGGGACTGTGTCTCCACCTGCAGGGACGACTTCTCCTCCAGGACGGCTGCCAACTGAGGCCCAAACACACACACACACACACACACACACACACACACACACACACACACACACAGACAGAGTCAGGGGTGGAGAGGCAGAGAGAGAACCAGACAAAGTGGCATGTAACCAAGGCTAGAGAGGGAGGAGACCTAGAGACAAATGAACAAACAGTTACACATTGAGTCATAGAAAGTGCTGAGCACAGAAAAAGGACACACTTCAAAACGCAGAACACCACCAAAAAACACATTTACTCATGAAAATGCTGAACACAAATAAGACACTCCACAAGTGCTAAAGAAAAAAAAGAGCCACACTCACATATCCAGCAACAGACACTGTACATTGCTTGAAAACATGCAATGTTTTTCCATGAGGGTTGGTGGTAACTTCACATGCACAAACATCAAAGCAGTTAGTCAGCTGGTCTGCTATGTTCTCAGTCGGGTGGGCCACTTTCTCAATGGAGCAGTTGTTAGCATTACCCCTCAAGGAGGTGAATAGAAAAACAGGTGTCTGAGTCAGTCAGACTAACAGTTACAAAGTGGGGAGACTGGAGAGTGAGCTCAGAAAGGGATGTTGACTAAGGATTCAAGCTAGTGAGGCTTGATGAAAGATGAACTATCCTTGGGGTTATCATGGACAAGAATGTTGGTTGGTGGTTTAGGGTACGTCCACCCTGAATATGTTTGTGGGTTAGGCAAGCAGGCATGCCAATATTAAAAGGGGGCGTCTATTACTTACCTGTTGGACATCTTTCCAGTTTGAGCACAGCAAAACTCTACACTGAACTTTAAGGACAAATGGCTTGCTTTAGCATCATACCAGGGAGAAAGTAAAGAACTACATAAACTACTGAGAATTTCTTAATGTGTTGAATGTTTACATACTAAGAAATATGCTGAATACATAACAGTGGTAATTGCCTTCTAATCCTAAATACTATACAATGTAATTATTGGGGATCAATGACCTAAGTCTTTGTACCCAATGACATTGCCTAATCAGAGGCAGCATTAGCAGCACAGTTAGCACTGTTTCATAGAGAATAATAGAGGATTTCTAGTACCCAAAAGCCCATTTTAGCATGTGCAGCGCCATTGAAAACATTCACCATTTTGTAGTCAACTGGGTGGGGCTTCCTATTGGTTAAGGAAAGATCACAAAAGTCCATCCAGGACATCAGGAAGGATCAGCCAATAAATTATTTGTGAGCAAACATTCCATAATTGCAGGTGGCAGTACATCGCCAACCTTGGCTTTATACCTGTATACAACACACTCCAGGTGGCAGTATGCACCCTTTTAGTTTGTTTACCAACTCAGAAGTAATAGAAGAAAATGTACTACTTCAAAATCAGTGTAGGCTGGTGGGAGGGGCTATAGGAGGACAGGCTCGTTGTAATGGCTGGAATGGAATAAATAGAACGGTATCAAACATATGGAAACCACAGGTTTGACGCCGTTCCTTTAATTCCATAACAGCCATTACAATGAGCCTGTCCTCCTATAGCACCTCCCACCAGCCTACACTGATCAAGATGAAGATGGCCTCAATGGCGCTGCCCGTGCACTCACAGAAGCCATAATGGGACAGATACAAAGAAGAGTCCTCTATCACTCTCTATGTACCATTTACACAACAAACCATCAGGGGGAATCAGTCAGACTGGACAACAATCCTCAGCCAAGCGAATAAATAGGGTCACTTCACTCATGGCAAAGAGCTGCAGATACACACTCAACATGCTAACTAACAAACAGTCCTCTCTGCCCACCTGGTGCTCCAGGTCCCGACAGCGCTGGCCCAGATCCTCCTTCGCCTCCACCTCCTCACTGAGAAAATAATACTTCCTGGACTGCAGACACGGAGAGAGACACAATGGAGGTTATAGACAGCACAGTGGGAGGTAGAGAACGAGAGAGATACCATGAAAGACAAGTAAATGAGACAGCAATTGAAGAATAGCGATAAAAACAACTTGCAGGGGAGTGAAAGTTCAAAACTAATCAGAGAAGCAGAGTAAGAAGAGAGCAGGTCCCACCTGGTAGTCAAAGTCCCCGTAGGTCTCAGGACTTCCTGGAACAGTTGTCTCTTTAGCCAGGAGCTACACCACAACAACAGATTCAATTGCTGGTTCAAACTCCAGAAAGACAGATCACATGGCGAAACCCATTGTCAATATAGAGGTAATCAGGACAAGTGAGCTATTGCCTGTTTTATAGTGTATATTAGTGTTAAATAGATAAAGGTTTCAGGGAGCAAAGAATTGTGCTTGTAGGTGCAATCTCACAAGAGGACAAAGAGGATAATATCCAAAATACTGATCTCACCTCCTGTATGGCTGTCATGACAACATGCTGGACAGACTCCTCCAGGGTCATTATCTGCTGGATGTGCTCTATGAAAAAAACATGGAGTCGTCGTCCACTGAATATCACATCCACATCTGACAGCCAGACACTCAAACACTTCAAGAACACTGCTTTACACACAGTGCAACAGTTTATCCTGCATTCACATCAAACCCTCTAGCTTGTTCATCTGAAGATCACATTGTCTTTTAAAACCCTGTTTTATCATAATCTGTATACAGTACATAGTTTAGGCTTTGTAGGAATGAACCAGTGAATGCTCAGTTTATGAACTCGTGATAATCAGGTCATTGCATTAATCCTGCATTTTCTCCATAGGTGACTTCCTGTTACCCAGCATGGCCTCCTCTAGCCCAGCTAGCTCACCTTGCTTCTTCTCACAGCTGACAGCACAGCCAAGCACCAACTGCACCAGCTTTCCAAGTTCAGTCACATCTCCAAACTCCCCAATCAGATTGATGTCTGGCAGGTGCTCATCTGCTACCTGGTGGCCAAGCACCTGTTCATGGAGGGATGGAGACAATGGGGGATTGTGAGAAAATACACAGTTGAAGTCAGAAGTTTACATACACTTTAGCCAAGTTCATTTAAACTCAGTTTCACAATTCCTAACATTTAATCCCAGTACAAATTCCCTGTCTTGGGTCAGTTAGGATCATCACTTTATTTTAAGAATGTGAAATGTCAGAATAATAGTAGAGAATTATTTATTTAAGCTTTTATACCTTTCATCACATTCCCAGTGGGTTAGAAGTTTACATACACTCAATTAGTATTTGGTAGCATTGCCTTTAAATTGTTTAACATGGGTAAAAGTTTTGGGTAGCCTTCCACAAGCTTCCCACAATAAGTTGGGTGAATTTTGGCCTATTCCTATTGACAGAGCTGGTATAACTGAGTCAGGTTTGTAGGCCTCCTTGCACACACACTTTTTCAGTTCTGCCCACAAATGTTCTATAGGATTGAGGTCGGGGCTTTGTGTTGGCCATTCCAATACCTTGACTTTGTTGTCCTTAAGCCATTTTGCCACAACTTTGGAAGCATGCTTGGGGTCATTGTCCATTTGTAAGACCCATTTGCAACCAATCTTTAACTTCCTGACTGTCTTGAGATGTTGCTTCAATATATCCACATAATTTCCCTCCCTCATGATGCCATCTATTTTGTGAAGTACACCAGTCCCTCCTGCAGCAAAGCACCCCCACAACAACATGATGCTGCCATCCCCATGCTTCACGGTTGGGATGGTGTTCTTTGGCTTGCAAGCCTCCCCCTTTTTTCTCCAAACATAACGATAGTCATTATGGCCAAACAGTAATATTTTTGTTTCATCAGACCATAGGAAATTTCTCCAAAAAGTACACTTTGTCCCCATGTGCAGTTGCGAACCGTAGTCTGGCTTTTTTTATGGCGGTTTTGGAGCAGTGGCTTCTTCCTTGCCGAGTGGCCTTTCAGGTTGTGTCGATATAGGACTCGTTTTACTTTGGATATAGATACTTTGTACCTGTTTTCTCTAGCATTTTCACAAGGTCCTTTGCTGTTGTTCTGGGATTGATTTGCACTTCTCGCACCAAAGTACGTTCATCTCTAGGAGACAGAACTTGTCTCCTTCCTGAGGGGTATGACGGCTGTGTGGTCCCATGGTGTTTATACTTGTTCATCTGTACAAACAATACTACACGTGGTACCTTCAGGCGTTTGGAAATTCCTCCCAAGGATGAACCAGACTTGTGGAGGTCTACAATTGTGGCTGATTTCTTTTCCCATGATGTTTGAAAGAGGCACTGAGTTTGAAGGCAGGTCTTGAAATACATCCACGGGTACACCTCCAATTGACTCAAATTACGCCAATTAGACTATCAGAAGCTTCTAAAGCCATGACATCATTTTCTGGAATTTTTCAAGCTGTTTAAAGGCACAGTCAACTTAGTGCATGTAAACTTCTGACCCACTGGAATTGTGATACAGTGAATTAAATGTGAAATAATCTGTCTGTAAATAATTGTTGGAAAAATGACTTGTGTCATGCACAAAGTAGATGTCCTAACCGACTTGCCAAAACTATAGTTTGTTTAACAAGAAATTTGTGGAGTGGTTGAAAAACAAGTTTTAATGGCTCCAACCTAAGTGTATGTAAACTTCCGACTTCAACTGTATGTATTGAGCAATGACATTTCAAATGGACTAAGACATGTACAAACACTGAGGAACAACTGGAGGAGATTGAGCTCTTAAAAGAAATGCAGGACACATGCATATACCATCCATCCATCCCTTCCTTTTGATCTTTAATGAAGAAAAGCCTTTACTCACATCATGGTAATATTCAAGCATGCTCTGAAGAATCTTCTTCAGGTTGCTGACCTGGAGGAAAATTAAATACATCTGAGCTGGAGAATACAGGCATCTTTGCCTTGGTGAAAATACACCATCTATAAACAGTGAGGCCAGTGGTCACTCTAGGTTGCCTGGGTGACAACCTAGAGGCACTGTGTCATATCCTTCTGTCTCATACTGCACCTTGAGGCGCCAGTTGGCCTCACTCTCCTCCTTGATCCTGCTCAGCCATGCCTCATTAAACCAGGAGGGGTCTCTGTTAATGAGATGAAACACTTAACAATACATATTCTAGGGACATACAATACACAGGAAGCCACAGGGCAGAGTATTTCTAAACTGGAAACTCTAATATGTGACACTCAATGAATGTCACAACAAGCAATCAATCATTGGAAACTTGCTTGAGTTATCATATAAAAAACAGACATAGAATTGCCATTACCCAATTCAACTAACCTTTAGATAAAAGCAATGCATGTTTCCAGTTCGACACAAAAATAGATACATTTCTGCGTGTGCGAGTGGACAGAAAGGCACACACATACTACAGCAGATGAGGTATGAAGGTAATTTGGCTTGGACAGACAGTACCCTAAAATGGACAGGCCCTTACACAAAATCCCACCTGGGCACAATCTGCCAGATCCAGAAATACAGACCTATTCAAATCAAGCGTAGGAATATAAATAAAAACAGACTAACAGCCCATCCTCTAACTTCACAAAAAGGCTTTTGAATAGATGATTGAATTTGCTCTAATCAGGCTCTATTCAAAGTAGTTAAAGGCCCAAAACAAAATGTCAGTGTGCAACTGATAAGCAAATCAGTCTGTGAATTGCAAATGACTGGGATTGAACGACTCCACAAATCTCTTACTATTGCCAATGTGACAGGGTAATGGGATCTGCAAGTAAGGACCTTTTGCCACGTTGACATGCTAGTCAGAACTAGGAAATTCAGAAATGTCCAACGTGCTAACTGGTCACAGTTATACACGTGCCACGTTCATCGAATCAGCAAGTCGGACATTTCTGAGTTTCCTAGTTCCGACTAGCATGTGAAGGCGGCATAAATCTCCCAGTTTTCCCAAGCTGAGCTGGTGTCTACTCTTGTGTTAACCCACCACCAACCTCAAAACTTACATCCTGTGTAGAACGTGTGCAATAGCCACTCCGCTCGTCAGGTCCTGCTTACTGGTGCATGAGGGCACCTGAAATGTCTGTAGCTGGAAGGGTTGGACATGAGAAATGAGAAGAAAATGTGTTAGTGTGTCATTTATTCTACTTCACATGACAATCAATTAGAAATCAACTGATCGAGAAGAGGAACCATGCAAATGCTACTGCCAACACGTTGGGCAAATTGCTTACTGTTTTAGGATGGGTATCTATTAAGCACTTTGTGACAACTGTTGATAAAAAACGGGCTTTAAAAAAATACATTTGATTGATTGTACCGTCTAGAAGTGCTGGAAAGCCATTCTACATATGTACTGTACAGCTAAAGTGTTTGCTAACCACTAAATGATAGACCTCAGCTAGCTACTTAGCTGGCAAGTTGTTTGTAAGATAAGAGATCATTCCACATTTCTAGCCAATTTTAATATAGCCTAAACAACCTATATTGTTGTTCCATGGTACATAGTTGAAAAACTCAGCCATCTCAATGGTACTCAGAGGCTAGCTAGGAGAGTGACACTGGCTTGCTGGGGCTTGGCTAGACCTTTGTACTGATTGCATAAAATGGTGGCGAACTGAGTTGCTGGCTGGAAACTTGAGCTTGTCCAACAAGTACATTTCTGATGTCGACAGTAAGACCATCAAAATCATTTAGCTAGCTAGTTAGCTTTATTTGACAGTGACAGCTAGTTAATGATGTTCTTTTTTATTTGAACGGGTTCAAGGCACTATTAACGATAAAATGCCTAGCTACATTTAATTGTAAAAACACCTAATTTCATTTCGCCACATTTCACTGCTAGCGAGAGGTCGCTTTGGATGACGACTCAGTCTGGCTAGCAAGATATCCCAGTTACCCAACTTGGCAATCATATTTAACTTTGTAAAACTTACCCAATTTAGTAGCGAATCGCATAGCTTTGCTTTATCCAGACTCATTTTGGTTTGTCTAACCGATACTCTGCAGTTAGCACACTAGCAATCGAGACTTTCACCTTCAAACTTAAGATTTTAGTTTTTAGCTCACGTCAACAAACCTTGGCCTCCTGTTAGCTAGCTTGACTTTCGCGTTTTAGCTCCATAAACCATCCGGGTGAGCCTCCGTATTAAGAACATTGTCATGGCAACAGATGACAGTATTTCATTTGTTGTTGTCACAGAGTTTCTAAACCCAGAGACGCACGCAACATCGCGAGACTTCCGGAACGCTTGCGAAGCAGACTGGGCCGGGGTTTGGTGTTTGAGAAGTGACAAATTCTTCTTTGGTTGCTAATTTTATCGAAATCATAAAGCACAAACTAGATTCGAGACAATGTACTAAGTATTTGAACATGTTATTACTCCAACCTCGTGAAAGTGACAAACTGACACGTTTTTAGTTATTGCACATGCGCAGCTTAACGCGAGACAACCGTTACACCCGATTACGTGTTTTTGCGCATGAGCAGTTGCCGGGGTCACGTGCTAGTTGGAACTAGGAAACTCCGATATTTCCAACATTCGTTGAACGCGGCACGTGTATAACTACAACCAGTTAGGAGGTTGGACATTTCCGAGTTTCGACAAGCACTTGGACGCGGCACCAGCTAGCCAACGTCGCCATGACATCGCCTACAAGCGTGATCAGGTAATTATATTGGAGAAGCAGTTTCTACCTATCTTCATACTGTACTGTCTTTGTTGTTTGCTCGCCTGTATGTTGCTCAAAACAGAGCGTTATTGTAGAGATCATTTGTAGGCGTTATGTTGTGTATGTTTCGAAAACCTTTAGCATGATTTTTGGAATTAAAAAATTTATTTGTTCGAAAAAGTTCCACAAAAGAACAGTAGATGGCTCAAGTTGACAAAATGACACAGAACTGAGGAGTGAAGGTGTCTCGAGTCCGAGCAAAACTGATCATGTAGCTAGCCTAGCAGAACAAGTACATAAATCAATTATGTTTAGCAATTAAAATAGAAAACCGCATTCCCCCCAGTTAACATATTTAAAAAATACCATCTCACTTTGTCAAAAGGTGTTTATCTAGGGGCTGTAAAGCAAGACACAATGTATCACAGCAATGGTTTCAATTATTCCAGTGTCTTATTAATTCCCTGTGCCTAAGTGCTGATATGCATGGCTCTCACATTGATCTGTCTCCTGAGAAAATGTGCTTTATCAGCTCAATGTGAGGGCCTCCCTGTGTCATAACATGCAGACACATGCTTATTTTCCTAAGTACTCTATCTCCCTGTTTACACCTCTCCCTTCTTGCTCCAATACTCACAGTTCAACCTGATGTATTTGCCAACTTCCTGTTTGCTCTGGCCAGCCCAACAAGTCAGGTTTCCTCCCTGGCCCACCCACTGTAGGCTACCTGCTCTCCTAGAACACATACTTGTGTGACATGTCTGTTTCACTTCAAATCAAATCAAATCAAATCAAATTTTATTTGTCACATACACATGGTTAGCAGATGTTAATGCGAGTGTTGGTGAAATGCTTGTGCTTCTAGTTCCGACAATGCAGTAATAACGAACAAGTAATCTAACTAACAATTCAAAAAAAACTACTGTCTTATACACAGTGTAAGGGGATAAGGAATATGTACATAAGGATATATGAATGAGTGATGGTACAAAGCAGCATAGGCAAGATACAGTAGATGATATCGAGTACAGTATAACATATGAGATGAGTATGTAAACAAAGTGGCATAGTTAAAGTGGCTAGTGATACATGTATTACATAAGGATGCAGTCGATGATAGAGTACAGTATATACATATGCATATGAGATGAATAATGTAGGGTAAGTAACATTATATAAGGTAGCATTGTTTAAAGTGGCTAGTGATATATTTACATAATTTCCCATCAATTCCCATTATTAAAGTGGCTGGAGTTGAGTCAGTGTCATTGACAGTGTGTTGGCAGCAGCCACTCAATGTTAGTGGTGGCTGTTTAACAGCCTTGAGATAGAAGCTGTTTTTCAGTCTCTCGGTCCCAGCTTTGATGCACCTGTACTGACCTCGCCTTCTGGATGACAGCGGGGTGAACAGGCAGTGGCTCGGGTGGTTGATGTCCTTGATGATCTTTATGGCCTTCCTGTAGCATCGGGTGGTGTAGGTGTCCTGGAGGGCAGGTAGTTTGCCCCCGGTGATGCGTTGTGCAGACCTCACTACCTCACTGGCTTGTGAAATTATTCACCCCCTTGGCATTTTTCTATTTTGTTGCCTTACAACCTGGAATTAAAATGTATTTTTGGGTTTGTATCATTTGATTTACACAACATGCCTACCACTTTGAAGATGAAAATATTTTTTATTGTGAAACAAACAAGAAATAAGACCCCACAGCAATTACAGCTGCAAGTCTCTTGGAGTATGTCTCTATAAGCTTGGCACATCTAGCCACTGGGATTTTTGCCCATTCTTCAAAGCAAAACTGCTCCAGCTCCTTCAAGTTGGAGGGGTTCCGTTGGTGTACAGCAATCTTTAAATCATACCACAGATTCTCAATTGGATTGAGGTCTGGGCTTTGACTAGGCCATTCCAAGATTTTTAAATGTTTCACCTTAAACCACTCAAGTGTTGTTTTAGCAATATGCGTAGGGTCATTGTCCTGCTGGAAGGTGAACCCCCATCCCAGTCTCATATCTCTGGACTACTGACACAGGTTTCCTCAAGAATTTCCCTGTATTTAGCGCCATCCATCATTCCTTCAATTCTGACCAGTTTCCGAGTCCCTGCAGTTGAAAAGCACCCCCACAGCATGATGCTGCCACCACCATGCTTCACTGTGGGGATGGTGTTCTTGGGGTGATAGGTGGTGTTGGGTTTGCGCCAGACATTGTTTCCCTTGATGGCCAAAAAGCTCAATTTTAGTCTCATCTAACCAGAGTACCTTCTTTAATATGTTTGGGGAGTCTCCCACATGCCTGTTGGCTAACACCAAATGTGTTTGCTTATTTTTTTTATTTTAGCAAAGGCATTTTTCTGGCCACTCTTCCGTAAAGCCCAGCTCTGTGGAGTGTACTGCTGAAAGTGGTCCTATGGACAGATACTTGATTCTCTGCGGTGGAGCTTTGCAGCTCCTTCAGGGTTATATTTGGTCTCTTTGTTGCCCCTCTGATTAATGCCCTCCTTGCCTGGTCCGTGAGTTTTGGTGGGCGGCCCTCTCTTGGCAGGTTTGTTGTGGTGCCATATTCTTTCAATTTTTTAATAATGGATTTAATGGTGCTTCGTGGGATGTTCAAAGTTTATGATATTTTTTTACAACCCAACCCGGAATCTCCACAACTTTGTCGCTGACCTGTTTGGATAGCTCCTTGGTCTTCATGGTGCCGCTTGCTTGGTGGTGTTGCAGACTCTGGGGCCTTTCAGAACAGGTGTGTGTGTATATATACACACATATATAGATCATGTGACACTTAGATTGCACACAGGTGGACTTTATTTAACTAATTATGTGACTTCTAAAGGTCATTGGTTGCACCAGATCTTATTTAGGGGCTTCATAGCAAAGGGGGTGAATACATGTGCAAGCACCACTTAAGTTTTTTTATTTTAGATAATTTTTTGAATATTTTTTTATTTCACTTCACCAATTTGGACTATTTTGTGTATGCGCATTACATGAAATCCAAATAAAAATCCATTTAAATTACAGGTTGTAATGCAACAAAATAGGAAAAACGCCAAGGGGGATGATACACTGCCTTGCAAAAGTTATGTCTCCCAGCCAGACCTGTCCGTAAACTTTGTTTGGTCTCTACTGAATAGTAAACTCAGTCTTAAATGCGGCTTCCCCATATTTGTCAAACCACCAGAGCCAATGTTCTGTGTAAATGACTGCACACCTTGTCCGTTATAGACTACATCTCTGCCCACCCACCATCTACCAATATAGTCTCAAAAAATGTGTTTAGATGTTATATAAATGTATACATCATTGAAGTATAATACAATAACCCTATGGTATTTATTGAGGGATATTCACGATAATAATAAAAAACAATATTTTATAAGAATGTGTACCTGCCAGTTTGTTATAATGACTCAAATGTTCCCCTACAGGTAGGCTACAACACTATAGTACTGGGTTTACGTGATCCTTTGTGGAAATGGTTTTGACACATATTTACCTGCTCTCCTTCCCACACTCCCCAGTACCCGACCTCTGTGCGGGACACTTCAGGGGTGTATGCATGTTTGGTTAGTGAGAGGGGGTCGCAACCTGAATAACCCAGAGAAAGAATATGAGACCTGGGAGGAAGTAAGGTTTATGGCTGGGGGTTCGGTGGTTTAGTCATCCACTGAGGGAGGGGCCTGCTGACTAACACCATGTGGTGGGCTGGGGATATTGGCGAGGCCTGAGAGGAGGTTGACTATTTTTGTCCAGCTCCCCCGCCTTCACTCTAATTCCTCTTTTTGCTTGTTCTTTCTTTACATTATTCCCCAGATGTGTTTCCTTCCTGAAAGTCAGAAAGCAGTACTTCTCCTCTTTTCCAACCCCAGTCTGACGCACATGCGTCCTCCAGGGAAGTGGGGAGGGGTGGAGGTGGGGAGGGCAAACAGAAAAAGATTGGGTAATAAATGTTGTGGTTTCTTCGGTTGGAAAACTATTTGGTGATGGTTCCTTATTCACTTTTCACGGATCTACACACTTCACAGTTTTCACATCATTGCCTTTTCCACACAGGTTTCAATAACTTTATCCATGGCATAGACACACATGTACAGAGCACATGATTCGGAGTTCTTCTGTTGAAGGCTATCATAATGTCATGCTGATCTGACACTGGTGTATAAGAAGAATAAAGAGCAAACATCTTAGCTCTCATGTTCTCCTTCATGTATTTAGCCTATCCCTGCACATGAATTAAGTTTATGGTCGTGAGAAACAATAGCACACTGCGCCTTTAAATAAAGGAATGTGAACAATCCACTGCTGTGCCCAGGCATTGGGGCTGGAATTGGTTGGAATGTTGGCAGAAGTTTCATCTCCCCACAGCTCTTTCCCAGGCCAGGTGTTGGAAATGCAGGAAAACAAAACTATCTGAAAAGAGGGAATAGAGCAGTGTGGGTGAAAGTGGGAGTGCAGGGTTAGTGAGAGATACACAGAAGTCCAATTAGAACCCAAGCTCTCTAGACATGAAGTCATCCAGCCTATATAGTTCTACTGAAAAGACATAAAATGGGAGGGAAAAACCTGACTGAGATTTACTGCTCCTCCTTATCGGCCGTCTCTTCGCCTGCTCTCTAAACAGAGATTTATGGCTTTGGCAATATCAGGTATTTGATAAGTGTTCATCACGAAATGCACGCATACAAGCACAAGGCGACCTGGCCTAACTGGGTGCTGGGCCACTGACTGTAGTGATGCCTGTAGAACATCGTTCCGGGAGTAGCTAGTCTATTATTGTGTAGTTTAGCCCTGTCTGGTGACTCAGTGATAGGTCAATGTAGTTTGAACCACTGAAGTTAAAGTTTGTTATGTAACAAAGATGAGATGACCCTCAATGTTATTGAAATAGATCTCGCTCTATGCAACAGCCACAATATACCAACCTCCTATTACAAAGCGTGATCCACAGCATCAAACCAAGGGCATTAGCACTGGGTAATACCCTGAATTCAACTAATTGATGTAAACAAGTCTATCACTCCCATAGCATCTGGACATTAAAAACTAGGTGGGCCTCATTTCACTCACCTAGTTTTGCATTCAGAAAGACAATTTTGGTTGGCATTGCTAAGAGTAAGAGTTTGTGTAATCCTCTCTCACTCATTCTCTCTCTCCCACACACACACACACACACACTCCCATGCAGATGCAGCACACGGCCAGTGTAGGGTGAGTCACAGTGACCTGGCAGAGAGTGCCTCCCCTTGGGAGAGTCCTTACATGCATCCCTGTGATTATGGCCAAATCCCCTGAGGGCATCAGGTGGGCCTTCTCTCTGAGCAACGTGAGACCGCCACCCATTGTTAGGTCCACAATGCTGAGCTTACTTGAAAGGTGATTTCGCCAGAAATCATTTCGCAAGATGAAAAGGGTTTAGGAGTGTATATCAATTGATAGCTGTTGATAGTTCTCCTCCTTTTATAGTGTTGTGTTCCAGTTGTAGTCTAATATGACACCAGTATCGTATGGTTAAAAACATTTTCATTTTGAAGCATATACTATCAGGCATAGCAATCCTATATGAATCATCGCTGCATGCAGAAACATATTTGTTCTTGTGCTGACAAGAGATCTGCCTGCTGTCCCCTCACCAGAGCCCCATGCAGGGGCAGACTGGCCATCTGGCATTTCGGCAAATGGGCCACAAGGAAAAAAATGGTCCGATGTGTTAGAAATAACAGGGCCAATTTCTAGTCCCAATCTGCCCCTGGCCCCATGGGCACAGGATGGTTGACCTCCCTCTTCTGGGAAAAAGCATCTTAGCTTCACACAACACACAGTGGTTGTATAATATAATCTCCGTGTCATGTATAATGTATTTAACAATCTATAAGCTACATTATGACAAGACTGTTACATTTAACTGGCCCTTTGGCATATTTCCCATGTTGACTTTAGGCCCAGTTGCTTAATAGGAATGTATCAGTTTATTTAACACAACAACACTATAAAGGAGGAGAACGGGGCCAAAAACAGCTATCAATTGATATACACTGCTAAACCCTTTTCATCTTGTGAAATGTTTGTATCACCAGTAATTGTTTGGTTTGTTTATATTACTTGCATATCTGTAGTGAAGAACAGAGTGAACAAAACATTAGGAACACCTGCATTTTTCATGATATAGACTGATAGGGTGAATGCAGATGAAAGCTATGATCCCTTATTGATGTCACCTGTTAAATCCACTTCAATCATTGTAGATTAAGGGGAGGAAAAGTTTAAAAATGATTTTTAAGCTGTGAGACAATTGAGACATGGATTGTGTATGTGTGCCATTCAGAGGGTGAATGGGCAAGACAAAAGATGTAAGGGCCTTTGAACAGGGTATGGTAGTAGGTACCAAGCGCACCGGTTTGTGTCAAGAACTGCAACGCTGCTGGGTTTTTCATACTCAACGGTTTCCTGTGTCTATCAAGAATGTTCCAACACCCACAAGGGACAAGGGGGAGGGCAACTCAATATTAAGAAGGTATTCCTAATGTTTTGTACAAACCGTGTATACAGTATGTCATCAGCTACAAATAACACATGCTTGAATCTTGCTAAAAGGAGCTTGGGGACACTGTTTTTCAATTGTAATAGATTTAGTAATTGCAGAGAAAGACTAATAATAGGCTAGACTCCACCTGAACCTGTTTCTCCCAGCACGTGGTGAAGTACTACAAACACACACGTCGCCCACACAGCCTAAACAATGAAACACCCTGTACCACCCTGCACCACCCTGGCCCTTGCCCTTTCAGACACATTCCATACGCCCTTTAACCAAATTGTTGAGACCATTGAGATTGCCTGGTGGCATGGTTGAGGCCGTGTTGAACCTGGGGATGTGTGTGTTTGTGTTGCTACGTGACTGTGCTTGCCGGTATAATGAAGTGGAGAGCGTGTGTGTGTGTGTGTGTGTGTGTGTGTGTGTGGGGGGGGGTTAGAATAAAAAGTCCTCATAAGTATAGTAATACAGAGCTATGTGTGTGTGGTTACTTATGCAATCTCTATAGGGTGTGAGACCAAATTCTGAAGATTCTTTTCAAAAAGAGCCTGCCACACCTCCAAGCTTGCACAACTTCCCAATTTTTTTTTTTTCTTGTCCACATTCTCCACAGACACACACACCCATATTCAGCCGTTTACCCTGCTCCAGATGGCTGCAGCTCTGCCAATTGATGCCCTTCCCTAACAACCTTAATTATACAGCAGGACTTGAACTCTACTTGTCAACAAGTGTGGGTTCAGAGTGAAGCCACAGCCCTTCACCCAGAGTGACAAGCCACCTGACTCAGCAATCTGGCCCTGTCCACCGCAATCAACATGCCTGCATCTAGCCTGTCTTTAATTCCACTGGGGCATGGGCAGTGCAGCGCTTTTAACCCTGTAAGTGCCCTCTCCTCTGTCCCCCCTCATCCTCATCAGAGTCCACACAGAGCTGTCACACAAAGGACGGACACACACACACACACACACACACACAGGCAGGTCTGATGGACACTCTTGGACCACACAGGATGGCTAATTCTAGCTTTGAGCGCTATGATGAAACTGTCTCTCATGAGGACCGCCACAGGAAAGAGACCCAGAGTTACCTCTGTTGCAGAGGATAAGTTCATTAGAGTTACCAGTCTCAGAAATTGTAGCCCAACTAAATGCTTCAGAGTTCAAGTAACAGACACATCTCAACATCAACTGTTCAGAGGAGACTGCATGAATCAGGCCTTCATGGTTGAATTGCTACAAAGAAACCACTACTAAAGGACACCAATAAGAAGAATAGACTTGCTTGATCCAAGAAACACGAGAAATCTGTCTTTTGGTCTGATGATAGTCTCCCCAATTTTGTGGTATCCAATTGTTAGTAGTTACTTTGTCTCATCACTGCAACTCCCATACGGACTCGGGAGAGGCGAAGGTCGAGAGCCATGCGTCCTCCGAAACACAACCCAACCAAGCCGCACTGCTTCTTAACACAGCGTGCATCCAACCCGGAAGCCAGCCGCACCAATGTGTACATCTAGCGACCTGGTCAGCGTGCACTGCGCCCAGCCCGCCACAGGAGTCGCTAGTGAGTAATCTGAGTAATCTGTCTTTTGAGACAAGAATATCCCTGCCGGCCAAACCCTCCCTAACCCGTATGACACTGGGCCAATTGTGCGCCGCCCCATGGGCCTCCCAGTCGCGGCCGGCTGCGACATAGCTCAACCGCCATGTCTTTGTGAGATCCAGAGTAGGTGAACAGCTGATCTCTGCATGTGTGGTTCCCACCGTGAAGCATGTAGGAGGAGGAGGTGTGATGGTGTGGGGGTGCTTTGCTGGTGACACCTTCAGTGATTTATTTAGAATTGAATGCACACTTAACCAGAATGGCTACCACAGCATTCTGCAGTAATATGCCATCCCATCTGGTTTGCACTTAGTGGGACGATAATTTGTTGTTCAACAGGACAAAGACCCAACATACCTCCAGACTCTGTAAGGGCTATTTGACCAAGAATGGGAGTGATTGAGTGCTATATCAGATGAACTGGCCTCCACAATCACCCAATATCAACCCAATTGAGATGGTTTGTGATGAGTTGGACCACAGAGTGAAGGCAAAGCAGCCAACAAGTTTTCAGCATATGTGGGAACTCCTTCAAGACTGTTGGAAAAGCATTCCAGGTGAAGCTGGTTGATAGAATGCCAAAAGTGTGCAAAGCTGTCATCAAGGCAGAGTGTCTACTTTAAAATACATGTTAATGCATGATGTTTAACACAAAGAAAAACTAGGTGTGTCCAACTTTTAACTGGTACTGTATATAGTCACTTTAATGTTTACATACTGTTTTATCCACTTTATATGTATATACTGTATTTATAATCAACACATCTTAACAAAACATCTTTGCTGTAGGAAATTAAAATTAAAACATTGATGTTCTGTCCTCCTCTATCCCAGCCTCTCCTCTCTGTTTGCCTGACTTGTTTGGCATCCTTCATTCCAGCTGTTCTCCAGATGCAATGTGGGAGGCCGGGGCTGCTTGCCCACCTGTTGCTCTCCCATCTATCTGCCTTTAGCACTGTTAACAGAACAGTCATTGTCTAGGTCTGGGGGTGCAGGGTGTCCTGTACCTCCAGACACTGATCCACTACGACAGCATCTAGTGACTGATCCAAAACCAGGTGAATTGCTGTCCACTCCGCTCATCCACACAGTAACGGATGGACTGCTCCATTGATTGACATGCCAACCAAGTGACAGACTAACTGACTGGTGACCATACAGACTGAGTGACTGATGAGTCTCTCCTTCCAGCACAAACTCCTGTCATGTTCTAAACACATTGAATCAGTTTCCGTATCCTTTGAAGATGTTCAAGCCATGGTTACTGCCCTCAAATAAACACTGTTAAGAAGACTGCATAGACATAGTCAGAAAATACCATATAGACACAGTCAGAAAAGACCATATAGACACAGTCAGCAAAGACCACAAAGGGGTAGTCCAATGAAGACTACAAAGGGGTAGTCCAATGAAGACTACAAAGGGGTAGTCAATGAAGACTACAAAGGGGTAGTCAATGAAGACTACAAAGGGGTAGTCAATGAAGACTACAAAGGGGTAGTCAATGAAGACTACAAAGGGGTAGTCAATGAAGACTACAAAGGGGTAGTCAATGAAGACTACAAAGGGGTAGTCAATGAAGACTACAAAGGGGTAGTCAATGAAGACTACAAAGGGGTAGTCAATGAACATAAGAATAGGAGAGTACAGTACAGCTGAGTGAGCAGACACTCTGGAGGTGTCTGGAAAGGTAGGTGTTAGGATTAGAGCTTTGTTGAAAGCATGACCCCTGTGAACTTTCAACCTTTTAATGAAGGGTCAGCTACAGTTCCACCCACTTACATCCTGCAGGGCAGAGAAAAGCAGACCTAATCTCAGGCAGCTCAACCTCACTACTCCACCACTCCCTATCACAATGCATTGCTTTTGCATCTGTGGGGTGGGCCCTGGCCTTCAGTGTTCACTGATAAATATTACATTGGTGTGTAAACTGCAGCCTATAGTAGGCTACTGTACCTAGGTCCAATGTAATGGAACCTAATAATGCATCGATATCTCTTATGTGCATTTATTGGTTTAACATTGACTTAAAGAGTCAGAAAGCCTATATACAGTATTAGTGTCTCATAGGCATCCATATACATTTGTGATAAATAAATGTGCGTTACGTTCACCATAAGGATCAGACCAAGGCGCAGCGTGGTATGCGTACATTCTCTTTTTAATGAATGAACAACAAACAACCAAACGAAATGTGAAGCTATACAAACTAGTGCTGACAGGCAACTAAACATAGACAAGATCCCACAACTAACAATGGGTAAAATGGCTACCTAAATATGATCCCCAATCAGAGACTATGATAAACAGTCTCTGATTGGGAACCATATCAGGCCAACATAGACATACAAAAACCCTAGATAACAAAAACTCTAGACATACAACAACTAGAGTACCCACCCTAGTCACACCCTGACCTAACCAAAATATATAGAAAAACAGAGAATCTAAGGTCAGGGTGTGAAAATGTGTTATAAATGCCCATTGTCGTCCATTGACATATGCCATCCAGACTCTCTCACCACTCACAAATCACATACTTAAACAATGGAGAGGAAAAGTCCCCCAAATTGCCAGTAGCTCTGGAAATGTCTGTTAAATTATGCCTGTTTTAAGCCAAAAAAATGTAGGGCAACTGGACAGGATCCAACTAACCAAAAGCTTCTTGTTAAGTGATTATATTAACCAGGTGGTAAATTAAAAAGGTGATAAATTACGTTTTGGCAGTTGGTGAGCCCAGCTAAAGAAAAGCCAATGCTCTGGTTTTGGGTCCAAAACAAAGAGATATCTGTCTAACAAGCCTTCCTTCCCCCGCACTGCTAACAAACTTTCAAATGGCCACGTCCACAATTACCCATTCGCCTGAAGGAAAGATTAAACAGCCACACAGACAAACATTAACCCAGAGCCTGACCCCACAGCCTGTCAAAAAAAGATAAATGCCTGGGACTGGGAGAAAAAAAAGGAAACAACATTCCTGTTCCCGTAAATCGTGAAGGGGGAGGGGGATTTTGGGAAGTTCGGTGAGTCATCACTTTCTTTTCTATCGGCGCTCCCCCCGGCGTTGGTCCACAGACTCTGAATACCTCCACTACAGTTTTCCCTGTCATGCTTTGCAGCGGGCCGTATCGAATTTTGACAAGCGACTCACACAGTGCTCGTCCTGCGTTCGCAGCTGCCTGGCCGGCTGTGACTGCTGGCAGGAGCTCTTTGAAGTGTAGAACAGAGATAGTAGCCTAGCAGTCAACACTCAAACTTGGTTGGATAACAAGAAAGACCTCCAACAGCTAGAGGGTCCTGAAAAAGCCCCTAACTGCTAATGAACTATCATTTGTCACTCCAACCTGTCATTGAATGTGGTAAGCGCGTGCCAAGTACTTGTCCAGACGTGGTCAAGAGGATATTTAAACCATGTTAGAGCTAAAACATGGTAGAGGTAAAACATGGGAGAACCACACAATGGTTAGTGTTTATACAGTGGGGAGAACAAGTATTTGATACACTGCCGATTTTGCAGGTTTTCCTACTTACAAAGCATGTAGAGGTCTGTCATTTTTATCATAGGTACACTTCAACTGTGAGAGACGGAATCTAAAACAAAAATCCAGAAAATCACATTCTTTGATTTTTAAGTAATTAATTTGCATTTTATTGCATGACATAAGTATTTGATACATCAGAAAAGCAGAACTTAATATTTGGTACAGAAACCTTTGTTTGCAATTACAGAGATCATACATTTCCTGTAGTTCTTGACCAGGTTTGCACACACTGCAGCTGGGATTTTGGCCCACTCCTCCATACAGACCTTCTCCAGATCCTTCAGGTTTCGGGGCTGTCGCTGGGCAATACGGACTTTCAGCTCCCTCCAAAGATGTTCTATTGGGTTCAGGTCTGGAGACTGGCTAGGCCACTCCAGGACCTTGTGATGCTTCTTACGGAGACACTCCTTAGTTGCCCTGGCTGTGTGTTTCGGGTTGTTGTCATGCTGGAAGACCCAGCCACGACCCATCTTCAATGCTCTTACTGAGGGAAGGAGGTTGTTGGCCAAGATCTCGCGATACATGGCCCCATCCATCCTCCCCTCAATACGGTGCAGTCGTCCTGTCCCCTTTGCAGAAAAGCATCTCCAAAGAATGATGTTTCCACCTCCATGATTCACGGTTAGGATGGTGTTCTTGGGGTTGGACTCATCCTTCTTCTTCCTCCAAACACGGTGAGTGGAGTTTAGACCAAAAATCTCTATTTTTGTCTCATCAGACCACATGACCTTGTCCCATTCCTCCTCTGGATCATCCAGATGGTCATTGGCAAACTTCAGACCGGCCTGGACATGCGCTGGCTTGAGCAGGGGCGTGTGCTGCAGGATTTTAATCCATGACGGTGTAGTGTGTTAGTAATGGTTTTCTTTGAGACTGTGGTCCCAGCTCTCTTCAGGTCATTGACCAGGTCCTGCCGTGTAGTTCTGGGCTGATCCCTTACCTTCCTCATGATCATTGATGCCCCAAGAGGTGAGATCTTGCATGGAGCCCCAGACCGAGGGTGATTGACTGTCATCTTGAACTTCTTCCATTTTCTAATAATTGCGCCAACAGTTGTTGCCTTCTCACCAAGCTGCTTGCCTATTGTCCTGTAGCCCATCCCAGCCTTGTGCAGGTCTACAATTTTATCCCTGATGTCCTTACACAGCCCTCTGGTCTTGGCCATTGTGGAGAGGTTGGAGTCTGTGTGGGCAGGTGCCTTTTTATACAGGTAACGAGTTCAAACAGGTGAAGTTAATACAGGTAATGAGTGGAGAACAGGAGGGCTTCTTAAAGAAAAACTAACAGGTCTGTGAGAGCCGGAATTCTTACTGGTTGGTAGGTGATCAAATACTTGTCATGCAATAAAATGCTAATTAATTACTTAAAAATCATACAATGTGATTTTCTGGATTTTTGTTCTAGATTCCGTCTCACAGTTGAAGTGTACCTATGATAAAAATTACAGACCTTTACATGCTTTGTAAGTAGGAAACATTGCCGATTTTTCAGGTTTTCAAATACTTGTTCTCCCCACTGTATATCTCATGGAGAGAACCACATTTTATTGCCATTATTTCCTCTATTTCTGGACAGCCTTTCTGTTTGACCATTCATCCACCCTCAAAGCGGTTCATTTCACAAATGGTCTGACATCATTCTGCGGTTAGGTTCTAAGTTCCTTCCCCCCACCAGGACCCCTGGTCCCCTGCAACCACACAACACCCTCACCCCCCAATTAGAAAACGTTTAGCCTGCAAACCAAGCACCTCTCCCTCCTCTTCAATATATGGGACATTTATCACTCTTTAATGACAGACTCCGCAAGGGATGACGTCACCGTCCGCAACACACCAACATACAACAAAAGGGCCCCGTCTCACTCTCCCTTCTGCTTCACCACAGTGACCTCACATGATGGATCGGCTTCAGTCTCACTGGACTCTTTGTGCCACAGTAACCACTGTGGTATGTGGCCCATGAGGCCACACTGCTGCTGCCACTGATGAGCAACACTGAGCAATAATAACAACTGGAAAGAAAAAGCCCCACTTCACAGCCACGGTTGTTAGGCTACCATGAAAGTGTCATCAGGTAGTTGATATAAAACAGAGAGCCTAGAAGTATATGTTAAGTGCATGGTATTCATTCGGCTGGCTGCGCTGTTTATTAGTGGTGGAAGTAAAGGCCTGTGTTTGTCAGTTGTGTTGTTGTGATGTGGGCCCATGCTCTCTCTGTGTCGCCTGCCTGTCAGGCTCCATTCGGAGGGTTGCCAGTTGCTGTCGCAGGCCATTTGTTCGTCATCAGTCACAAACACACATTGTGTTCAAAAGAATAGCTGTCATTTCCATGCAAACCCTCCCTCCCCCTCTGTTGCTTTCACTTAGGAAGACAGGCGTAAAGCCACTTCCACACACTAAAACATGAGCTGCTCCTGCAGCGCTATTTTTTAACACTCACTCTTTTCTGATTAAGATTAAACACACACACACACACCATCATCAATATATTTTTGTTAAACCACAATACACATCTCACAGCAATTACACACACACAACTCCCTTTCAGTTTCCAGGGAGACTAAATCCCTTTTAATAGCGTTTCTGTTAATGTGGTCCCCGGTGTAAACACGCGGACACATACAGTATTTCAGTCAAGCACAAAAATACACAGACCTTCCGTTTGAAACAGGAAAAAAATAAAAACAACCTCTGCAGTGATTTATGAAAAACAAACCGCTTTACTTCTCCAAACCCCTGGTGTGGTTTTCCTTCAAACACGGCCTAGCGGGCTGACTCACTGACTGAAGTGCAGAGCATTTCCACATCCATTTTGTTCCACTGAAATAGTGCAGAAAAACAGGGAGCATAACAGAGGGAGGAAGAGATTGGATGGATCTGGAAGCTATTAGCAGCTGAATCACAGAGAGAAAGAACGAGAGATGGAGGGAGGGATCGGCACATGATTGCCATTATGATTTTAATATCTTTTTTGTGTGTGTGGATCATTAGATCGTTATTTGCAGACTGGTTATTTTGCAGCAAGGGGGGGAAGGACGGGAGGTGAAGAATCTAACTGTCTGGGACTAATCGCCTTTCTTTTTCAACTCTCGCTGCCTTGCCCACATTTCCACTGTCGAGTAATAAAGCCTTATCTGTCTGCATATCTGTTGTCTCGGTTCTGTTATCTCTCTCTCTTTCATGCTTCCTTCCTCTCTAAGCGTGCAGCTACTACCGCCCCCCTCTCTGCCACCAGTATACCCTGATGGCACTGATAGAATAATCTTCAAGAGAAACATAATTGCTTTGAGACACATTTGGGCACAGGTCCAACACTGAATTGTAGTTTTTTGTTAGGGCTTGCTCTGTAGTAAGTTTAGACTGAGTGAATGGATCTAACACTGGGCAGCCGCAGACAAATTCCCCAGGAGAAAGTTCTGCTATCGTGGATCTGGTCTCTGGTCTAGCCATCATGTCCATGAAGAGGCCCCCAACACGAGGTGGTGGCTAGATTGGGATGGGATTTTACTCGTGACTCAGCCACACGAATCACAAGGGATGCTCAGTGTCCGACTCACCAAGAACCAGAAGCCACAGACAAACATCCACACACGTACATACAGTGGGGAGAACAAGTATTTGATACACTGCCTATTTTGCAGGTTTTCCTACTTACAAAGCATGTAGAGGTCTGTAATTTGTATCATAGGTACACTTCAACCGTGAGAGACGGAATCTAAAAACAAAAATCCAGAAAATCACATTTGTATGATTTTTAAGTAATTAATTTGCATTTTATTGCATGACATAAGTATTTGATACATCAGCAAAACAGAACTTAATATTTGGTACAGAAACCTTTGTTTGCAATTACAGAGATCATACATTTCCTGTAGTTCTTGACCAGGTTTGCATACACTGCAGTGGGGATTTTGTCCCACTCCTCCATACAGACCTTCTCCAGATCCTTCAGGTTTCGGGGCTGTCGCTGGGCAATACGGACTTTCAGCTCCCTCCAAAGATGTTCTATTTGGGTTCAGGTCTGGAGACTGGCTAGGCCACTCCAGGACCTTGAGATGCTTCTTACGGAGCCACTCCTTAGTTGCCCTGGCTGTGTGTTTCGGGTTGTTGTCATGCTGGAAGACCCAGCCACGACCCATCTTCAATGCTCTTACTGAGGGAAGGAGGTTGTATGCCAAGATCTCACGATACATGGCCCCATCCATCCTCCCCTCAATATGGTGCAGTCGTCCTGTCCCCTTTGCAGAAAAGCATCTCCAAAGAATGATGTTTCTACCCGCCATGCTTCACTGTTGGCATGGTGTTCTTGGGGTTGTAGTCATCCTTCTTCCTCCAAACACGCAAGTGGAGTTTAGACCAAAAAGCTTTATTTTTGTCTCATCAGACCACCTGACCTTCTCCCATTCCTCCTCTGGATCATCCAGATGGTCATTGGCAAACTTCAGATGGGCCTGGACATGCGCTGGCTTGAGCAGGGGGACCTTGCGTGTGCTGCAGGATTTTAATCCATGACGGTGTAGTGTGTTACTAATGGTTTTCTTTGAGACTGTGGTCCCAGCTCTCTTCAGGTCATTGACCAGGTCCTGCCGTGTAGTTCTGGGCTGATCCCTTACCTTCCTCATGATCATTGATGCCCCACGAGGTGAGATCTTGCATGGAGCCCCAGACCGAGGGTGATTGACCGTCATCTTGAACTTCTTCCATTTTCTAATAATTGCGCCAACAGTTGTTGCCTTCTCACCAAGCTGCTTGCCTATTGTCCTGTAGCCCATCCCAGCCTTGTGCAGGTCTACAATTTTATCCCTGATGTCCTTACACAGCTCTCTGGTCTTGGCCATTGTGGAGAGGTTTGAGTGTGTGGACAGGTGTCTTTTATACAAGTAATGAGTTCAAACAGGTGCAGTTAATACAGGTAATGAGTGGTGAACAGGAGGGCTTCTTAAAGAAAAACTAACAGGTCTGTGAGAGCCGGAATTCTTACTGGTTGGTAGGTGATCAAATACTTATGTCATACAATAAAATGCAAATGAATTACTTAAAAATCATACAATGTGATTTCTGGATTTTTGTTTTAGATTCCGTCTCTCACAGTTGAAGTGTACCTATGATAAAAAAATTACAGACCTCTACATGCTTTGTAAGTAGGAAACACTGCCGATTATCAAATACTTGTTCTCCCCACTGTAGATATTGACACACACAAACATGTGCACACACACACATGCACCCTGTGTGATGTGATTGACAGCAGCATTTGAAACCATGCCAGTTATGTGGTGTGATTGACAGCCACGCAAGGAGGACAGTATTCCTTCCCCTCGCGCTGCTGCTCTGTGTCAACATTTCCCCATGGAGTCTATGT